>NC_067473.1:149535168-149851418 GCF_947179515.1 Apodemus sylvaticus | reverse complement strand
TATTAGCAGAGGAAACCACACCTGTGTCGTGAGCCACTGAAGTTGAGCTTCGATTTGCCTCTGCATAAAACCCAGAAGCATCCTTCCTGACGTACCCCTGCTGTGGGCTATTCATCCGTCTTTAGCCCCTACTGCCATGTAACATATTCTGCATATTACTCACCACAGTGGTTCTCAACCTTCCTAATGATGTGACCCTTTAACACAGTTCCTCCTGTTGTGCTGAGACCCAACCATAAACTTGATTTCGTTGATACTTCATAACTATAATTTTGCTACTGCTGTGAACTGTAAACATCTGATCCGCCGGCTATCTGGCTATCTGGCTATCTGGCTATCCGAGAGGCAACCCCTGTGAGAGGGTCGTTTAACTCCAAGGGGTCTCGGCCCACAGGTTAAGAACCAATGACTTTCTGAAACCCAGATGAACCCCGAGAGGATAAGAACTGTGGCCTGCTCAGTTCCCTGCAAACCACAGCGCTAGCACACAGCAGGTGCTTAATAAATGTGTGTTGGATGCCTTCAGTCCATTAGTGTGGGCTCCCCGTCTTTACTCTTCCACATCACTAGGCCCATCTGCACTGGGCCTGGCCTAGGCAGGTCTGTGTACTGCTCCTGAATCCCACTGCCCACCATGGCTCGAAAGAGGCTTCTACAAAACAGCTAGGAAGGTGCAGCGGTGGCTCGGGCTCAGGGTTAATTTTAGGGAAATTCTCAGCCTTCCCCACAGTGGGCACTCTTCTCTTTAAACACATGACATTTGAGAATGCACAGGCACAGCCTTGCCCCCACACCTGCCTCCTCTTAACGGCTCTCACTTAAGCCTCCCATATATAAACAGGTCCTCTCTCCCGCCCACACATCGCACATACAAGCGCACACCTCCCACATGATCAACCACTCCATCATAGACCGCCCCCACTCCAAGCACTTACGGAGTAAACAGTGGTTCTGAGCCTAAGGATAGGGAAAACTCCAGAATCGTCACTGCTCTTTACAAGTCCGCCCTGTCCGGGGCAGCCTTTGCCTTCTTCTGCCGCACCCCACCCCGCCGCTGAACACCCCATTCCCACTCCCCGCAGGTTTTCAAGTGGCGCTTTGCAGCAGAGTCTCTGGTGTCAACAGAGACTAGGAAGGCAGCAGCTGCACTTTGGGCGAGACCCAAGTGGCGGCAGGTGTCTGGGTAGGGACAAGAGAGAGTTGCCCTGGCTGTCCTGGGCCAGTTCCCTCTTGGCCGCGCTTCCCAAGCTCAGAGCGCAGAAACCTTAACCTTGCTGTCCTGCTGTGATCAAGACACTGCCCTGGAGTGCTGCAAACCCGCCTCCCGCACTGCCACAGCCCTACCTGGGGCTCCAGAAACATCCTGGCTGCGGCTCCCGCAGGCGGTGTAGAAGCCCGACTACCCTCCGGGGCTGAGCCAGGGCCGCCCAAGCCCGGGGACTTCCCTCCCGCGGCCCAGTCACATCCCCAGTCACCTCCCGGCCGGGGCGGGGCTGGCGAGCCTCGAGAACAAGACCCTGGGAGGGAGGGGCACTAGCAAGGGACAGGGCGAGTCACAGCGAGGCGTGCGCACCCGCGGGGCTCATGGTGCTAGGGTTTGGGAATGTCGTTAGGATCATGGCTCTGGGCGGGGTGGGTGGTTGTGTTGGTGAAGTGGGAGGGGTGGGGGGGGGCAGGGAGGGTCCCAATCTCCTCCGTGGAGACTGAACACTACAGAGCTACCGCAGGTGCCCAAGCAGCGCTTAGTTCAAATGCTTCCCCTGACGGGCACTCTCTCCACACAGCTGTGGTCTGAAGTGTCTTGAATCCTCAGTCCTTCTGTCTCCCCCAGAACACCAGGGATACAGCAGCTGCTGTCATGGAAGGGCTAATCCGAGTAAGGCGCGTGCCTGGCGCGTGGCTCGGAGGATCAGTCTCACCCTAGCCCCAGCACTAAGAACGAATCCGGCCAGGTGCATCCCAGCGCTGCGGAATGATGGCAGAGGTGAGATCGCATGAAGAATGCCCTCTCTGGGATTCTGGTACTACGGGAGCAGACGCTAGGAGGGCAGAGAGAACTGGGCTAGGTTCTAGGTGTCAAAGCTGGTCACATATGCTATACGGGGAGGGGGTGGGTAGCTCTCAGCTGGGACCACAGACCGGAGCAGAGGATGCCCAGGGAGGCTGAGACAACCCTATGAGAGCACACAAGCAAGTCACAGTGCCGATGGAGACTGATGACCCGGAATTTATCCAGTCTGCTGGACGTTGTCACCATCCAACCCTGTCTGCTCTCTGCCCAGCAGCCTGGAGGAGCTCGCGTCTCTCCCTGCCGTCTCCCTTACTCCATCAGCTCTTAGCACAAGGCGTCTCCTTGGGTAGTTGAGTTGTCTTGAGGAATTCAGAACGCTGGGCGCATTCCCTTGTCTCTTAGGAGGACGCAAAGGCCTGGACACTTCCGCGGCCTCTGGGCTCTGCCGCCCCTCACTTCTCTACCAGCTTGTACTGTGGCTGGACCGGGCCTTTCTTCTCAGGGGCTTCAGAGTCCAGAGTATTCATTACCTCCTGGAACAGCTCCATAGCCGGGCAGGGCAGAGGGCGCACCAGCTTCCACACAGGCCCCCCTCCTCCAGTCCCACATCTTGTTTCAGGGCATGCAAAGCTCACAGTGACCTCTGCTGGCAAATCCTGTCAAGACCCGCCAGACTCTCAGGTGCTGGGCCCTTGCTAGGCTTGGGTCATTCCTTCAGATTGCTCTAACACCAAGAGAGCCAGAACTGGAGTCCTCCTTCTGGGAAGGTACCTGTCCCTGCCTTCTTTAGCCCTGTTCCTTGACTCTACAGGACGCCTGGGTCCTAAGAGGGTGATGGCATTTCTCCATCCAGTTGCCACCTGTTCCAGAGCAAGCCCTCTGCCCCTCTGAATGTGACAGTCCCCAGGCTAGAAGAGGACACTGGTGGCTGTGGAGCCCCTTGATGTCTTTCAGTACTGCCCCAGAGTCACTTCCTGTAGGGCTCACTCACAAATGTCACCAGCACTCTCCAAGACGGCCAGTGAAGTAGATTCCCCCACCCCCAGAGGAAAGAGAGCCTGTTTAGCCCCATCTCTGACAGACATGGATGAAGCTCTCTTTGTCACAAGTCCGACCTTAGCATTCACATCTGCACCAATCCACATCTTTCCCAGTGTCCAGGGGCCGAGGGAAGCTGGCAGGCTAAAAACTGGCTCCTGTCAGATGTCCTGCGTAAAGCTACTCCACAGCAAGGGGTTGTGGTGCCTGACCCGAGACAGCATCGTTTAGATCTGGAAAGTGGAGATGGGATGTGGTCTGTAGGCAGCTGCTGGGGTTAATGGAAAGACAAGACACATAGGCAGAGATGGTCCCCTCCTTACTCCAGACAGTGGCGCTGTACTTGGCAGTCCTTGTCTATAAAAAAAAAAAAAAAAGGCAGGG
This sequence comes from Apodemus sylvaticus, assembly GCF_947179515.1. Taxonomy (NCBI): domain Eukaryota; kingdom Metazoa; phylum Chordata; class Mammalia; order Rodentia; family Muridae; genus Apodemus; species Apodemus sylvaticus. Next base: position 149,847,985 of record NC_067473.1, on the reverse strand, counting down.
AAGCCTGGCTCTGTGGTGACAATGACAGGACCATCCTCCTAAGCACAGGACAAAATGTCAGGCATTGTGTCTGCTCCTGCAGGTGGATGGACTCCACTGGGGCCCAAGTAAGGTCTGGGTACTTCGGCCTTAACTTGCAATGTGTCGGTGATGATCATGGAGAGAGCCAGAGTTCCCGGAACCTCGGGGTTCTGATGCTCTCTGTCCCTGCCAGGACCTCAGCTCCTCTATGGGCTTAGCATGGAGTGCATCCCCAGGTGCGGGGCCACTCCCCCTTAGGAGTCTGTCTATATGTCATCTTCTAAATGACATCTCTAAGAGGTCACCTTCCACTTTGGCATATCTCCTTCACCACTGGATTTCCTCCTTGAGTTACTCAGCCCAGCCTTTTCATTCCACTTTCTTATTGGTCTGCTTTACAAAGGATCTGAGCACCAGAGACGAAGACCTTCATCTGTTCACTGTGCCTGGGGCATGGGGAGATCCGTCTGTGTAAAATATATATGTATATACTTGTGTGTATACAGATACAGATGTGGCTGTGGAATTGGATATGGATGGAGGGGTGGATATAGTGATCCTGATATATGGATAAAGAAATGGATAGAGATAAGATAGGACAATGGAATGTGGATAAAGATATAGATCTGCATGTACAAAGATAGAATTTATGGGCAAAAATAGACATGGACAGAGAGATAAATATAGATATGGGATATAGATGTAGAATCATGTATAGACAGTCAACACAGGGTTCAAACCTATAATCTATAAGAACTTAACAAGCCAAGAGTCAAAAGACCCCCCCACCCCCATTCGTATGATGAATAAAGTCATGGAGAGGAACTTCATGGTAGAGCAGCAAGTTTAAGTCATAGGAGTTTGTTAGTCATCAGCCAGGGAGAAACCAAAACCACACTGTGAGAGTCCTACACACCCACCAGACTGGTAAAAATGAAAAAGCAGAAAATGCCAAGTGCTGGCAAGAAAGTGACAAAACTGTCAGCTGCTGGTGGTAACATGGCCAGGGCATCCACGTGGGGCAAGCTCTGAGTGTCTTCTGGGAGCTGAGCACATGCGGATCTAAGGGCTCCACCCTGAGCATCCAGCCTTGGCAGACTCGCTCACAGACTCACACCTAGAGGCACCTGCGCACTGTCTGCAATGGCTGCCAACTGAAACAACCCACGCGTCCCCCACAGAGGACATTTCAAGACAGGCACAAACCAAAGCACATCATTACCATCTAGCCATCACCTCAGGAGGCTCCTAGCGGAAAACTACACACAAAGGAAGAAGGACAGTTTCAATCATAAGGCACAGGAAGGAAAAGCACTCACAAGAGGAGAGAACAATGGAAGGGTAGGGGTCTATTATGTCCAACCCAGGGACCAGCAGGTCACTGGAGAGAAAGAAAAGAGTGAACAAGTATCCTTGGATAAATAAGCAACACGATCGCAGAGATTCAGGCTGGAAAAGACTCAGTGAATAAAGAACTTACTGAGAAAGCATGAGAACCTGAGTGCAAATCCCTGGTACCCACATAAAGTTGAAGTAGTAGTGCTTATGGATGAAGACACCCCAAACTAACACCTGACCCCTTTAGGTGCACACTCAAAGGAGCCCATCCATGTGTGTATGCGTGTGCGTTTACACACAAACCCATCTAGGAATAAATCTAACCAAGGAGGTGAAGACATCTACAATGAAACCATACGACACGAGAGAAAGGCTGGAAAGGACATCAATAGATGGAAACCCCCCCTGTACTCTTGGATTAGAAATTAGTATTATGAATAAATGGTCATATTACCAAAAGCAATCTATACAGCCAATATATCACCATCGAAATCCCAATTATACTTTCCCCAGTGTTAAAAAAAAAAAACCTTCAAACTCATATTTCCACACAGAAGACCCCAAAGAGCCAAAGCAATCCTTCACAGAAAGAGAAATGCCGTAGGCATCACAGCACCTGCACCGCAGAGCCAGTCACAAAAACAGTGTTGTGCTGGCATAAAGCCAGGCGCAGGCGGACCAACAGAATAGAGTGTAAGACCCAGAAAGAAACTGGTAGCAACAGCCCCCTATTTCTGACAAAGGTATCACACTGTGGAGAAAAGGTAGCGCCTCTGATAATGCTGTGGGAGAGTGGGGTCTTCACATGCAGAGGAGTGACACTCCAGCCTGCACCCCCAGCCCGCACAAAAATCAGTCAAAAACGGATTCTGTGCCCTAACATAGGACCCGAACCTGAAAGGGGGAAATATAGGTGCAACATTTCATGATGTAGTCAAGGAACATCTGAAATAAAGTCTCTAATACTACAAGAAGTCAACACATGAAATTGCACAAAATTAAAAAGCTTTCACAAGGAAAAGGAACAATTACCAGAGTAAAAGTACCAGATTACAGAAAGGGGTAAAATGCTTCTCAACTATACATCAGACAAGTGCTTGGCTGATATAGACAATATATACAGACTTGTAAAACCTAAACTCCAGACAAAATTCTAAATTATCCCATCAATAACAGGACTACTGAGCTCATTAGGCAGCTCTGAAAAGCAGAATTCAGGGACTGGGGAGCTGCCCGCCTGCAAGCGGGAGGCTTGGGGCCCACAGAAGAGCCAGGTTACACTTAACTTGCAACCTCCATACTGTGGTGGCAGAGACAAGTGGGTCCTGAAGTGCATTGCCAGCCAGTGAGCTTCAGGTTTGGTGAGAGACCCTACTCAAGGAATAAGGAGGGCAGCCTGGAGGAAGACACCTCATGGTGACCTCTGCTCCTGCCTGCATGTACACATGCATATACATGTGCACGAGTCTGCATTAACAAGTACATATCTTATACATACATCATCATCACATACAACATCTCACACACAAACACACACACACACACAAACACACACACACACACAAGCACCAAAAATCAACCAAGGGGCTGGACAGAGTGCTCAGCAGATAAGAGCAATGGCTGCTCTTCCAGAGGACTTGGGTTTGATTCCCAGCACCCACGTGGCAGGGCGGTGGTGGCACACGCCTGTAATCCCAGCACTTGGGAGGCAGAGGCAGGCAGATTTCTGAGTTCAAGGCCAGCCTGGTCTACAAAGTGAGTTCCAGGACAGCCAGGGCTACACAGAGAAACGCTACACAGAGAAACCCTGTCTCGAAAAATACCAAAAAACAAAAACAAAAACAAAAAAAACAAAAAACAAAAAAAAAACAAACAAAAACAAAAAAACACCTTCTGCTCTTACAAAGACTCAGGTTCAGGCCCTGCATGGTGGCTCACAAACAGTTCCAGGCAATACAACATCCTCTTCTGACCTCTATGGACACCAGACACTTAAATGCAGGAAAAGGCACTCATACACACACATAAGATTACTTAAGAGAAGGAGGAGGAGCAGGAGCAGGAGGAGGAGTAGGAGGAGGAAGAAGAGGAAGAGGAACAGGAACAGGAGGAGGAAGAGGAGAAATCAAACAACAAATACAGCTTAGGATGTAGAAAGAGATTACAAAAGAAGTCTCTGGGCTAGAGAGATGGCTCAGCGGTTAAGGGCACTGACTGCTCTTCCGAAGGTTCTGAGTTCAAATCCCAGCAACCACATGGTGGCTCACAACCATCCATAATGAGATCTGACACCCTCTTCTGGGGTGTCTGGAGACAATTACAGTGTCCTTACAAAATATAATAAATAAATAAATAAATAAATAAATAAATCTTTAAAAAAAAAAAGTCTCCAGTGTTGTTGTAAACTGGTACAAGTATTGAGGAAATCGGTATAGAGATTTCTCAAAAAACTAATACGAAGCTACTGTAAGAGCCGGCTACATTACTTTTGGAATAAATATTTGAAATATTCTATGTCAACATACCACAGAGACATTCACACACCCATGCCTATTGCTGCTTTATTCACAGTACCCAAGAAATGGAGCCAACTTAGATATCTGTCAATAAATGATAAAGAGAATTTGACACGTTACAGGATATAATTCTTTAGCCATTAGGGAAATGCAAATCAAAACAACCTTGAGATTTCATCTCACACCAGTCAGAATGGCTAAGGTTAAAAACTCAGGAGACAGCAGGTGTTGGCAAGGATGTGGAGAAAGAGAAACACTCCTTCACTGCTGGTGGGATTGTAAGATGGTACAACCACTATGGAAATCAGTCTGGCGGTTCCTAAGAAAACTGGACATGACACTTCCGGAGGACCCTGCTATACCACTCCTGGGCATACACCCAGAGGATTCCCCAGCATGCAATAAGGACACATGCTCCACTATGTTCATAGCAGCCTTATTTATAATAGCCAGAATCTAGAAAGAACCCAGATATCCCTCATTGGAGGAATGGATACAGAAAATGTGGTATATATACACAATGGAGTACTATTCAGCCATTAAAAACAATGAATTCATGAATTTTTTAGGTAAATGGATGGAACTGGAAAATATCATCCTAAGTGAGGTAACGCAATAACAAAAGAATACACATGGAATGCAATCATTGATAAGTGGATATTAATTAGCCCTGAAGCTCTGAATACTGAAGATACAATTAGCATATCAAATGATTCCCATGAAGAAGGAGGAAGAGGGCCCTATTCCTGGAAAGGCTTGATCCAGCATTGTAGGGGAGTACCAGGACAGAGAAAAGGGAGGGGGAAAGATAGGAGAATGGATGGAGAGAAGAGGATGTATGGGACATATGAGGGGGGGAACTGGGAAAGCTTTTGGATTGTAAACAAAGAATATAGAAAATAGATAGATAGATAGATAGATAGATAGATAGATAGATAGATAGATAGATAAAGAAAGTCTGAATAAAGTGGATGGAACTGTATATCATTGTGCTAAGTGGACTAAGCCAGATTCAGGACCACAAATGTCATGTTTTCCCTCATATGTGGATCCCCAAACAAACGGGGTGGGGGGGGAGGGAAGAGAGAGAATATGTGTGTGCATGTTAGGATGTGTAAGACTGTGTATGAGTGTATGAATGTGTATGTCTGAGTGTGTGTGTGACTATGTCTGGGTGAGTGTGTGTGTGAGTGTCTCTGTTTATGTGAGGGTGTGTGTGCATATATGAGTGTGTGAGTGTGAGATATATGAGTGTGTGAGTGTGCATATATGAGTGTGTGAGAGTGTGTGTGTCCATATGAGGGTTTAAATGTGTAGAGCCTGGCGTCAAGGTCAGGCATTATTTCTTGGGTGCAGTCCACTTTGGTTGTGAGTCAGGGGCTCTCACTGGGCCCCAAACTCACAGATTAGAGCAGGCCATCTGGCCAGTGAGCCCCCTGGAGATCCTCACTGCCATGTTACAGGCACATATCACCACTCCCAGATTCTCTACACAGATTTTTGAACTACACTTGGGCCTTCATACTTGCATGGCAAACACTTCACTGACTGAGATATTCCTGGAGACCCTCTTTTTTTTTTTAAAGAATTTCATACATTAACATGTATTTATATAATTCACATCCCTTCCTCTTCCCCTCCAGCTCCCCCAAGTCCCCCCAAATTCATGACCTTTTCTTTATTATTGTCACACATGCTGAGTTGTGTGTGGTGATATGTGCTTGTGACACAGCACATATTAGTGTTGTTCATATGTGGTTATGTTTAGGGCTGCCCACTTTGGGATGGGATGGGGTGGGGTGGGAGAGCCCATCACAGAGTTTGTCCCTAGGGGAAACTGATTCTCTTTCTCTCGTCAGCTGTTGGTTGTCTGTGGCGCGTCATCTAGAGGTGGGCCTTGTGAAGTTGTCCACATCCATGTGGGCATGTTGGCTGCTGTGGTCATCATGCATGTCTTCTCTGGGCAACCAAATGGCTGGATTTCATGGGTACAGCATCCTGTCTCCTCTAGAAGAAATAATGAGCTGGTGTCCTCCTCCTCGGGCACTTAGATTCTTCCCATCCTCTCCTCACACACTGTTACCTGTGTTTGTATTTGTATTTTGACCAGCTGTGTGTGGGAGCTATAATCTTCTCCATCTGCTGCAGAAAGTAAGCTTCTTTGATGAAAGGTGAGACTTATATTTATCTGTCTGGGCAGGTGACCCCAGGTGGACCAGGCCTGCAAGGACAGCTTAATCCTTGAGGACTTCCATTCCTTCTTGTTTGGAACAGGGACAGGGACTCATCATGTAGCCAGGACAGCCTGTAACTCTTGACCCTCCTGCTTCAGCCTCCTGAGTCCAGGGATTACAGTCATGTGCCACTGAGCCTATATCTAACAATTCTTTATACACTAAAACTAGCCAAAAGTAAATGAATGAATGAATGAATGAATGAGAAGGTTGGCCGTAGTGGCCCATCACAGCTGAGAATCTTTATGACTAGGGTAGGCAGTGTTTTCTTAGATATGACAACCAAACCATAAGCAACAGAACAAACAACAACAACAAAACAGGTAAGCTGGACCTTGTCTCAAAGGACACTGTTTAGGGATTGACAGAGACATGGTGGCATGTGTTTATAATTCCAGCACTCTGTGGCTAAGGCAAGAGAATTATGGGTTTGAGATCACCCTTGGATGCACAGTGAAATCCTGGAGGGGGGGGGGGAGAGACAGGGGGGAGGAGGGAGGAAGGAAGGAGGGAGTGAAGGAGGGGAGGGAGGGAGGGGGCAGAAGATGGAGGAAACAGGAGAGAAAGGAAAGGATGGAAAGAGGAGGGGAATGGAGTATGGAGAAATGACGGGGGAGAACACTGTACCACATATGCTGTAAAACTCTAATATCCAGAATATAAAAAGAACTCTTAGAATTCAGTGACAGAACCTAGGTGTCCCAACAACAGAAAAACAGATTTTTTTTAATGCACATATGTACACATCAGATTGTTTTCAGACGTAAAGAAAAAGGGAGTCATTTGGTTTGCAGGAAAATGAATGCAACTGAAGAAATCATATTAAGTTAATTAAGCCAATCCCAGAGAAACAAATATACACTCTGTTGTCTGTTTCTAGATTTTCTATAGTGATGCAAAATCCTGTGTGTGCATATGGCATCAAAGTAGGAGTAAAAATCACCCAGGAACAAAGTGGGCTCCAGGAGGGGCAGAGAGGATATTCTATATAAACAATGTATACCTGTGGGGAATGCCCTTGTATGGCACAATACTGTGTAAAATAAATATGCACAATGGAAACTTTTAATTATACTAAAAATAATTTAATGATAAACATCATAATTAAAAATGGAAAACAGAGCTGAAAGTCTATTTCTCCAAAGAGGGTACACTCGTGCCTGATAAATGCATGGAAATTGTTGGGTAGTGGTAGTTGTCGGGAAAATACAAATCCAAACCACAATGAGGCAGTAGCTCACAACTACTGAGACAGGTATCGTCAAGAGACAGATAACAATGGTGCTGACACACACATACTGCTGGCCAAGATGTGGGGTTGTGCAACCGCTTTGCAAAACAGGCTGCTAGTTCTTTACACCGCTAAACGGTTATTACAGGACTTGGCAAGTCCGTGTCTACATATATATCCAAGACATTTGCGCACATGCCCACACGAGCACCTGTGTACAGATGGTAGGGGCTGTAGGGTACGAGAACGGGCGGTGGCTGCTAATGGAAACAGCATTTCTTTTTTATAATAAAAATGTTCTGGAGTGTGGTGCTAATTCCTCAGCCTGTAGATATCCTAAAAGTCACCGAATTAGCCATTTAAAAGATTTATTCTGTGCGAGTTGAGATCTGAATCAATTGATCGCTGACGGTGCCTTCCCGGGATAGAACCCAAGACCCCTCACCTTCTCCATAGACTAACAGTTGACAATGGCCTGCTGCAGACTTAATTTGCATTTACTTAGTGCATGCAAGAATGAGAGTCAGCCATTCTTTTTTCTTAAAATGTTTCTCCAGGGGCTTCACCTTTACTCAACTGGCTTGTGGAGGTGTTGTTGTTGTTGCTGTTGCTGCTGCTACTGCTGCTGCTGGTGCTGGTGGTAGTGGTGGTGGTGTTTTTCCTCACCCACTCGGTCACTGTCTACCTCGTTAGCATGGGTGGGCTTGGACTGTTTCAAGTAGTAGTAAGAAGTGTAAATACATATACGCAAGTCCTGCTCATGAGGCTTACATGGTTTAAAGAATACTAAGTAATATACTCCGCAGTAGGCGGGAAATGCTACAGAGAAAGCAAGAATGGAAAGGACGGGTCAGGAGCCCTATTTATACAGATGGGTTCAAAGGGCATATCTGTCTGAAGCACCCTTTGTAGGAAACATCTCTGCAAAGGCCTCCGGCAGGAACACTTTGGTCTATAAAGGACCAGTGGGGAGGCTAATGTTCCTGGAGTGGAGTTGGGGCACTAAGAGGTGAGAACAGATCCCAGTGAGGCTTCAAGGACAGGAAATCCATTTGTATAGATTTCCTAAATGACAGTGGTACCCAGGATGCAGCATTCACAAACTCCAAGTGAACTTGTGAACCTAATGCTCGCTGCCAAACTCTCTCTATAGCACAGTTGTCAGTTTCCCTGAGTTGGGGGTCACCCACTATTCATGTGATTTAGGGCCATTAAGTAAACTGAAGGTGATCTGAACACAAACATTGTAATGGAAGACAGCCTGACAACTGGGATGGCTACAGCTCACAGGCAGGGCAAGGTATATAGTGGAGACAAACAGGACTAGGAGATAGCCCACCTCCCAGGCAGAGAAGGGGGACACCGGCTCTCACCCTCCTTAGGGTGGCAGGCAATATAAAACAGGAATCGTGTGTTTAGAGAATTTTTCATGTAATGCTTTTGGGATGGCGGTGACTAGGTAAAGTGTACTGCCAGACAAACCACAGATGGAGGCGCCTCCCTGGGCCACAATCTGTTTACCTGTAACCAAAACATGTCCTTTCTCGGCCTTGGAAGCTGGAAGTCTGAAACCAAGTGTGGACGGGGGCAGGCTCTTCTTCCTAGACCCTGGCCCCCATCTCTCTTCCCAGTCTCTCACACTGGGCAATCCTTCCTTGTCTCTGACTTCCGCTGTTCTCTGCCTCCAGCTTGCAGCCCCTCTCTCTCTCTCTCCTCTCTCTCTCTCTCTCTCTCTCTCTCTCTTTCTCTCTCTCTCTCAACCCAGTGTGACTTCACTTTAACTTGTTCACTCCTGCCAAGATCCCTTCCACGAGCTCCAGACAGGGCAGATTTGCCACGCTTTTTAATCCACCTAGGAGGCGTTTATTTATTTTTCTATTGCTAGCGATGGGACTTGGTAAGCTTTACCTGTGCCTCAGCTTCTTAGAATGCACAGTGGTTTCATACCGATCAAATAAGACGTAGCTGCTGTCATGGGGCCAAGTCTCAGACTCCGCCAGGCCTCCTTCCCGCTGTCCTGGGTGACTCTACTCCAAATGAACCCCATGTCAGAAGCTGTTCCTCCTAGGAACTTCTTAGATGGAAGCCTTTGGATCGTCTCAGGACTGTCTGCCTCTGTCAGGCAACACCTACCTTACCCCTCCAGAAAACAGGTGGTCCACCCTCTGCTATTTTTAAATTACCTTGGATTTATTTTATATGATAGTCTTTACCACCGAGGAAAGTTTGAGAATATCTGTTCTGTTCCACATTGCCTCAAAGGAAAGTGCTAGAAGAAGCCGTGGGCACGGACCTCCAAGTATAACCCTCCCTTCAGGCTCCGAATCCCTTGACAGTCACGTGTGAGGAGGAAACAAGGAATACCTCTTTTAAAAAGGACGAACACAGACCTGTGTGGCAGATCACAGTGAAGGGCAGGGTTCCCTGTCAGACCTCTTCTGGGGGATTTGGCCCCATCGACACTGCTGCACACTTTTGCTAAGAATGGCCCTTCATTCACACGCACACCCCAAGTTCGCTTTCTACAAAAGCAATTTTGGAAAGAAAAGGTCTCTTTGGCTTACATCCTATCATGGCAAATCATCCAAGGATAACAGGGCAGGCAGACAGGGCAGAAACCCAAGGCAGGAACTGAGGCAGAGGCTGTGGAGGAGTGCTGCTTGCTAGTTTGCTTCCACGGCTTGCCCAGATTGTTTTTTGACCCAACCCAGGTCTACCTGCCCAACAATGGCAGTTCCCACAGTGGGCTAGGTCTCTTCACAGCAGTCATTAATAAAGAAAATGTCCCACAGACATGCTCACAGGCCAGTCTGGGGGGGGGGGTTCTCAACTGAGGTTCCCTATTTCCAGACGACCCTCACTTGTGTCAAATTGACAAAAACTAGCAAGTCTATCATCCCAGGGAAGGGCCAACTATTGATGAGCCACAATGTCATTAGGTCATGGGTCTGAGGAAGCCTCTGGTCAGGAGGGCTAGGAGATGTCCGAGATGGGGAGACCCCAGGAATAGCTTTGTCAGGGTCAGGAAGTTGGTCAGGGTCTACCCCGTTGAGAAAGTACCCTTCTCCCCAACCCCCATTCCCAGGGTGCTGCCAGCCATCTGTCCAGAGTAGCAGAAGGAATTCCTGGCACTAATGACCTTCGCGCCTCTTCTAAAGAAGTCTCGGAACCTGTGACCTTGCATGAGTGATACCTGGCAGGCCCGACTGTCCCAGTATATTTGGAAATACTCAAAATAGCACTCCACTCTACACTAGGTTTCTGAAGCCTTCAGAATCCGGTCCCAGGAATGACTTTGTCCTCAGGCACGCAGCAAGATAGGGTCCTGTCCAAACCCTGCACAACCAGCATAGAATGGGTATGTCACTATCCACCCACGGCTCAGGCCGACTGGGAGTATTGCCACTCTATGTCACTCAGAAAGAGCTTCCTGAGGGGCCCAAGGGAGCTGGCACTGGGCCCCACTAGCCGTCCAGAGAGTCCAGGACAAATAATGATGCTCCTGTGGCTTTACCAGTCTCCACCCCAAGACCGGATGCAGATGCCAAGATCTTGGTGTTCCTTAGCCAGGTGATGGTGCTCCCGGGAGGAAACATGCTAATGTGCCGGCTTAATGTATATTTTTAGAACAAGTTTATTCGGTGTCCTCTGCAGGTGCAGCCCCTGGGGGAGATGGCACAAAACCCGTAGCAGGGTCTTATAGGATAAGGGAGTTGATGCGAGTCTTTAGCCTCTTTTGGAAAATGTAGCTTGGTGCTGTGTGTACCTGAGACACCCAGCACAGATGCCAGGCAGGCCTCTCCTCCCCCACTGATAAGAACTTGTCCTGAAGGAAGGAAGCCAGTCTTCAACCCAGGCTCGTCTGAGCACTCAAGGATTTCCAGGTCCCCGGTCCGTCAGTAAGGCTGGTGCACTGAGGATCCCTTGGTAAGTACCAGGCCAGGAGGGAATGACTCCGAAGGCACCAGAAACCCAGAAATGCCCTAGAAGAGGCCTGGTGAGGGGATGATCTGTAGATTAGACCCTGGGTTGACTCTTCTGCACCTCAAGGTCTGAGACTCAGTTTTCTTTCCCATTCTAGTCCGAGAACTGGATCAGCCAATGCACTACTGAGATTCCATCCTGTGCATCTGGTCCCCGCTGCCCCTTGACATCCTCCCTGCAGTGAGGGGTCTGCATGCAGCCTGCCTGGACCTGTCAGCATCACCCCCCAACAACCTGAGGGGCCTGCTCGCCATTCTGCAAATTAGACTGCTACCATGAGTGCTCCAGGAAGTACCATTTCTACAGCAGCTCGAGTGCCTTCCAGAACACACCTACACACATGGAAATAAAGCCGCATACACTGAGTGAGTGGTCTTTTGTTTATAGCTAAGTGAGACACTGGTGTGGGAGGGATGCGAGCAACTGTGAAGACAGACATCTACTGGAGCCTGCAGCCAGCTACCTTGCGTCTACAGGGGTCAGGGGGCCACACTGTCCTTTAATTGTAGGAACCTGGTGCAGATAGTGAGGGTACTCAGTGAGGGAGCTGGTGTCAGGAAATGGTATCAGCCCAGGACCGCAAGATCAAGTTCTCAGCACAAAGGACATTTATTTGCCCCAGAGGAGGAAGAAATAAGAGGCAAAGACAGGGGTAGAAGATGAGGGAGAAGGGAACAAGGTATCTGTCCTCGGAGGACAAAGGACTGCCTCTGGATAGAGAGGCGACAGATGTAGGTAAAGGGGGAACCCCTGTTGGGATAAAGTGTTTAATTTTAATTGGACATGCTAATTAGATAAGCCAAAGGGGCCTTTTGATTGTTGGACTTCAATACTTTCATAGCTGGACTTTGGTAATCAGCCTCAGGAGGAGGAAGTGGCCAAATAAGGGAACAGCATTTGATGGCTAGCTTTAGGAAAGTAATATAACGGTTTTTTTTTTCCAGGCAAAAGGAATGGGAGAAGAAGGACAAGGCCTGCCAGAGCCATGCTGGCAACGCCTGAGCTGGCCAGAGTCCCTTCAGCTGGGAAGGGCCATTGCCACCAAGATCAGCAGGAGTCCAGGTCACTGACTCTGTGCTCTTGGGACTAACAGGACACCAGAGCCTGGGCCCCCTTGTTAGCTGACATGGACGGGGTGACGCAGGATGAGGACTCAAGCCTGCCTTGCCCAGAAGTAGCCATGGACCAGTTTCCAATTTCCCTCTCGCTCTTATTGGATCTAGAGGTGGGAGTCCTCACAATACTGACAGGATGACTTGGAAGGGACAGATGGGGAGCTCCTTCTGGATATGGCCATACCAAAAATCAGACGGCAAAGCTGGAGCTCGGACCTGGCTCCGGCCACGGGCATTTACTGAGAGCCCTGGGAGAGACACACAACACAGGACAGGGACCTGCGGTGCTTTGAGTGAGGATGGCTGTTACAGCCTCATCTGTTGGAACACATGATCTCTCAGTGTTGAAACTGTTTGGGAAAGATTAGGAGGTGTGGCCTTGAGGAGGTGTGTCACAAGGGGTGGGGTTTGAAGTTTCAAAAGCCTCCTGATGTTCCCAGTGTACTCTCTGCTTCCTGTTTGTGGATCCAGGTGTGGCTCTCAGCTGCTGCTCCAGGGCCATGGCTGCCTGCTTGTTGCCATGCTCCCCACCGGGACAGGGACAGACTCCTAACCTCTGGACCTGTAAACCTCAGGTAAGCCCTGCTACATGTTGTCTTGGTCATGAGGATGGTGTTTTATCACAGCAGAAATGTAACTAATGCAGTACTAATACGGTAACTTAAGACATTGCTAATGGATGGTGGATCCAACTCTGTAGGCCAGACCTGGGAAGGCAGGGAGACCAGACCTGGGAAACAGAGGCCTTGATCTTGATACCAACAGGAGGAGGCTGGGCTGCAAGACTTAATGGGAACCAACATCTTGCAAGCATTTCTAGCAAGGCTGCCTGGAGAGGGAGAGAGGGGCAAGGGGCCTCAGTGCTAAGCAGGAGAAGCCTCTGTGTGTCATGTGGGACAACTGTGTCCACTGGAGAGTGAGACCTTGATTAGCCACCGGGCGGGGTTCAGGTGCCAAACTGCCTTCCAGTGGCTTCACCTGGTCACTGAACGAGTGACATTGTCTGAGGTGATTTGAATGGGAATGGACTGCAGAGGTTCATGAATTTGAACACTTAGTCACTAGAGAGCAGCACTTTTTGACAGAGATTAGGAGGTGTGGTCTTTTTGGAGGGAATTTGGCCTTGGGAAGTAGCCTTTGGGGTTTTCAAATACTAAAGACAGGCCCATTCTCTCTATATATATTGAGATAGATGATAGATAGATAGATAGATAGATAGATAGATAGATAGACAGACAGACAGACAGATAGATAGATGATAGATCACCAGCACCATGACTTCCTGGGTGCCCCATGCTTCCCGCCATGATGATAATGAACTAAACCTCTCAACTGTAAGCCAGCCCCAATTAAATGCTTTCCTTTATGAGTCACCATGGCCATGGTGTCTTCACACCAATAAAACATTGACTACAACATGATCCCACAAGCGCCTGTACCCTGGGAAGGCAGAAAACTGTCTGGGAGGCAGGCCCACAGCAAGTAACCATAGCTGGCCTGAATGAGACTTTCTCCTGTGGCTCTTCCTGCCCATGTCCACTGCTCTCCGTGCCTCAGGGCTCCCGGTCACACTGCTTGCCCTCCCAATCCCCCATCTGGCCCTTACTCAAATCACAGTGTGCTGTCAATAGGACCTGCAGTTAACCCTCCACACCTAAAGCCACCCCTGTGACACCTGGACCTCCTGTGCCCCTTACTATAGGAGGTATGGATCCAAGTGGGTCACTCTGGTCACACACTGTGACATAGCTGTGTTCACTAAGTGTCTGTGGGACAGGCATGAGACTACTGTTATGCTCTAGGTGGGGGTCTACCCGGAGTCTCTGGAATCCTTGGCTAAAAGAGGGAAAACAAGAGACAGCCCCTTCAGGGCACAGGAGCAATCATGCGAGTGTCATTTAGATGTGTATACCTTGGGTCTCATCACCTGGAACCCTTATGTGGCTGTCAGCACTGCACTATTGAGGAGAGAGAAGGGCCTAGGCCCAGCCACCCCGGGGTTGGGTGGAGACATGTCTACCCTAGAGACTCTCCTGCTGGCCAAGAAGGAGACCTTCCAGGCATCTCAAAGGAAACAGGCCAGCATTGGTGCATTTCAGGGAATTCATGGAAAGCCCAAAGGCCACTGCCTGATCCCTGTCTGGCAGAGGTGAGCCCCACCCCATCCAGGCACTCTGGCCCAGCTAGACTGAAGCTTAGTTGAAGTGGAAATGCCCAGAGGGAGGTACACCAGTTCCAGGAATCTCTCCAAAGTCACTGTTCTCCATGGCCTCCGGCCAGGAGCCACACCCTCCCGTCTTCCCACCAGCCTGCCCATCAAAGCTCCTTCCTGCCTGACCCACGGCCACTTCCCTTGTATGACTTCCACCCTAAACCTGGGCTCTTCAGGGATGCCCCAGAGAGCCAAATAGACTGAGATAGGAGAGCTGGTGCCAACCCTAGCTGAGTCTCAAAGCTGTTCTTTATGGGAGGGTTGGCGACAGCCAAAGCATCTCTTAACCACAAGCAAAGAGAATGCTCAGTGGGCCTCCCACAGAGAGCTTGTAGCTCTCACCGTGGCCCCAAGAGAGCTGACCGAGTGGCACCACTGGCCCACTTTACTGAAACACAAACTGAGGTTGGAAATGTGAAAGAAACTGTCCAAGGACACGGGGCCAGAATTAAAACCCATCAGAATCTGATGCAAGGAGTGGGAGAAGGCTCAGCCTTTGGCTAAGGACAAAAGCTGGCGGGCATAAGGCCATTCCTGAGAGCTCAGAGACATTCCTGGGGAGAGGCTGTCCACACCCAAACAACACACACACACACACACACACACACACACACTACGTGCCAGCCTTACACACCAGGCAGGTGTTTGGCCAGGACAGTCAGCATTCTCCGTGTATCTCATTGAAACCTTCTCCTTCAGTGTTTTGTGAGCAAGGAACAGCCTCCTATAGCCAGTCTCACGGAGGGAGGAGAAGAGGGAGAGGAGGAAAGCCACCCTAATGCCACTGGAGCTTTTCGCGTTGCTTGGCAACAAGAGGGAGGAGGAGTGGATCGGAGAAGACCCAGACCATCTCCTTGGTGGCGTGCTATCTGGAATATCTGGACCCAGAATCTGGGGAACAGAGCTGAGAGAGTACCCGTCAGACACGAAGTCGCCAGGCAGACCACAAACTGGCACCCCCCAGCTACGGGCAGCTTGTCTTTGCCCTAGAGCACGCCTAAGACCTAGAGGGGCAGCCCCTGCAGAGGGCAGGAAGTGGCAAAGGTGGGCTGGATCTCATCAGTAGTGTGCCTCCTAACCGACCATAGGGAATGACCATGGGGGGACAGGTGCTGCTCTGGTGGCATTAGACGAGAGAGGAGTCAAGGTCACTTTCCAAAAGATCGGAAAGAAAGACAGGCACACGATGCTCGAGAGGCTCTGGGGGCCAGGCAGCCAGTGAAACGCAGGCGAGTCAAGGCACTGGTGACCGAGGCCTCTTCAGGGAGACACTGGCCAGGTCTCACATCACCGCTCGCTGCCTCCTAACCGGCAGTGTACACTGAGCCTCCTGAACCTTAGGGGAGTCACTAAGGCACCCCCAACCTGATGTTCCACTTCAAAAATGGCGAAGCTGAGATGTGGCTCCGCCACTGCTTTTGCTAGGCTCAGACAGCCTGTGAGCTTAATTCTAGCTCTATTAGGGTGCTATAGGATGATATACATATACATATATATGAGAAATAACATTTATGTATATATTCAACATATATGTATGTGTGTATATATATAAATAATATTATATACATGTACCTATATCACATATAAAAACACCAACCTGCCCAGGACCTTGGCACAGGGAAGGAAGGGGAGGAAAGACCCTTTCCCCATGGCACACTGACAGAGCTGTCACTAGGCCAACAGAGAAGGCCATCCCCTCCCTTCCCACCACCCCAAGGAACGGATCATCTTCCTGCGGAGGGAAGAGGGTGGATTCCCCACTTGGCATACCTGGGAAAGGGCCACTGGAAAGCTCACTCCTCTGCCTCAGAGCTTCCTCACCCCATGCTGCCCTTGAGCTATGAATAGCAAAGTGTAGGCACGAGTGTAGGTTGTCTGGGGGGAAGGGAAGTTTTTCTCAACTCTCTTCTGTTTCTTGAGCTGTTCTAGCACGCCAGTAAAGCCTGAAGTAGTCTTGAAGTTTCCCAATGCTGAGGAAAGAAAGTGACACCCAGCTTGCTTTGAGTGTGAGGTGGGAAGTGACTGAAACTCACATGGAGGTGGCTGGGAGTGGGCTGGCAGAGAAAGTGTGTCTCGAGGAGGAAAGCATCCCCAGGTGCCGCAACCCTGAGAGGTTTCACCTGCCTGTCTAGGGCCCACCCAGTTATCAGAGGCATGTCCTTGCCGTCCTTGGAGCTCTCAAAAGGACACGTGGGAATGCTCTGCCCCCAGATATTTGCCCCCATACCTGAGCTCGGAGGCAGGGACTAGGGTGGCAGGAACAGGGTCTCCCTTAGGCAGAGGTCAGCTCTGACCTTACAAAGGCCCCCTTCACGCGCATGCTCTTTCTGTGGCCGGAGCAGGGCTGTGGGGCGGGAGGCAGGGCTCTGTGGTCACAGTCCCACCTATGCATAGGTTCATCCTCAGCATGTAACAGTCGTGCTTTCCAGGTGCCAGTCACACTGAAGAGCAAAGCCAGGTTAGCTCGCTGGGGCGGGGCAGGTGAGGAGGGCGCCATGCAGGGCCTCAAGTGCCATTCTTTCCCCAAGCCTGTTTGTCTCCATTCTTCCTCCCTGCTTCCTGCCTTTGTTTCTGCCCCTCGTGCCCTGGGCATTCCCCATTTTTGTTTTTACGTTTTAGTTGCTGTGGCATAAACAGGCTAAGGAAAAAAAAGGACATGTCATTGTCTCTAGATTATAAACCAGTTATTGACTCCGAGTGCTTATCACACTGATTTTCAGATTATGAATTTGAGTAGGGTGGCTCAGAGGGGACATCCAACAAGTTGGATGATGGATCTTGTACAAGCAAGGTAAGATTGGGAATTAAGGTCACAGGGTGACACAGGGCAGATATTCTGAAGAGGATCCCCCTCCTCCCGTGGTCGATAGCAAGGAAGTAGAGGATACGGGTACCCGCATCCACATCACTAAGGTCACTACGATGCTTGGAATCATAATCTTACCCATCGGTAGCTCTTCGATTTGAGAGAAACACCTAATATTTATTTGCATGCTTGCCTTGCCTGAATATAGACTGGAGAATTTATTTTAAAGTGGCCTTCAGTCAATCAGAGAATGTAAAACCCGATAAGCAAAGAGTCTCCACAGCTGTAAGCAGATCCCAGCTCGGCTGAAGGTTAAATGGAATCGTGTCTGGAAGGCTGAAGCTTGCCTGTATTTCCCATGTGCTTCAGAGTTTCTACCCAGTGATGTCAATGAAGGAATCGCCTTCAGGAACCTGCCCCCCCCACACACACACACACATACACACACACCAGAAGCAAAAGAAAGACGCAGAAGGAGCAGCAGAGAGCCCTGGCTTCTGTAGGATCACAGTGAGACGAGATTATACCGAGAGGCTCTTACGTCAGACTGCCTTGTCCACGGTCTGAGCACTGGGGGAGGCTCTCCTAGGTCCTCACTACCCATTCGGAGAGAGGAGGCATCAAATCCCACTGCTTCCACGCCCCCGGCCTGCGCCCGGCCTGCTCTCTATGACCGGAGGATCTTAGGGAGGTCAGAAGATAACGGCATCCTAGTGTCCAAGAGTGTCCACGCCTGTGCGATGGACTCTTTTATCCTGATAACCGATCTTCAGGGCTACACTTACTTACCTCCCCGTTAGGCGGCTTTGCCCCCTCAGGGATAGCTTCAGGCTCTTCTCTATGCTCTGTGACTGCTTTCCATGTTATAAGTGCTACTTGTTACAGCTTTGAATCCTTAGCTTCGTGACTGTGCACTGACGTGTAGTAGGGTACGTGGATATGGACAGCCAGTTTCTATTGAAAAGCAGGCAAGAAGCTGGCAAGGAGCAGTGGCCTGACTGCAGACCTGGCAAATGTCCGAAACCTTGCTGGCTGATTCTAAAGGTATCCACGAGCTGCAAGCAACCTGCTTCGGTTGGGTGGTAAGAGACTTGGGTCAAGTGTCAGGTGTGGATCTTGAATAATCAGAAATTGCCTGCCCCAAAGTCTCCAGTCTGGTCCCCAGGGTACCACTCAGGAATGAGATAAGCACCAGAGCAAACATTTGAGAGAGGACCAGCCTGTCAACTGCAGCCAACAGTGGGCCAACAGGCCTGGCTCCTGGGTTTCTACAAATGACTAACGCTTGGGAAATTCCTGAATTGGTAAGTGGATGGGTCCTAGAGTAAGACAGACAATTCTTGGCTGTTGGGCTTCGCAATGGCTAAGGAACTGAAGCCCAAATACCTCTTTTCTAACCTGGCTCTGTCTCCAGCTCTGTGAACTTGGAGGAGTCGTTGGACACTTGGAAATGTCTTAACCTTAGGTCATAGGGCCTGTGAGGCTGAGGCTGGAGCTGCTCCATGAGCTCAGTACGTGAAGCTTCAGGAGCCTCCTAGAGAGTGCTCCACAGAGAAAGTGACTCTTTTGGCAAATCAAGTAGGGTTTTTTCCAAAGATTTTATATATATATATATATATATATATATATATATATATATATATGCATGCCAGAAGAGTGCATTGGATCCCATTACAGATAGTTGTGAGCCACCATGATGTGGTTGCTGGGAGTTGAACTCAGGTCCTCTGGAAGAGCAGTCAGTGCTCTTAGCCACTGAGCCATCTCTAGCCCAAATCAGACTGGGCATGTCTGTCCAGGTGGACTAGGGAATTCAGGTAGGGAATGGGAAACCCTCAGCTAAGACTCTTCTCTTTCCTCCTCCATCTCATTGCAAATGAGGCACATTGGGTCCAAGATCCCTCCAAAGTTGCCACTCAGGTGCATTCTCAAGAATCAGATCCTTGGCGGGATTGATACAGTAAAAATGGCCATCCTACATAAGACTTCTACAGACTCCATGCAATCCCATCAAATTCCAACACAATTCATCACAGGGCTTGAAAAGTCAATTTTCAGCTGCATATAGAAACATGAAAAAAAAACCAGAATACCTAAAACAATCCTGAATATTAAAAGAACTATGGGAGGTATCACCATCCCCAACCTCAAACTGTACTACAGAGCTATACTAATAAAAACAGCATGGTATTGGCACAAAAACAGGCATGATGACCAAAGGGATTAAACTGAGGACCCAGACATAAATCCACACACCTATGGACACCCAATTTTTAGTAAAGAAGACAGAAATGCACAATGGAAAAAAGACAGTATCTTCAACAACTGGTGCTGGAAAACAGGATGTCTGCATGTAGAAGAATCCAAATAGATCCATACTTACTACCATGCATAAGATTCAACTCCAAATGAGCCAAAGATCTCAACAAAAAACCAGACATACCGATTGTACTGGCTAGTTTTGTGTATCAACTTGACACAGGTTGGAGTTATTACAGAGAAAGGAGCTTCAGTTGGGGAAGTGCCTCCATGAGATACAGCTGTGGGGCATTTTCTCAATTAGTGATCAGGTAGGGAGGGCCCCTTGTGGGTGGTACCACCTTTGGGCTGGTGCTCTTGGGTTCTATAAGAGAGCAGGCTGAGCAAGCCAGGGGAAGCAAGCCAGTAAGGAACATCCCTCCATTGCTTCTGCATCAGCTCCTGCTTCCTGACCTGCTTGAGTTCCAGTCCTGACTTCCTTTAGTGATGAACTGCAACGTGGAACTGTAAGCTCAATAAACCCTTTCCTCCCCAACTTGCTTCTTGGTCATGATGTTTGTGCAGGAATAGAAACCCTGACTAAGACACCGATTCTCATAGAAGAGAGTAGGAAATAGCCTTGAACTCATTGGAGCAGGAAAAGGCCCTCTGAACAGAACACCATTAGCACAGTCACTAAGAGTAACAATTCATAAATTGTTGATGACCTCATGACACTGAGAAGTTTATGCACAGCAAAGGGCGTCATCATTCAGACAAAGTGGCCACCAACAGACGGGAAAAGATTTTTTATGAACTCCACATCTAATAGAAGGCTAATATCCAAAATATATAAAGAACTTTAAAAAATAGATAACAAGAAAACAAATAGCACAATTTAAAAATGGGGTGCAGGGGCTGGACAGATGGCTCAGTGGTGAAGAACACTGACTGCTCTTTAAGAAGTCCTGAGTTCAATTCCCCGCAACCACATGGTGGTTCACAACCATCAGTAACAGGATCTGATTCCCTCTTCTGGTGTGTCTGAAGACAGAGCACACTTGTATATGTTAAATAAATAAGTAAATATTTTAAAATAAATAAAAATAAATAAATAAATAAACTGGGTGTAGCTCTAAACAGGGAATTCTCAAAAGATGAAACACAAGTAGCCAAGAAACATTTAAATATTTAACATCCTTAGACATCATGGAAATTCAAATCAAAACTACTTAGAAATTTCATCTTACACCCATCAGAATGGCCAAGATCAGTAAAACAAATGGCAGCTCCTGCTGGTGACGATAAGGAGTGAAGGGAACACTTACCCATTGCTGGTGGGAGTGCAAACTTGAAGAGGCACTATGGAAATCAGTGTGGCAGTTCCTCCTCAGGAAGCTGGGAACTGATCTACCTCAAGATCCATCTGTACCATACCACTCTTGGGCATATACCCAAAAGCTACAGCGTGGAGGCACTCACTAACCATGTTCATTGCTGTTCTAGTTATAGTATCCAGAAATCAGGGATAACCTACATGTCTCTCAACAGATGAATGGGTAATAAAATTATAATAAAATAAAAGTATTATATAATTATGTACATTTATATGATAAAATATTACTCAGACATTTTAAAATGAAATAATGAATTTAAAAAAATTTATTTTATAAAAAATAATAATGAATAATGGATGAGATGAGAAAAAAACACTGTGAGTGAGGTAACCAGGACTCAGAAAGATAAATATGGTACATATTCACTTATGTGTGGATGCTAGCTCTAAGGTCAATAAAAACCAAGCTACAATCCACAGAACCACAGAAGTTGGGTACAGAGTATTGATTGAGGGAGGGATAGATCTCCCTAGGATGGGGAAATAGAAGAGTCATGGACAGATGGACAGACAGGGGTAAGGGCTGGAATGGAAGGATCAAACGTGGAAGGGGAGGGCAGAGGGAATACAGGGAGAGACAGCTAAAATTAAGGGCCATGAGATGAACAGTACAGAAACCTAATAAAGTAGATGCTTCCTAAATTATATACATACATGAAAGGGATCTGAATGAATCGCCAAATAACAAGGGGGACAGAGCCCCATCTGGACATTTCTTGTCACCAACTGAAGCTTCCAGTACTGGAAATGGGTTGTATCTAATTGAGTTATTGGCCAAAGGGGTCCCATGGGAACCTGCAAACAAGCCAGGCTGTTGCCAAGGCTTAAAGGTTGTTCTGCACAAACTGAAGGTGAGATTCTGTTGCTGAAGACAACTCCTACACAAGAGAGAAGCCAAGCTGGACCTAAAACCTTCACTCCTAAAGGATGGTGTCCTTGGTCCTGGAAAGTACTCTGCGTGTTATCAGTGGGGAAGGGTAAACAGTAACCCAGCTAACCCAGCTACAAACCCTTCAATCTACAGTGGTGTCCTGCTTGCAGGATATGCTAATGCAATGGTGACACAAAGCTTGTGGGAGTGACCAATCAATATCTGATTTGATTTAAAGTTCTTTCCACAAGATAGAACACATACCTAACACTGCTTAGGTGGCCAAGAACCTGAGACTAGATAACTCCGGAAATGTGACAACCGGCCTGGTTGTCAACATTACATCAGGAGTGAACTACAATCTAGAAATGGAGGGCACACCTGTGAGGCAGATCTTGAAGCTGGAAGACATAGACTTCTGACCCAGATCTTGACACGGAAATCTTAAGGCAAAGAAAGTTAAGGCATGAAAGCTTAGGCCAAGAGAAGGTATTACACACCTTTAATCCCAGAGAGCCTAGGACAGAGCAAGTTCCAAGTCCAGGTGTGGTGGTATACACCTTAATCCGGGCCACACTGTCTGCTGGAGGCCTACATAAGGACAGTGGAAGAAGGAAGGCTCACTCTTCTTTGCCTGCTTGCACTTACTTGCCAGCACATCTGTTGGAACCTACCTCTTCAGGATTCCAGCTTATACAGAAGACCAGCTTAAATAGCTAGCCTCATGGGACTGAGCAGCTACAAGACTTCCCATCCACAGCTGCCCATTAGTTGGACTACAGACTATAAGTCATCCAATAAATTTCCTTAATATAGAGAGACATTCCTTAAGTTCCATGACTCTAGAGAACCCTGACTAATACAGGAACCTCGGGGAAAGCCAAATACTATCACTCTACTACAGGAATGTAGCAATACAATGACTCCTAGTGGCATTCTGCTATAGTCATAGATCAGTCCCTGGCTCATCCAACCACCACAGATGAGAACAAGTGCAGAGACTTAAAGCCAAACAATATGCAGAGAATGAGAGACCTTGGAACACTAATCCCAAAAAGGGATGTCTTCATCAAATGCCTTCCCTCAGGGCTCAGGGAACCCCACACAGAAGAAGGCAGAAAGCATGTAAAGAGACAAGGGATGGAGGACACCATGGAAACAAGGCCTTCTAAACACAGCAGAACCAACACTCCTATGAGCTCATGAAGTCAGAGGCTGCACGCTCAGGGCCTACAGAGGTCTGCATCTGATGGAATCCTAGAGCCCAAAGAAGTGGGCTCCTGCCCATCTCTAGCCCAGAAGCTATCTCCAACTGATAACCACTCTGAAATGAACTTTAGTTTTTCTCCAAGAAGTCTCAATGGGGAAACTAACTACCCTTGAGGGAAGGCTGTGCACCCAGCAGTAGATGCCAACACTACCCTTGAGGGCAGGCTGCATGCCCAGCAGTAGATGCCAACAGAAAATGAACTCAACAGAGCCTTTGGAGCTTCCTTATCTCATTACATCATGTCCAGGCTTGCTCCCTTTTCTTTAAAGTTTATCTTTTTTTAAGTGAAAAATAGAGTTTATTTAGGGCATGGAAAGGGGAGTTGAGAAGGGAGTAGATAGACGCACACACAAACACGCAGAAAGAGAGAGAGAGAGAGAGAGAGAGAGAGAATTTGTCTTTTTATCTTTATTTCTTTTGCCTCTCCCTCTCTTTTTTAATCATATAGGTCTTTTTGTATATGTAATGTGGCTTCTGGTTTTGTGTTTTTATGGTATTCCAGAATATGAGTCTCTAAGTCTCCACCTATTTCTTATACTTTTTCTTGAGTTTTTTTCCTTCCGTGTTTGTTTTGTCCTATTCTGGTGTGTTTTGTTTCATTTTACTATATTTTATTTAATTACTGTCCCTTAGAAGCCTGTTTGTTTTCTAAGAGACAGAAGGGGGATGGATCCAGACAGAGGGCGGAGCTGGGAAGAGAACAGGGAGGGGACACTGTAACTGGAATATATTACGGATGAGAGACCATTTTCAATAAAATTAAAAATCAAAAAGACAACTGAATAAAAAGATCTTCTGATAGGCCTGTTGAGACCACCAGCAGCAACTGTGGATGGAAAATTTGAAAACAGTTATCACAGATGATATATTAAAATCTTCAAAGAATTAAGAGAACTTGGAGTTCCCAGGTCACTCTGTGAGGGCGATTAGAGAAAGAATGAGCATTATAGTCTGATTACATTAATTTTAAAGTCATAGCTCTTTAGGTGGAAAAACGGGATAAAATTTAAATTTAAACATAAAAATTTAATAATTGCAAAAAAGCAAAATAATTTTTTTAAAAAGAGAATTAGATCCTCAGACATTTAAACAAAAAATAAGCTGATTTTGTTGTTGTTGAGAGGCATGGCACTGATACCCCTTAGGATGTTTTCCTTATAGGAGAAGGTGTAGAACTTGGGCCTGCCTACACTCATGGAACTTTCTCATTAGTTCAAAAGACAGCAGATGGCATTGCTGGCCTCCAAGCAGCAGGTCACCCTGGCACTAGCTAGGGTCTCAGGTGCTTCTGAGAGCCTGACCCCCCTTTGATCGTACATCCTCACTGCCACTCACCTGTGACCTTATAAAGTTTAAATTCTCTAAAAGGAAAGCTTGTTAGTCCCTGTTCCCAGGGCATGCTCTCCTCAAGAGCTGGAGAGATGACTCAGTGGTTAAGAGCACTGACTCCTCTTCCAGAGGTCCTGAGTTCAAATCCCAGCAACCACATAGTGGCTCACAGCCATCTGTAATGGGATCCAATGCCCTCTTCTGGTGTGTCTGAAGATAGCTACAGTGTACTCACATATATAAATAAATCTTTAAAAAAAAAAAAAAAAAGACTCATCAGGACAAACCTACACTGCCCAGATAAGTGCTTCTCAGGAAGGGTTTTCTTCTTGATGAGAAAAATGGTACCAGATATAGGACATCATGACCTTCACTCAATTTAACACATATAGCACCTACCTGCAGCCAAGACAGACTAGCCCACTATTGTTTTAACCTGAATATAAAATTATGGTTAATGGTTATGGTTTTCTCATCTAAATCTCATCTTCCTCTCTAGAAACCATCTGGGAGGGACCTCAGCTATCCAACAGCTATCAACATGCCTGAGAGTAGATCCTAGATTCATCACTCTCAAGACCAGCCTTGGGCTGACTGATATTGTGTGGGCTTTTCTGGGAATGGGCACCCTACTGTGGGCTACTGTGGGCTACCCTGGGCTACTGTGGGCTTCTGCCATTCTCCTCTCCACTCCTCCATACCCTCTGCTTCTACATATGGTCCTACATATGGAACACTAGATGGACTGCCTGCCTGCCTGCCAGAATTTTACTGAAATCCCCAGATCTTGCCCAAAGCCTGCCTCATAAAAGTGTTTCCTCTCTCTCTCCTCTCTCCTCTCTCTCTCCTCTCTCTCTCTCTCTCTCTCTCTCTCTCTCTCTGTCTCTCTCTCTGTCTCTCTCTCTCTGTATGTGTGTGTGTCTGTGTGTGTCTGTGTCTGTTTCTATCTCAGTCTCTGTCTCCTCTCTCTCAGACTGACACCCCTAGACTCTGACCTCCTCTCAGTGTGAAGCAACTAGTGCAGCCATTGTCCCCTCCCATGGTAGCAGTTGGTGTCAATCTCTGAGAACTGGAGGGACACAGGTAGACACGGCAAGCTAAAGTGGGCTTCCTGAGACAGTGCCTCCTTGATCCTGGAAGAAATTGTGAGGAGAGACAGTGGGAAGGCATGGGGTTGAGCTCTAAACAGCACCAACAGGGGAAAGGTGAGGACCCAGGGGCCCTATTAAAACACCCAAGCCAGGGAGTATTTAGCAGACTTCAGCCTTAGGCCTCTGCCATCCCAGGGAATAAAGCCATTACTTTCCTGTTCTCTGTGGCTGAGGCTAGCCAACCACCCGCATTACCATCACAGCAGGGAGAGGCCACAGAGTAAGCAGGAAAAAGAGAATGGAACCTGGTGGCCTTGGCAAAAGGCCTCACAAAATAAACAGAGGCTCCAGCAAGAGGCCCATGGAGCCTTGCTGGCCAGCTAACCCCTCAACACCCCTCCCTGAGCCTCTTATCACATCAGACCAGGTGGTCCCTTCTCTGCCAAGTCCCAGGCCACTTCTGGTACCAGGCTCTTGGAAGAAATTAGGTCAGCCCTGTGATGCCCTCAGCAGCCTTCCCACTAGCGCATCTGGGTGGGATGCTAAGGGCTCCATGAATTTCCCCAGTGAGACTCTCTCAGAGCCCCTCTTCTCTGCTGTCAAGAACATAGCATGGGATTGGAGAGGACTTCCTTAAAAACCCCTGGCTTGTTTCCTGTGCAAAATGGGCACAGTGCAGCCTGCCTCCCAGAGTTGGCATCAGCATACAAACATCCTAGCCCACACCTAGTTCCTGTCCTAACCCTCTGGTCTGGGATCAGAGGCTCCTCTGAGTAGATCTACTTTACAATCCGCTAAAGTCGACAGATATGAGCAGCTTCCAATGGGCCCTGTGCGCTCACAGCTCTATCGCCACTCTAGAACGAGGAGACAGCCTGCCAATTTGCTTCTTGGGTTCCCGAGGTCCCAGGGCCACCTGAGAGAGGGCTGGAATTGCAGGGAATGGGTCTGCCTTGACATCTCCTCCTTTCTCTGGCTCCAGGACAAAGCTGGAGGTCACCACCAGACTGACTTCAGCTTCCTTGGCTCTGTGCATTGGGTTTCCTGTAGGAAGGGAGTGAGTTAGGGCTCAGCTGCAAGGGAGTGGGTATTAGAAGTGTTAGAATGACAGGAGAGAGCCAGGCAGTGGTGGCACACTCCTTTAATCTCAGCACTTGGAAGGCAGAGGCAGGTGATTTCTGAATTCGAGGCCAGCCTGGTCTACAGAGTGAGTTCCAGGATGGCCAGGGCTATACAGAGAAAGCCTGTCTTGAAAAAACAAAAGAAAAACAAAACAAAACAGAATGACAGGAGAGTCTGCAGAATCCCATTGAAGCCTCTCACAGCTGAGAAGCAAGAATTCTAACACAATTACCATGTGCTATAAACACTGCTGACACCAACTTAATACTCCTTTCATATAGAGATTTATGTCAAAATATTGATGATCAGGCTTAAGCCTGCATGTATATGACCTAGAGCAGGACCTCATTCCTTTCCCAAATAATGCCTGGGAATTCTGGGCAACACTGTAGTAAAGGTTCCAGCCCTCCTGTGCCCTGTGTACGCAGTGGAAGCATCTCATCACCACCCAGTGATGAGATAGTAGCTTTTAACTCCACCCAAATCCTGGATTCGATTCGACTGTTCCAAGAACAATGATCTCTGCCCCTCCCTCGAGGGCCCATTTCCACACTGAGCATGTCTTCCTTTCGCTGGGTACTTCCTTTTCTCCTATTCCTTATGCTTATACCCATACTAAAAGATCTCTAATAAAATTTCCCATCTTTCCTCATAAACTTGCTAGTCCTCAATTTTTTTTTCAGTGTTGAAGTCAAGAATCCTGAATTGTCCTGAGTTGAGGTCACTAAAATTTAAGGGGTGCTCTAGAGATGGTAGATGTGGGGAGCTGTACCTCTTTTACCTCTATCCTGAAATGCTGGCAGAGGGGATACAGTTGGGGGCCGAGTCGCCGGTCTGGGAGGTAGAACATAGCCTGGCTGCAGGAGTCAGGACAGAGGAGGCAAGGATAAGGGTTGCATGTATGATTTAGGCGTGGCAGTGTCCCATTGTCATGGACACTTGATGGGACTTCAGCTCAGACCCTGGAAGCTGAAGGGCTAGCACACGGAGGGGACCAGGTTGACAGTGAAAGATTCTCAGGAGTCAAGCTCAGGCCAGGCCAGGAAAGCTGCTGGATGGGCTCTGTTGCTCCTTAGAATGGGGCTGGAAGGCAGGGCTCAGCGGAGGGCCCAGGTGCCAAGCATTTCCCTCTGGCATGGCATTTCCCTCCCTTTTCCTGTGGGAAAGCAAAGGCCCAGGAGTGGAATGTGTGGAGGTGGAGTGGGGGGGCACCTCCACTAGATGGCGCTGTGGGGGACAGAGCTCAGATACTGAGCTAGGAAGTATCATGGCTTCTGGGATTTTCCACATCTACCCAGAAGCCTAAAAGCTTAAAGGCCTCACCTGGCAAGAAGAGGTTAACTGGTGTGGTCCGCCTTTCAGGCCCTAGAAGGCGGTACCCTCCTAGAGGACATTCAGTGGCTCACTTGACCACTAAGTGTGGTAAAGTCTCTCAGGGTCGCAAGCCCTCGGGTAGACGGGCTTACTCTTTCATCAGTGACTGTCCTGAGCCTCAGTTGGCACTAATCACCTTCACATTCTGAAGACCGGTCCTCAGATATAATGGCCTTTGCCAGACAGAAGGAGTGTGGATAGGCCATAGTCAACACCCCAGAACCGCCCTTCCCACTGAGGCACATCTCAGTGTCTAGGCTTCAGACAAAGCAGGAACGGAGCACAGGCTGTGACCCAGGACTCTCCTGATGCTACCTCTGATCTGGTCACAGTTGCTTCCTGAAGCTGCTGCGTCCTCCTCACACAGGTTTGAGATCAGCCTGTAAGGGTCATGGAAACCCAGGCTCCCAAACTCTTGGATGCCAATTATAAGACGTCTTACCTAATTCAAAGATGTGCTCAGAAACTGGGCTGTGATGCTATGAGCTCTGAGTGTCAGAGTGACACATAGGAGTGGCCTTAGGAGTGGGCATAAAAACATCAAGAGATGGTTGCCTCCTGAAGAATATTTGAACACAGCTCAGATAACCACCCCAAGAATACAATGCTGCTGTTTTCAGATTTCTGCTCATTATCATCATCAACATCATATCATCATCATCATCATCATCACTATTATTGTCACATCGTTATTGTAATCTGTGGGTGGGGTAATGTGTTTTATTTTGTTTGTTTTGTTTCGTTTGAGACAGGGTCTCACTATCTAACTCCAGCCATTCTAGAACTCACTATGTAGACCTGACCTCAAATTCACTAAGATCTGCCTTCCTCTGCCTCTTTTTTTTTTAATTAATTTATTTATTTTTTATTTACATTGCAAATGATTTCCCCTTTTCTGGGTCCCCACTCCCCGCAAGTCCCATAAGCCCTCTTCTGTCCCCCTATTCTTCCATCCACCCCTTCCCACTTCCCTGTTCTGGTATTCCCCTATACTCTTGCACTGAGTCTCTTTTTGGACATCATTTAATTTGTAGATTATGTCCTGGGTATTCAAAGTTTCTAGGCTAATATCCACTTATCAGTGAGTGCATACCATGATTCATCTTTTGAGACTGGGTTACCTCACTTAGTATGATGTTCTCCAGCTCCATCCATTTGTCTAAGAATTTCATGAATTCATTGTTTCTAATGGCTGAATAGTACTCCATTGTGTAAATATACCACATTTTTTGTATCCATTCCTCCATTGAAGGACACCTAGGTTCTTTCCAGCTTCTGGATACTACAAATAGGGCTGCTATGAACATAGCTTCCTCTGCCTCTTAAGTGCTGGGATTAAAAGCTTGAGCCACCACACATGGCTAATATCTGTACTCCTGATGTATATGTGTATATTTGTGTGTACATGTGTGCAGATGTGTCATAGCACACATGTGAAGGTCAGATGGCAACCTCTGGAGTAAGAAGCTCTGAGGGGGTGAAGTTCTAAGCGAATGTGTGTTGTTAACATGGGCACAGTCATGTCAACAGCCTCAAGGCCCCAGACCTATGTACTAATTGCAAAGCCTTCCATGTACTAATCTCGATAGTGTACGCAGAACTGTCCATCATAACGTTCTCTTCCCAGGCATTTACAGGTTGAGGAGTGCTCCCTCCAGAGACCGCTCCTCCCAAGATGTCTAAGCCTTCCTCCTTGATTCAGCTGTATATAGCAAACTCTGCCTCCTCATTCATCTGTATGCAATAACCCTATATCCTTGTTCGTCTATATGCAATAACCCTGCCTCTCTGTTCATGCATATGATAAACATGCTGAGTTTCTGGGTGCCGTGGTTTCTCCATCAGCAACCCTAAAGCACCTGAGTGCTAGAGGCTGCATGGCAGCAGCCCTGGGATGTGCGTCCTCACCTACCACCTTGCTAGAGACACAGTCTCTTCCTGGTTGCTACTGTGCACACCAGGTTAGCTGGCTCACGAGCTTCTGGGGCTTCTGTCCTCCTCCACCTCCCATCTCAGTAGGGAAACAAGCGTCCTCTACATAACCTGGCTTCATGTAGGTACTTGGGATCTGAGTTCAGATCCCTGAGCTCCCTCAGCAAGTACTTGGTGGACTATCTCCCCAGCCCCTTAATTCTGGGGCAGACGCTGAGAGTCAACCAAACAGCCACACTCATGAGACCCAGTGAAGAGGACGAGAAAGTAAAGTGGGCAACTCCTTAGAGAGGGTCGCGCTTTGTCTGGGGCAGCATTGGCACAGTTCTTTGCTATCCACTCCTAATCTGCTGGTCGTCAGAAGCATGCACAGATACACAGGCAGGTCCCTGTCCTCAGCCCACCCTGACAGGCCCGAGGCTCTGAAGGATAGACAGGCATAGAACTGCTGGCTGTGGTCAGGAAAGGTTCTAGAAGAATCTTATCCTTGCCTAAATCTGAACCTCCAAGTCTTCAGATGCTAGTGGGCATCATAATACGTGGAGTCCGTGGAGCCCGTAGAGCCACTGTCCCCAGCATCTTTAGAGGAGCGAGGGCATAAAAGCAGGGACCAGGAGAGCATGGAAAGTGGGAGCTGGGAGACACTGTACACGGCATCCAGCGCCCCTGCTAGCGCCCACCATGGTAGCCACAGGTCAGCAAAGCCAGGAAAGTCTGGGTGGTCCTAGGGGACAGGTAGGACAGGTAGGAATTATAGCCTGTGAGAAGCCAATGCGGTGACCTCACTCTAACTAGAATATATAAAAGCCCAGCCCTGTGAGCACAAGAGCATCCAGGACCAGTCTGTAAAGCCATAAAAATACACCCAAGCATCAGGCTGCTCCCCCAGAGATCTATAGGGCTACAGCTGCAAACCCAGAGCCCAGATGCCCAAGCCGAGACAGACAGTGCTTGCTGGGCGTTTGGACCCCGTGCTGCCAGCTCACTCTTCATGCTCCTTCAGGCCTCAGCCTGGGCCTGAGAAACGGTACTGCGCAAGCTCCCAAGTAGACGTTCGCCTTCCGGCTGAATCTCTGTTCTCGCCTCAGCCCCATGTAAGTCCCGCCCCTCCATGCCGTGGATCCGTGTCTCCTGCATCTGGAACTCTGAGAGTATGAGTCACCTGCAGACTAGGAAGCACTCCTTGTTATTCTTGGTTTTCAAAGGCACCTCTGGTGTCCATCATGGGCTTTCCTCAACCCTTTACTAGGAGCCTGCCAGGTTATGCTTCAATATATCAGGACTGGTGGGCAAACAGGTTAGGTGGTCTGATGGTTTGAATATGAATGGCCCTATAGGCACATATGTTTGTGAACACTCTATCTCCAACTTGTGGAACAGTTTGGGAAGGACTAGAGGGTGTGGCCTTGGTGGAGAAGGTGTGTCACTGGGGGCAAGCTCCAAAGTTTCAAAAAGCCCACTCCATTTTCAGTTAGCTCTCTCTGCCTCTGGTGTAGTCACTGTGTCCTCCAGATGAAAGCTCTCAGCTACTGCGTCAGCACCACGTCTGCCTGCCTACTACCATGCTCCCTGCTGTGATGGTCATGGACTCTAACCCACGCAACAGTGAGCCCCAAATTAAATGCTTTCTTTTATAAGTTGCCTTGGTCATGGTGTTTTATCACAGCACTTTAAAAGTAAATAAGAAAGGTGGCCACCTTTCTGCTGCCAATTCCATGTTAGTGCTAGTGGTTGGTCAGCCACAGTGCCAACCTCAGTAAAAAGCACAGCACAGCGAACAAGCAGTCACAACCTCAGTAAACAGCACTGCACAGCAAACAAGCATGCTGAGTCTCCCCATACAAGAAGACCAGCAGGAAAGATAGGGTGTGTCTGGGAAGGTGACTAGGGTGACTCAACAGGAAGGAATGTGCTGAGTTATGGAGACAATCAGAAACTGGAAAGATTGGGGGATCAGGGGACTGACCACGTTTTGGAAAGCTTTCGTGTATATCCTGTTCTTCCTAGTTAAATGGTCTCATGATAACCAAACAGTCCTGTTGAAGAAAAAGCGTCATTCAGAGAGGAGCTTTTCAAGTGCATTTTTAAGGAATGAGGGAGGATAGAGGATATATATATCATTGGTAGGGTGCTTGCCTAGACTATTCAGGGTTCTGGGTTGGATCCCTAACTCTTGAGGATAGAAATAGAACTCTAGAATAGAAAGGCATCATTTTGTCCTTCATGTGACTCTGAACTCTCACAGTGTTTGCCAATGGTTTCCTGAGGACAGGAAACATGAACCCATGGTCCTCATACTTGTGCCCACCATGACTGGACCTGATACACTAGGGCCTACTGAAACACAGTGTGAAGGATTTAGAAGCATCATAGAATACCATGGATGAAATCATGTGAGTATCACAAGATGAAAACTGCAGTTTATGACAGACGCCCATAGTCATGGCACTCAAGAGCCTGAGACGGGAATCTCACTGGAGTTTGAGGTCAGCCTGAATTACAAAGTGAGTTCCAGGCAAGCTGAAGCTTCTGTGTGCAGACACATCTTTTTTTTTTAAGGGATAAAGAATCAGGTGGTAGTGACACACACTTTAATCCCAGCTTTGGGAGGCAAAGACAAGTGGATCTCTGAGTTTGAGACCAGAAAGCCTGTCTTAAAGAAAAGAAGAAAGAAAGAAAGAAAGAAAGAAAGAAAGAAAGAAAGAAAGAAAGAAAGAAAGAAAGAAAGAAAGAAAGAAAGAAAGAAGAGGGGAGGGGAGAAGGAAGGAAGGAAGGAAGGAAGGAAGGAAGGAAGGAAGGAAGGAAGGAAGGAAGGAAGGAAGAGAAACAGTGGGCCCAAGAAGAAAGAGGGAAAGACACATCCATACTGACTGACGGGTACCATCTTGCCGATAGATAGATAGATAGATAGATAGATAGATAGATAGATAGATAGACAGATAGACAGATAGACAGATAGACAGATAGGCATCAACATGGATAAGATATGGGTAGCAATAGAGATAGATATCAGTAGTGGGTACATTCACTATTGGCCTATCATTGTTGCCTAAGCGAATCAATGCTGCATTGTCTATAGACCTGGCAAGTACCTTCTCTGAACAAGATGCTCAGGAGGAAGTGCTGATGACCCAGAACCCATTGTCACCATTGTCTTTGCCTATAGACCTATAACCAGACTCACACCTCAGAAGATCTTAGAGGGGACTCATGGGGAGATCACTACTTCCTAAGAACTTCTTGGGTTTTCTAATTCCAACAAGCAGAAGTCTGGTGAGTATATACATGGGAGTGAATTTTAAGGCTATGTCACAATGGAGGAAGGAATTGAATACCAACTCAGACTGAATTTACAGATAAAAATCTACTAATCAGATATTTGGAGTGCAGCACACATAGTTTTAAAATGTGCTACCAAATGTTTATGTTTTGTTTTAAGACAATGTCTGTAGGTCACACTAGCTTGAAACTTACTATGTAGCCCAAGGTGACCTCTAACTCATGATCTTGGTCTACAGAGTGAGTTCCAGGATAGCCAGGGCTACACAGAGAAGCTTTGGTTAAAAAAAAAAAAAAAAAAAAAAAGAAGAAGAAGAAGAAGAAGAAGAGGAGGAGGAGGAGGAGGAGGAAGAGGAGGAGGAAGAGGAGGAGGAGGAGGAGGGAGGGGGAAGGAAGAAAAGGGAGAGAAGAAAAAAGAAACACTGTCTCAAAAAATTAATGTGGAAAAAGAAAGAGAAGACCCAAATTAATAAAATTAGAGATGAAAAGAAAGACCACAACAAGTACTGACAAAATTCAGAAAATTATAAAATCACTCCTTTAAAAAATATAGTCCACTGAATTAGAAAAGCTGAAAGAAATGGCAAACTTGGAGATGCATATGGCCCATCAAAGATAAACCAAGATGAGAGAAGCATTGTAAACAGACTTATAACAAGCACAAAACTGAAGCAATAATAAAATAGCCTCCCTGCTAAAAACAGTGCCACCCAGATGGCTCACTGCAGAGGCCTGCAACCCTCCAAGAACCAGCACCAAGCTTTCTCAAGTCACTCTATAAAATATGAAATAGCAAGGGAGTACTTCAAATGCTTCTTACGAAGCCAGCATCACCTTTATACAAAAACCAGGTTCAGACACAACAAAAACTATATGCATAAATTTTCCACAACTTTCTTTAATACAGGTTCAACCTCCCCTCTAGCCCACCACCCACCAGAAGTAGTGGGAAAGAAAGGTTATTAGGATACTGGGGAAGTGACCCTGCTTAGAAATAGTTCTTGGGGGTGATTCCAATTTTCATTGTTCTCAGTTCAGTCCACTAGCCAACACCAAACATGAATCAACAGCTGCAGTTCAGTTCACTTGGCAGACACCATACAGGAACCAGCAATGTATCAACAACTGCAGTTCAGTCTGCTTGACAGACACCATACAGGAACCAGCAATGACTCAACAGCTGCAATTCAGTCTGATTGGCAGACACCGTACAGGAACCAGCAAGGGCAGTTCAATCCAGAAGAAAGTGCAAGGCTCACCAACTGGCCTGGGTCCACAGAAGTAGCCAGAAGTCTCAGGAACCTCACAAGGAGTCCCTTGGCAAGTTTCTCCCTATGAAGTCACCACAGGCAAAGCTCAGCAATGCAATGCAAGACGAACCAATACTTGTGTGTCATCAGTGCAGACCAGCCAGTGAGGCAGAGAAAAGTGAACCAATGCTCAAACTCCCCCTGTCTATGGGTTCATATTTATATTCTTTCTAAACATCATGTGTCCTTTCACATGTCTTCTTCAGCAACACATCCTTTCATCTGTGTGCCCCAGCAAAACATCATGTTTTATAACTGACTTTCCAAAGAAACCAGAAATTTTCACTTCAAAAAATAAATAAAATTATGGACCAATCTCTTTAATAATCATAAAAGTAAAAATTCTCAACAAAATGCTTACAAACTGAATTCAAGAACATATGAAGTACCAACAAGATGGCTTAGCAGATGGCTTGCCACACAGTCTGGTGACAGGGATTCGATCCCCCAAACCCACAGTGCAAGGAGAGAACCAACTCCCAAGATTTCTCCTCTGATATTCATTTATGTTCTGTGGCTTATATGTATACATACATGCACATGCACACACACAGAGAGAGACATACACACACATACACTACACACACACACACATACACATTCATAGAGAAAATGAGAAACATTATAAATAAAATAAAAAATAACATCAAAAAGAGCATTCACCATGATCAAGATAACTTCATTTCAGAGATGCAGGGATTGTTCAGCATATGGAAATCGATAAACAAACTCCACCACACAAACAGACTTAAATTCCCACTAAGATCAGAACCAAGATATGGAGGCCACTTGCTCCCCTCCCATGCTGTACAGGGCTTAAAGTCTTAGCTAGAGCAGTAAGACAAGAGAAAGAAATAAAAGATGCAGATAGAAAGGAAGGGGCTGGAGAGATGGCTCAGCAGAGATGGCTCAACGGCTAAGAGCACTGGCTCCTCCTCCAGAGGACCAGGGTTCAGTTCTCAGTGCCCACATGTTGGCTCACAACAAGTTCCCATCCTAGCAGACTTGGCATCCTTTTATGGTCTTCTTGGGCACAGGGCATGTGCATGGTGCACAGACATACATGCAGGCCAAACATGTAAAACAAAAAGTAATAATGTAAAATTTTAATGAAAAAATAAAAAAGGAAAAAGTCAAACTCTCCCTTTTTGTACCACCATAAAGACTTGAAAGATGCAAGGTTGGTGGCTTCTATCTCACCTCATCTATCTCCTCTGTGGTCTAGACAGAAGATGGGTGAGATTTGGAAACTGACACTTGGTTATCACAAGGTTAACCAAGTGGCAACTTTAACTGCAGTTAATGCACTGGATGTGATTTCCTCAGATTTCCTCATACCTGGTATGAAGCTACTGATCTTGCAAATTCATTTTTTCCCCATGCCTGTCCAGAAGGACCACAGGAAGCAGTCTGCTTTCAGCTAGCAATGTCATCATTCCATTGTTCTGTCTCAGGGACATGTACATTTTCCATCCCTGGATCGTAACTTTGCATCTTGACCACCTTTCTCTATGGCATTACACATACTGGACTAAGTGAACAGAAGGTAGTAACTACTCTAGAGTTGCTAATAAAGCAGTTGCACATCAGAGGATAGGAAATAAATCCAACCAACATTCAAAAAAAAAAAAACCTACATCATAAAAACAAACTTCTAAGAGTCTGGTGGTATGGGGATGCATGTTAAGTTGTCGGACATAGGACCTTCCGCCACCAAGAAAGACGCACAGTGCTTAGCCGGCATTGGACTCGGTATGCTGCACATTTCTAATTTTGGATGTGTTACTCAAGTCTAGGCGACTCCAAAAGCTGCTAGTTTTGAATGAACCCTAGAACAGAAAAAAAGTCTCTTCAACAGATCTAGGCTGCTGTGTAGGCAGTTTTGCCATTTGGCCGTCTGAACTGGCAGACCCAATGATTCAGTGCCAACAGCAGCTAGGGATACTATCTGGAGCCTCTGACAGGTTGCCACAGGTGAGTCACAGCAGAGCTTCTAGGGATCTTGTATCAAGGCCCAGACATCATCTGCAAACTACTCACCCTTTGAAGATCAACACTTGGCTTCCTACTGAGCCTTAGTAGAAACTGAATGCTTACCAATGGGCCACCGAATTACCATGGGACTCACCATAAGCTGGGCTCCATCTGACCTAACATCTGTCCATAAAGTTGGACATACACAAAAGCAATCAATCAACAAATAGAAATGGTATATGCACAGCCAGGCTCTAGCAGGATCCCAGAGTCAAAAATGATTTATACAAGGAGGTGGCTCAAATGTGTAGGTCACTACTCTTTGCTATTCATGGTGTGAAGTTTGATCCAAATTGTAAATGCAATAGGATTTAGAATCATCTAGATAGTATACATCTGTGTGTGTTTAGGAGAGTGTTTAACCAGGTGTGGTGGCACACACCTTTGATGGCAGCACTCAGGAGGCAGAGGCAGGAGGAACTTGATGAGTTCCAGGCCAGCTAGGTTCCACATACTGAAACCCTGTTTCAAAAAGAAAAGAAAAGAAAGGAAAAGAAAAGAAAAGAAAGGAAAAGAAAAGAAAGGAAAAAAGAAAAGTGTTCCCACCTGAAGCGAGCCATTGAATGAGGAAATAGAGACCTTAAGGGAGTGAAGACAGCATAGGTAGCATGAGGGGAAGAGGAGCACTGTCTGGGGGGATTTCAGTGAGAAGGAAGAGGATAGGAAGCTAGAGCATGGAAGAGATGGCGGAATAAGTAAGGATGTTTGAAAAATCCATATGGGAACCTACTGTGTGTGAGAGAGAGGAGAGAGAGAGGAGAGAGAGAGAGAGAGAGAGAGAGAGAGAGAGAGAGAGAGAGAGAGAGAGAGAGGAGAGAGAGGAGAGAGAGAGGAGAAGAGAGAGAGGAGAGAGAGGAGAGAGAGAGAGAGAGAGAGGAGAGAGAGGAGAGAGAGGAGAGAGAGGAGAGAAAGGAGAGAGGGAAGAGAGAGAGAGGAGAGGGGGGAGAGAGAGAGGAGAGAGAGGGGAGAGAGAGGGGGAGAGAGGAGAGAGAGAGAGAGAGAGAGAGAGAGAGAGAGAGAGAGAGAGAGAGAGAGAGAGAGAGAGAGATATGGCAGGTAGATTGACAGACAGTTCTGGAGAGATGGCTCAGCAGTTAAGAGCACTGACTGCTCTTCCAGAGGTCCTGAGTTCGACTCCCAGCAACCACATGGTTGATCACAAACATCTGTATTAGGATTCGATGCCCTCTTCTGAAGACGGCTACAATGTACACACATACATAAAATAAATAAATAATTTAAAAATAATAATACAGCCGGGCAGTGGTGGCGCACGCCTGTAATCCCAGCACTCTGGGAGGCAGAGGCAGGCGGATCTCTGAGTTCAAGGCCAGCCTGGTCTACAGAGTGAGCTCCAGGACAGCCAGGGATATACAGAGAAACCCTGTCTTGAAAAAAACAAATCCAAAAAAGCAAAAAATAAATAATAATAATAAT
Organism: Apodemus sylvaticus; assembly: GCF_947179515.1. NCBI lineage: Eukaryota > Metazoa > Chordata > Mammalia > Rodentia > Muridae > Apodemus > Apodemus sylvaticus. Next base: position 149,809,845 of record NC_067473.1, on the reverse strand, counting down.
AATACAATCCTTTGAGGCTTCCTGGTGCTCTTTGCCCTTCTTCCCTCTCCTCTCTGTGTTGACCTTTCTCCTCCTCCACAATTGGAGCCCCTTCCTAAATTTTCCCGTGCGCCCTTCATCTCCCCTGAATCTCCCTATTCCCGCCACGCTATACTCTATACTCCCACCTCCGTCCTTTTTCATAGTTTCTGCAGTCACTCCGTGTTGCAGTCATATCTGAAGATCTGGCGCTGAGAACTGCAGATGACAGAGAATGCGTGCCTTTTGTCTTTGAGTCTGGGTTGACCCACTCAGGATGATCTTATCCATTAGCTGCAAATTTCATGATTTCATTTTCCTTTACAGCTGACTAATGTTCTGTTGTGTGTACGAATTACATTTTCATTATCCATACAACTGTTGAAGAATAGATTGTTTCAGTTTCTTAGATGTTGCAAACAGAGGAGAAATGGACAATCCTGAGTCCTGCAGAGCCCTAATCCTGCGGTGCAGTAGGATGCCATGTCCTTGGGAATATGCCCTGAAATGTTATAGTTCGCTCATATGATTGATTTTTTTTAGCTGGCAACACTCCCCACAAAAGCCACAGACTATCTGATAAGAACCCCAATACCAGGTATGAACTGCCCCCCCCCCATTCAAACTATTAGTGTACTTTAAGAGATCCCAAAGCAATAGGATATTACTGCTCCCCTTTAGATGTCTTCCAGAAACTAAAGGCAAGTCCTCAACGTTGAAGACACTTCACCCTTCAGACACAGGACTGAGAAGATTCTAGCTGGATTGATCCTGAAAGCCTCCTTCCTGTTGTCTAACTTTCTAATACCAGAAAGCACTTACGTAAACTTCCAATACAGGGAAGCAATTAACAGCTCTATCTAGCTATTATATGCCAGCAAACTATAACAATGAACAGCAGAGTAAGATATCCCTAAAGGTGTAATAGAGGCACTTCATGTCTCGGGTGGTAACCAACAACTGTCTAATTGAACTTAAGGCCCACTCAATAGAAGGAAAGTCACACCTGATATTAGAAACCCAGCCAACTACTCTGGGCTAGTATGATCATGGGTCTTAGAAGAGAATTTACTACTGAGACTTTACTACATGAGCATAATTTCACACACACACACACATGACTTAGGCAGCACAATAGCTGAGGCACTGCCTAACCTCCACATGGTTAATCCTGACTTATTACTTACTAAATTCTGTGTCCTGTCTTAGCTGCTCTGGACACGGAGAGCTTCACACTGCGCTCGTGAGCATAATTCCTTCCTGCGTTCTGTAAGTCATCCTTATGTATATAGACACGTGTAGCTTCCAGCCCTCATCAAAGAAGCTTCTCTTTACAGCAAATAGAGATATTACAGAAACCACAACAGGTCATAATGCAGTGACCAATGGATCGTAGGGAGCCTCCTACATCTAAGGCTCATAGACCATCTCAGAAGAGGAGACAAAAAGTTCAGAAGAGCAACAGGGACCCTGCTGTGAGACTGTCTCCTAGGGATGACAGGCAAGCAATACCTTAACCATATAGCTGTTTAAACAAGACCTAAGCAACGAAAATAGCAATGGACACACTAATGCAGAAGTGGGGAATCTCCTGGGATCCCATCGCTAGACAAAGAACTTCAGGTAACTAATGACACTGAGAGAATTCACCTCTCGCAGGGATGAGCCCCTTGAGTAGCTAACCAATACAAAGTAGTCAGCCTTGAAATCAAATACACACGAGCCATGCTGAATGCACGTCTCCACAGCGTGTGTTATGTATGTAGGCATATATGTGTGTGGTGGCTTGGATGAAAATGGCCTCCATCTGTTTGACTACTTAGCCCTCAGTTGATGGAACTCTGGGAAGGATTCAGAGCTGTGGCCTGACTGGAGGGATATATCTTGAAAGTGAATTTGAGGTTTCAAAAGCCTCCCCCCACCCCATTTCTAGTGTGCTCCTTGCTCAACATCTGAGATGTGAGCCCTCAGCTCTTCCTGATACCAGGCCTTTGTTCCACCATCATGAACTCTGCCCTCTAGAACTGCTAAGTCCAATTAAATGCTCTCTTTTATAAATCATCTTGGTTGTGGTGTTTTATCACCGCAATAGAAAAACTAATACGATAAGTAATGATACTCATCAAAAAGAGACCATCCCTCCACCTTGCCTGGGCAGAACAGTAACGCTTACCTTGGTGACAGGGACACAGGTGAGATGGCCCTGAGGGGACGAGCGTGGGAGAGCTGGCCCCACCACTTGGCTACAGAGGCAGGGCGTGGTGGCGCATGGCCAAGAAAGAGGTGCAACCCCTCTTTCTCCTCTTCACTTAGGGCAGACAAGAGAGGTGGCTCTGAGGTCATGAGAATGTGGGGAGCTGGCTCTGCCCCTTGCTGGCCACAGCACTGAGTGCCAGGCAGTGCTGGAGAGCCCGCCCTGGTGGTGTGGGTGCAGGTGAGCTGGCAGACTGATCATCAGCTGCCTCCCAGGCCCAGATCCAGGGCTTTGAGTTGGCCCACCACAACATCTACCCCACCTGTGAATTACTGGGACACATAAAAGGGCGGGTCCTGCAGATTCAAAGCTGCAGGATCCGCATGACACAGGGCAACAACAGGATATCTAAGAAGAATCCTAGTGAGGATCCAGTGTTGACAGTGTAGCAGAAGCAGAGGCCTTGAAACGGATGACTGGTGGCAATGAACATTTGCAAGTAAAGATGTGTGGACAAGAGTATACTGTGGGACACATTGTGACACATTACAGCTTCCTCAAGATTCTTTTCATGCTATCCTATTTTACTTTTTATTGTGGGGGAGGTTGCAAGGGTGGAAGGTGGATACAAAGGGGTGGGGAGATGAGTGGGATTGGGGTGCATGATGCAAAATTCACACACACACACACACACACACAAAAAAACAACGAAAACAAAAAAAAAAAAAAAAAAACCTTTTTAAAAAGAGGCCATGCATTTGAGAGACTTGAGGTTGGAGGGAGGACATGTTAGGGGTTGGAGGGAAGACAGGAAAGAGAAGAAATAATGTGATTATATTTTAATTTTGATTTAAATAAATAGAACATCCATGTCATGAGCCCTTCCCACAGATCTCAAAGAACATCATGGAAGAGGGAGAAGCAAGACTTTAAGGACCAGAGAGAGGTTAGAACGTGGGTGAAACAGTATCTTCTACCACGACAGGACCACCACACTCAGGAACTCACAGTAACCGTGGTTACCTGCTTATGCAGGCTGCAGAAGATCAAGGGAACCGACCGTCTAGCATATACAAGGGAGGTCCCAGGGGCCCCTCTTAGCTGAAGAGCTATTGACAGTTGATGGCTGCGAGGAAGGAGCAGCCAGTCCGTTTACATAAGTAAAATATAAGTTGCGGGTCTTCTTCAAGGATGTGGCCTCTCTTAGGTTGGCCGTGTCCCAGCGGATGGCCTCACACTCAGGCAGGTATGGGAAGCACTAATTAGACTCTGCAGGTCATTCTATTATTAAAAGGGGACTTGAAGTTGGGAGGGAGGTTTGGAGGAGAGAATCTGGGTGGTGTCAGGAGGAGAAATGGAGGTGACCATGATCAAAACACACTGCCTCATGTATAAAATTCTCAAAGGATAAATTTAAAATGTCACGTTAAAATGGCACCATTTTATATTAGAACACCATTGAGTGACTTAAATAATTATCCTAAAAGGCTTAACTGAAAAGAGAAGGCTACCCCTCAGTATGCTGACACCGTCCAAGGGGCTGGACCCCAGGACTGAATAAAAAGAAGGACTGGACTAAGTACCGGCACTCATGTCTCTCCTCCTGACCACAGACACAGTGTGACCAGCGGCCAAGCCTTCCCTTCATGGTGGGCCGCACCCTCAGACTGTGAGGCAGAGTAAGTGCTCTCTTCCTTAAGCCGGTCTTGTCAGGTTATTCTGTCATAACAAGGAAAAAAGCAACACACATGGGCAACATGGGCTTCCACTCACCGAGGCTGACCCGGCTACTGCCGCTGGCTGCCCAGTGGCAGATCTGCCAGCAACAGACGCCGCGTGACACTGAGTTCCTGGTGTGGTGCCATTAGCAGGGTGACAAGCCAGTGACCTGGCGGGACGGTGACCTCACTGTACCACCTCCATTGTTGGAAGATGGCTCTTTATTCTTACTGGAACTGCCACTCACTCTAGGTGTGGATTTTCCGTTCCTGGTGGAAATGCTTCCACCAAACTCTGTGCAGTTACAGAATACCTTTCCAAGGAACACACTTCACTACCAAATAAATGCAAGAGTGGGCTCCTGCCTGTGGAATGCTCCCATCTTGTCGCATCCTCCACCAACCTGAAGCAGCTGGCACCATCGGTGGGATGGCCTTTTAAAGATGCAGTCACTGTGCCAACCGGGGGTCGGGGGAGGACAGCAGCTTGGAGGGCTGGAGCAGGGTTCGGCAGAAGACTGCGCATGCTCTCAGCCGGCCTCCACTACCGCTGCTCCTGTAGCTGGGAGGCAGCGCTGGAGGCCTGCCCCACCCCGAAGGGGAGCGAGGCTCTTGCTTCCTGTTTCCACACCCTAGTCCTCTGTTTGTGTAGATTCTGGGCTCCGGTTCCAGAATGGAGAATTATAGTTGCCATGGATATTTCTGCTCTATTTTATTTTAAATCTGTTTGTAGGAACTGGGGAGATGGCTCAGTGGTTAAGAGCACACACGGCTCTTTTCCAGGGGATCTGGGGTTCAGGTCTCAGCACCCACATGGTGCTTCACCACTGCCAGGAAATCCAGCTCCAGGGGATTTCACATGCGAACCAAGCATGCACATGATACACAGACACACATCGAGGCAAAACATTCATACACATAAAATAAGTAAGTAAATAATTTGTTGGGTTTTTGGTTTTTGGTTTTTTGGGGGGGTGAGTTGGTTTTTTGGGAGGGGTTGGGTTTTTTTGTTTGTTTGTTTTTTGTTTTGGTTTTTTAAGACAGGGTTTCTCTGTGTAGCCCTGGCTGTCCTGGAACTCACTCTGTAGACCAGGCTGGCCTAGAACTCAGAAATCCTCCTGCAGCTGCCTCCCAAGTGCTGGGATTAAAGGCATGAGCCACCACTGCCTGGCAAAAAATTTTAAATGTCATAGATTTTATATGAAAACATCAGTGAGATATCTCATTAGGAATCTAAAGACTAGAGTATGTGTGTGCACATATCCACATATATTAAGCAGATACACCTCTGTATTTCCTCCCTCCTGCTCCGTTATTGTGTAACATCACTTCAATCGAGTTGAGATCCAGACGTCAGTATTATTGAATCTATACAGTTTGTACGCTGTGGAATATTAAAAGAGTAAGCCTTTCTCAAAACACTGTCATCTCTTCTGGAGGGATAATTAATGCATTTTCCACCCGACATGGGATAGTTAGATTATATTAAGTGGGATTACAATGCTGTTATCATCTTAATGTGGACATTAAATGTAACACAAGGCAATGTGGTTGGGAATCAAGTTGACAAGGGCAGATAGACCCATGATGACTGGCCTGTCATCTTGATGGGATCTATACCATCCTAAGAGACATACCTCTGGGCATGTCCAGGAAGGAATTTCCAGGAAGGATTAGCCAGGAAAAAAAAATCACCCTCAAAGTGGGTGTCACTTTCCAACAGGTGGCTCAGGTCACCTGCCTGCCTCCACTTCTTCCCCCTCAGGAAGTCCCTCTATCACACTCTTGGCATCTCCAGACTTTTAACATAACTAAATACCAGCAGTTCCGCAGGGGGCTTCAAGGCCTTGAGGACCATATAGAGACTGATGCCATATATAGGTTCATGACTGAGCAACTAACAGGTTCTCTGTCTCTCCAGAGTGCAGACTGGACTATCCAACTCCTCCTACTATACTAGCCAAACAAGCAAACCTCCACCACCACCACCCCCCACCCCGTGTGTGTGTGTGTGTGTGTGTGTGTGTGTGTGTGTGTGTGTGCATATATATGATATATATATTATATTTATATATATAATATATATAATATATGTACCTTATATTGGCTTTGTTCCTCTATAAGAACCATGTCTAACACATCCATACTCACCAGCTAAGATTTTACTTATGATGGACTGGCCATAGTGGTTCATATAATTCAAGAGGCTAAGGCAGGAGAATTGAATATTCAAGATTAAACCAGACTATACAGTAAGACTCCTGTCTCAAAATAAGTTTCCATTTAAAACTTGGCATTAGCATATTACTATACAGCCAAACATATGCATCTTGGTGCAGGGTGAAGGTGATGCGCTGGGTCACTGAGGAGAAGGTTGTTAAGCAGGTGGCACTGGGAAAATGGGAGGCCATCTGGAAAACATCATCTGTAGCCCTACCCAATGGATCAAATCGTCAATATGAGAAAGAAAGCCATACGCCTATGAAAAAATTCACATGAGAATTCTTCATAGCTGCAGTGAAGACTTCTTGTCAGCTTGAGGCCTCTAAAATTACAGGCGGGCACCCATCTCTAATTTCAGCAGGTTCATACCCAATATGAATGTTTCTAAAACTCCAAGTCAGTTTGAAATAATTGGTTTTCCTACCTATATTTTAAATGTCTAAAAAAATCCAAACACAAGAAATGAAAACAATAAATCAGGGAAAGTATTTGTAACTCATCCTCAAAAGTACCTGTTTCATAATATTCAAAGAACTTATAGCTGGACAGTGGTGGATACGCCTTTAATCCAGCACTCGGGAGGCAGAGGCAGGTGAATCTCTGTGTTCAAGTCCAGCCTGGTCTACAGAGTGCGTTCCAGGATAACCAGAGCTCCACAGAGAAACCTGTCTTGAAAGACCAAACAAACAAACAAACAAACACCAGTACACCTTGTAATCACAGGAGGCTGAACAGGAGGATTCTGCGTTCCAGACCAGCCTGTACTACAGAGCAAGGCGGACGCTGTCTAAACAAAACAGACAAATGGGACCTACAGTCCAGCTCTGTGCATAAGAACACCAAAAAATACAGGTATTTTTTTTCAATGTTGGCGATTAAACCCAGGACTTCCCAAGTGCTAAGCAAGTATTTTACCACTGACCTATATCCCCAGTCCCAGGAAGATCTTATAAGTAGGAAAAGATGCCCAGTCCAATCCATTACATGAGCTAACTAAAATTACATGGTAACTAAAATTGGAATGAGGTGTATCTCATTAATCAGACTGGCAAGGATACGGAGTAGAGAAACAGGCCAAGTGCAGATTGAAAAAGGAGTCTGGCCTAGTACTGTGATGGTGGACAGTTTGCCAAAATCTAGCAACATGACAAATGTACCTTCATGTCACTTTGTCACAAACAAAAAGGCCACTCCACTCTCAGAGAGGACGCTCCCAGAAAACAAGACACATAACCCTAAAGGCCTCATAAAATAAATTACCACATAAAATGGAGTGCTGGGTTGCCGTACACACAAGCCAGGAATGTCCAGAGGGGACTTTGAAACACAAGGGCAGCCTGGAGACAGGAAGCAAATGCAGCGCAGGGATTTGTACTCTGAGGAGAACAAGAGTCTGCACTCTCACAGCTGACTGCACTGATCTGTCCTCAGACCCCGGGAAAGCTGTTCCCCTCCAACCCTCCCATCTGAAGGTCGAGGATCAGCGGGTCTGTGGCTTCTCTCTCTCCCTCTGCTCCCCTGTTCCTTCCAGACTGCCTCTTCCATCAGTTCCGAGGGGTGAGGCATAGGGAAGGAAGCTTCGCTGGTCTGTTTCCATGGCAACAGGAGGAACAAGAGGCAAGAAACTCAGGCCAAGCCAGCTCTGCTACATCCTCCCTGAATGCTGAGCTATCTCCCCTTTGGTACTGGAGTACAGGAGGATCCGGGCCTTCGCCAACCCCTGGCTCCCCACCCCAGGGATAGATCTTGAGGGCTCCTGTCTGGACCAGCCTGGTTGCCTTACTTCAGAGTAACAGGGATCCTAGGGCTTCAGAGGAATCAGCCTAATCCTGGATTCTGACCTTAAGACCAGCCTGGTACCCTGGGCCTGGCCAACCCAAGTCCCATGATGGTTCCTGTCGGATCGTCTCCTGGCACTTGGCTCTGCTGAGACTATATGGGCAGGCAGTCTCTGCCCCGGCCCCAGTAACTCAGTGAACACCCCCAGGGCTCATCCTCAGATGTTATTGAATCCCTCCCCCCATTATCCCAAGAAGACCTGAGCTCACTTCACAGATGTGAAAATTGAGGTTGAGAAGCAGAGAAATGCCAAATGCCTTATAGGATTTTGGCAGCAGGGCCGGGCTGATAGGAAATGACTCCTTCTCCATTCATAGCTAAGATTCCTGTTCCCTCCCTCCCCCCCCCCCCAGTCTAACTCAGCTCCCAGGAGACCCAGGGGTGCCAGCCAGTTCCCCGCGGTTTTCCAGGGAGCAGTTTTGCACCTGCTCTGCTCCCCAGACCCCAAAGACAGGCAGCTCCCACAGGTGTGGGGGCAGATGTCCAAGGCAAAGGGAAGGAAAGATGGAGCAGAGCTAGCTAGCTAAGTGTGCACCCACCCACAGACACGCCCACATACCACAAGTGCAGGTCTGAGTGTTCTGTAGCAAGGCCCTCCTCAAACCAAGCAGATATTGGAATGCTTTTAGGGCTCAGTTACCAGCATCTACGCATCACATTTCCCTCTAGCATCTCCCACCATCCCCCATCTCCTCCACACTGTCACCACCTCCACTATCACCACCGCTGCCTCCTCCGCCACCACACCCACACCCATCACGACCACCGTCATCACCAATGCTTTCACCATTACCATAGCTACTACCATCACCACCACCACCATCACCGACACCTCCGCCGTCACCCCTCCCATCAGCACAAGTCTCTTCCACTCCCCCTCCCCCAATATCACTACCACCACCGTCATCAACACCTCTATCACCCCCTCCACTGGCACCATCACAACTTCAAGTTTACCATGCTTAGAAGTAGGCCAACGGGCTGTACGTAAACGGTCACTGCTAATATTCCATTCAGGGAACATAGCTCCTCTCCACACTCACTCTCTCTCTCTCTCTCTCTCTCTCTCTCTCTCTCTCTCTGGATCTCAGAGTCAGCACCTGCCTGCGTGGTACAGCAGCCCTGAGTTCCCACGCAGCTTGCCCCCTCCTGCCTTTTGCACTGCTAATCTCCGAGCTTAGTATCCCTGCTACCGCTATATCACTACTACCACCCAGGAGAGGACAGGTCACCGAGGGCTGCCAGGGCCCCACCACAAGAAAGGTTCTGTTCCCACCTCCCCATCCATCTCCATGCTATGGTAAGGTGGAAACCAGTTGGCGTGTGACAGCAGAATGTCACCAGTAAGCTGAAGTTGAGAGGACAGGGGCCAAAAGCCTGCTTCAAGGGCACAGACTGCCTAGACCTGACATCCTAGACTGGAGAGGCCTGGCGAGAACCACCAACAACCCCCAGAGGCCAGGGAAAACTTTCAGCCCCTCCCCAACCCTGGCCAGAACCACCAGATTTGAAGTTCTGGGGCAGGGACAGTGAGGACAGCTGAGCAGAGCGGGTGACAGGTGAGGCAGAGAGTGCTGGTGTGTAACAAGTGCTGTGTGCCTGCCCCAAGGAGACCCGAGCACCCACTGAGGACATCAGCAGAAAGGACCAGGGGCTCTTGCGGGAAGAGTTCTCATAGAGGGTGGCCGGGCCAGCCTGGACTCAAGTGTGGAGAGGGGAGGAGCAGACCACGTCTGAGGGTGGAGAGAAGCAGGATGTAGGACCCGGCTCCCTGGAAAGCTGACTGCAGGCTCTTCGAGTGGCATGGGACCCACAGGTCAGAGCAGGTAGGGTGGCATGGGACATGGGGAGAGGAGCAGGGGGGACAGAGATGTTTGGGGGTTACATAATAACATGGCTGTGGCATGCATGGAATTTGGCTCTTGGTCTAGACCTGGCTCCTGAAATCATAGGGACAACTTCGATTAGAGAAAATGGCAGGGGCCAAGGGGACGGTGGGCCAGGTGGACGGAGCCTCCAAGATGTCTAAGCTGTAAAAGGAAGAAAGGATGATGGGAGGGAGGGAGGGAGGGAGGGAGGGAGGGAGGGAGGGAGGGAGGGAGGGAGGGGGTAAGTAAATAAATGAAGTGATCTGGGAAGGAGGAGCTCGGGTCAATGGATGACACGCGGCTCCGCACCCCAGAGCTCTCTGAGCTTCAGGCCCCTCTGGCACCATGGACCCTTTCTCCATCCCTGCTCCCTGCACAATGCTGCACTGAGATAGGGCAGGACAGTCAGGTGTCCCCTGTCTATTTGGAAACGGGCCTAAGACACACACAGTCTCCTTTTCCAGTGCCAGCCCAGGTGCTACATCCACCTGCGTTTGTTATTGTCACCCTATGGAACAGTGTCTAGGCGTGGCAGCGGGTTAGTCTGCCTAGGTTTTCATAGGGATTGGTGAGACTCATTACTGCTTCCCCTGCGGCCCGGACCTGACAGACTGAACAAGGATACCTCAGCCCATCTCTCTACCCGCTGTCCACTGCCTGGAAGGCCGGGTGCTCACCCCCTGTGGACAAGCACAAGAGGGGACTGGTGAAGCCACCAGCCAAGCTAGAGAGATCTCACAGGTGGATATGAAGTTAATGTCCCGTGTCTGTACCACATGACCTCAGAGCTATGGGGATGAGATTGTGTCTCAGAGAGGTCAGGTGCTCTTAATGTCTACACTTACCTCCACTGAAAGATGGGGAAACTGAGGCATGGCTCTTCTGAATTCAACCTAGCAGTTCATATGTCTGAGTAGGCAGGTATGTCTTATCCTGATGTGAAGTATCCACTCTTAGCACTGCCAAGAAGATGCTGTCCTAAAAGGGGACCTGAGTCAACCTGAGCAGGCCAACTAAAGGCAACCCCTCCCCGCCCCGAACTCCCTCATCTTCCATGACCAACCTGGCATGCCATTTCCCTCAGGGACACCAGCCACGCTGTCCCAGACCCTGGGGATGTGGGTACGATGCATGCTCCGGGGCAGAGCTGCACAAGTCAGTCATTTCCTTGGTCATGTTGGTTTAGGTGGGACACAGGGAGGTTTGCAGGGAAGTGGTGGGTTTGAGGTGGGCCGGTACACAGAGACTATGAACCGGATATTGTCACAGCCTGTAAAGTCAGGGAAGGTCCCCAAGATCTGGGTGACCTCGGCGGGGGAGGGGAGACAAGACTGCAGAAACACTCATCAGAATGCACACCCTTTCCCAACACCCTCAGCTTCTGGGTGAGCCAGCCTCCTCCACAGAAGCTAGTCTTTGTTAACAGTGTTGTCATGGCAACTGCATCCAGGGAGAACTCTCTCTCTTTAAGGTAGAATCTGAGGGTGATACTTGGAGAAAACTGTGGTGGTGGTGGTGACAGGCAGGGCACTGGACTCCCAGCTCTGACCCCACTAATCCCTCCAGGACAGGTCCCCTCCCCCCACCCTGTACCTGTCCCAGAGTTCTTAAGTCTATTCCTCTCTCCTCCCCTTACAATGGAGAGCAACGTGCCTTGTGCCTCTGTATTCAATGTTCTCAGACACAGATCTTCACCTCCACTCCGCTATGCCCAGCAGGTCAGAGAAGTCAACCTGCATCTCATCAGAATGGCCAGTGTCCTGGAGATGGGGCTCCAAAAGGACTAAGGTAGACTGAGGTCTAGGGACCACTGACAGACAGACACTCAGAGACACTCGAGGTACAGGCTTTGGGTACATGTATATCATGTCTATACAGGAAGACTCACTTTAAAAAATGTTAAGGGCCAAGGGAGACCCAGCAGAGACCATGCCTGTGTGGGGAAAGGGCATCGTAGGGAGGAAGCCATTGAAATTGTTCAGGCTCAGATAAGAGGGCGCCATAAGTGGAAGGGGGTTCAAGAGAAGTGTGGGGTGGGGTAGCCAGGCTGAACGTTGCCTCAATGCAAGAGGGGACAGCAGCTGGCTGCTCAGATGGCAACACTGAGACAGGGGAGGCTCTGGGGCAGGATGGCAGTCGATAGGCCACCCATGGTCCCACAGAAGGAGGCCAGCAAACATGGTCCACACACTAAAGGAGGCCCGGGTGCAAGCTGGGGTTGGTGGGCGTCGGGCCCAGCTCATGTGGAGAAAGGAAGCCGTGCTGCAGGGAGGCAGTCGTGAAAACACTGACTGCCCTCAGACAAGAAGTGAGGCCATAGAGAGACCTCCGGGGAGTCAGAGGAGAGGGAGGACCAAGAGCCAGGCAGCCAGACCTGGACACAGAGCATCTGGAATCCGGGGCGGTGAAGTCCACAGCCTCTGCAGTGCGTCTCCCTGATGATGGGGTGAGTAGCAGATGGGAGTGGGTGCGGAGTGAGTGGGAGGTGAGACAGCAGAGTAAGCAGGCAGAGAAGGCATCTTCAAGTCAGCCTGCATGGGGATGAGGCGGGCAGGAGCTGGGGGACTTGAGCACAGAGGAGCCCTGTGCAAATCCCTTCATCTCTGAGGACTACTGCCTGTCAACTGGGGAACAGAAAGCACCCCACATTTCCAACGCTGGACCCTGGCGTTAGGAGCGCTCCCACTGGTGTGTGATTCTGTGTGCGTGGTAGGAGTCCCACAGGCCCAATTTCAGGCCTCCCTTGCAGGCATTAGCTAGTGCTCTGCTTCCTGACTCCACAGCCAACTCAGGAGGGACAGAGTGGCTTCCCAGGCCCTGTCAGCTGCCCTGGGCAGCACTAACCAATGCCTAGCCCCAAGCGGGAGTGGTCCTCACAGTGGAGAGGGTGACTACGTGAAGTCATCTATTTCACATCCCAAAACCAACCAAGGATCCCTGAGGAAGTAGAGCACTAGCTCTCTCAGAAGCCCGGTCACAGGAAGGTCCTAACTCATGCTCGATCGCACCCGTATGATCAAAGGTGTGTGCTCAGAGATGCTCGTAGCCATCTGGGTGTCCCTGGGCAGATTGCTCCCTGTCATCCTTAGGTAGGGTTAGTCAGGGATAACATTCACACCTAACCCTCTCAACTGAGAGGTAACTCTGTGTGGTGCCTAAGGCAGCCTCTTGCCTGCTCTCCCAGAACACCAGGTCCTTTCCAGCTCTGAGCTGCAACATCCTGGCCCTTCAAACTCTGCCCTGCCCCCACCCACCCACCCTGTTCTAGTCACATCATGGCCCCACTGATGCCAGACACCTTTCCCAAATTATGTCCCAGGATTGCTGTATGGAGCCCTCCTGGTGACCCCCAGCCCAGCAACATTGCACTGGTGGACTCATAAGAGCTGGTCCACTCTGAACTGGGCCAGGAAATCCCTTGTGTCTAAATCTCACATGTATCAACAGCCCCAGTCTCTGGGCCAGAAAGATGCAAGAAAGGCCTATCACTGAAAAGAGAGCCATGTGTCTACCTGAGGCTCCCAAAGGGCCAGGGTACCAGAGGATACCAGGGCCATTCCCCCACAGCCGGCACCCCCAAGATGCCCCACAGTACCCCTGCCTCCTCCCTCCTTCCCTCCCTCGGCACATCACTTCCTTGCTAAGTGCACACTCACAGGCAGGAGGGAGTGGGCAAGCTAGAGAGCAGAGAAACCTGGGAGGCAGCCTGGAGTGGGCGGAAATCACACAAGGCAGATTCTGGAAGCTCTGAGAGAAAAACAGCCAGAGCAGACCATAGCTGGAGCAGATGGCCTCAGAGGGAACCGCGGGAAGGAGGGAGGGAGAGGTCCCATCAGAGAGCAGAAGGTAGGGACCTGGCAGAGTCCAGAGATGCCTTGACCAGGTCTCTCTCCCCAGCAGGGCCCCCTCGCCTGTGGCATAGGGTCAGGCAGACACGGGCATCCAGTCTACTGAGACCCTCCATGGCAGGGTGGAGCTCAACGCCCCCTGCCTTGGCATGGCCTCTTCTCTCTCCACCTATTGTGCAATGTAGCTTCTGGGAGACAGCAGTTCTGAGACAGCTCCAAGGCCCTGTCAGCTGCCCCGGACAACACTGGCCAAAGCTCCAAGCCAGAGCACAGTGGTCCTCACAGTTGGGGGTTGAGGGGGGGTGACTACATGGAAATTCAGCCAACCGAAGATGTTCACCACAGGCCCCTTTCTACTGGATGAAGAGACAACCACTCCAGCACATTCCAAATTCTACCTGCTTGCCTCAGCAACCAGGCAGACAAGCCTGCTCCTCACCTGTGTGTGGGGGGGGGGGCTTTATGCAGATGCCACTTACCCCCTCAGCAAGGGCCTCTGTAGGGCCCAGCATTTCCCCCTTCTCTTTTGACTCTCTTCCTCCCTCTCCTCTCCTTCCTCCTCTGTCTGCAGTTGCTAAGTTACACCACAACCCTATCTGTTCTGTATGAACGGTTCCATTGCCGCGATTTGCCAGGTAAAAGGCAGCCGTCCACCGGTAGCAAGAAGGCGCATCTCAGAAAAGAACAAACAGACAAAGTCCTGGATGGTTTTGGACCAGGCCTCCGGAACCCCTGTCTGGGAACACCTGCCTGGGCTTCCAAACCCCAGGGGACATGAGCAAGAGAAGACAGCTTCCACGCCTTATCATAGAATCTGGTTACTCAATTCTCAGAAGCAGAGGCTATGGGCTCGAGAAAATACACACACACAAACACACACACACACACACACTTCAAGCTGACAACCACCCAAACTACAATCCACAACCATAGAAGCAGGGGGAGGGAAGAGGACGGATGGGGGGGCTGGCCAGGCAGGAAACCCACTCTTCTGACCCCAGACCACACACCTTGGAGTCCCTGATGTTCTCTTACTCTGGAGCTCCTTCCTGGGCTGAGATAAAGTATAGATGAAGACCAACATAGAGATACCCCATGTCTCAGAGGGGCCTGCAGTCTGCTCATGGCTCCCTAGTCAAAATATGTGGTCCCCCCCACTCTCTACCAGAATATGGGGTGCTACTTTGCTCTGGGCTTTCCCAAGCACCCACAGCAGCTGGAGTGGACAAGACCAAATCAAGAAGGAAATGGGAGAGCCCTGGGAGATGAAGGCCCCTGTGTGCCAATCTAAACCTGGGGCACGAGGCCACCTGAGTCTTTCCCTTGTCCCACAGTGGGATACAGCTAATAAAAGCAGGGAATATGGACAAAAATGGGGGTTCAGTATCCTTAGTAGAAAAAGAGGGAACCTGACCACCTCTCTCAACCCCCAGGCAGCTTCCAAGAGGCAGGTTCTGTCAATATTCCCTAGCTGCATCTCTCAGAGGTAGCTAGAGATGGAGACATCAGGGACCCATCAGCACAGTCCCTCCCCAATCAGCAGGCCGCAGAATGGACTCACACACACACACACACACACACACACACACACACACACCACTTATTCTGACTAGAACCAGCCAGCTGAGCTGTACCTGTCAAAGTGTGCGCTCCCAAACGGTCCTTCAAATGACCCCGGCCCACGGGACAGAGGGACGCACCTCTCCATGCCCCCTGGCTCTCTACCCTGAAATGCAGTGCTTACACCCCAGTTCCTTGCCAAGGAGCAAATGCATGAGATGCCACCACCCTAGACCCAGAACGCACAAGAGCAAATGGAAACTTCCAACTGCGCAGCCCTGAGCTCCTCGGATCCCCGGCCCCCTCCCCCACGCCAGGCCCCGGGCAGCGGACTTGCCAGTGGTGCCCGCGCCTGCCACCCGGTGCGCTCCCACCATGCTCGTCCCGGCCGCCCGGCGCGTGGCAGGTGCAGGAGGCGCAGGGGTCCCGCCGTCCAGCCCGGGGCGGAGTTCCAGGAACTCCACGCGGGGCTCCACGTCGCCCTACCCGGCGCCCATCCCCGGACCCACGCCCGCCCGCGCTGACGACCCGAGGGGACGGCCCGCCGGAGGAGCCGAGGGGCGCGCGGGGCTGCCGCTGCCTACCTCGGTCCGCGCCAGCGTCGCTCCCGCGCCGCCCTCGCGCCGCAGCCCGGCCCCGAGCAGCGCGCGGCCGGCGCCGGCGGCTCATGCTCGGCGCCCCGGCCCGCGGCTCCCGCCCACCCGCGGCCGCCCCCGCGCTGCGCCAGCTGCGGGCAGAGCAGTTCCCTCCGCAGCCGGCGCCCGGGAGCACGAGCGCGGGGAGCGAGCGGGAGGGCGCGGGGCGAGCAGAGGAGGGTGCGGGGCGAAGGTGCCGCGGGAGAGGGCGGGCCAGGCTTTCTCTGAAAATGGATATGGCAGCCAACAGCCCCAAAGATGATGTGGCTGCCTCATTAAAACCCATTTGGCGACTCTGGGAGAGCTGTGAACGTGTTTATCAGTGGTACCTGGCGGGGAAAGTGCTCCCTTCTCCCTGTCACCCTGAAGGGTTGGTAGGCTTTAGGTTCCCTCTGGACAGATGAGAAAACTGATGCTGGGGAGGAGAAATGAACCTGTGTGATCTCAGAGCCGCTGAGTGACAGGTCAAGGCTCCAAAGTCACCTTGAGAGATTCTGTGGCTCCCATTTGTCCAGAACCGGGAGAAAGATCTGGCTTCCAGTGGAACCCTCTGGGAAGATAGCTCCAGGATCCAGGATGTCCAGGGCAGGCAACCAGATCCCAACAAGCAGACCACGGCAAGCCCACAGGTTGCAGGGTCTGCACGGAAGATCGCAAGGAGCCCCCAGGCGTCTCTTGAAGAGACTGAAGACCCTTTTCACTCATTCAGGGAGTTTCTGGAACACCTACTATATGCTAGATGTCACCATTGATCTGGTGACTGAATACAACTGCGATGGCTCCTGCCTGATTGGAGTTGACATTGTCATAGCAAGTAGACAGGGGCGAAGGAGTTCAAAAACCAAATGTTGGGGTTTTGATCCCCGGAGGAAAGAACAGTAGCAAAATCCAGAGATAGGCAATGTAGTTGTAGTCAAGTTGAAGGATCCATTTGGGATGGTCCAGGGAGGCTTTTGATGGAAAGGCAAAGTCCTGTCAGAGTCAAGCCATGCTGACTCGGAAGAGGGCATCGGAGGCCTAGGGGAGACCAAATGCAAAGGTCCCAGGGTTCCAGGACCCCTTGGAAGGAGGTTAGAGTGGGTGTGGTGGTGAAGAGACCCCAGGGCATGCCCGAGTGACAGAGCAGCAGACCTGGTCATCGCTAACACATTGAGTTTTTAACACAGAACTGAGGAGCAGCTGGAAGGTTTTACAATATAATGTCATAACCTCACTTTTTAAAACAATATATTTTATGGAAAATGTCAGATCAAGATATGGCTCAGTGGTGGAGAGTTAGTATCATAGGAGTTAGCTCTCCGATGACGAGGAGGAGGAGGAGGAGGAAGAGAATTCAAAGCATAACATGCCAAATGGCCCACTTCCACTATGGCTAATTTTAATTTATCTCTATCTCTTCCTATCATTCCCCTTTTTTTTTGTTTGTTTGTTTATTTGATATGAGCTTTAAATTTTTTTGTTTTTTTGTTTTTTTGGTTTTTTTTGTTAAAGATTTATTTACTTATTTTATGTATATGAATATACCATTACTCTCTTCAGACACACCAGAAGAGGGCATCAGATCCCATTTCAGATGGCTGTGAGCCACCATGTAATTGCTGGGAATTGAACTCAGGACCTCTGGAAGAGCAGTTGGTGCTCTTAACTACTGAGCCATCTCTCCAGCCCAAAAACATTTTTTTAAGTATAACATATAAACAAAAGTAAATGTGTGTCCAATAGACGCTTTAAAAGAATAGAGCAATTCAGTAACTGCATTAATAGGCATTTGTCCCTGAATTTGCATTGTGAAAAGATTTCCCCCTTTGGTTCTTTCTCATTTTCTTTTATGTTTTTTGTTTGTTTGTTTGTTTTCTGGTCTTTAATAAACACTCAGCTTGCATTTGTTTTTTATTTAAAATTTTCATACAATATATTTTTATCATGGTTCTCTTTCCACAACCCTTTGCAGATTCTCCCCCCCCAACCCCGTCCAACCTATGTCATGTATGTTCTCTCCTAAAACAACAAAGGGGGAAAGCAAGCAAATAAAATAACAAGACAACCCCCCTCCCCCAAAAAAAGGAGCCAGCCGCTGCTGGGCATGAGGCCTGGCCTGGAGTGTGGGTGACAGTCCACTGAAGAAAGTTGGTTTTCCTGTTCCCAGTAGGTATCCATCACAAACAGATTCTTGGTTAGGGCTGGGTCGTTGCATCCTTTCGCCTTTTCCAGTGGTGGGCACTGGCGTCCCTCCTGTGGGTGCTGCTACCGTCTGAGTTCATCCGTACTGTTGTGTCCTGAAGACTGTTTCCTTGGCATCATCCTTGGCACCACTTCCTACCCTTAGACTCCTTCTGCCTCCCCTCCCGCATAGATCCCCGATCCTTGGCGGATGGGATGCCTTGACATCCCATTTAGGTCTGCATGCTCCAAAGTCTCTCGCTCTCTACACATTGTCTAGCTGTGGGTTTCTGTGTTAATTGTGGAGAGGCTTTCATTGACAGATCACCAGGGGTGTGTCGTGGGGTGGGGTGGGTGTGGGGGGTGTTAAACCCAGATCCTCACACATGGTAAGCAAGCATTGTATCACTGAGCTATATCACCAATCTACCTTTTTTCTGAGATGAGGGGTCTTGCTACAATGCTGTGGCTAGTCTAGAACTTCCGGCTCAAGCAGACCTTCACCTAATTCTCAGAGTAGTTGGTCCTGTGGGCACAGTCTCTATGTAGCCGAGAGTGATCGGGGAATTTCATCCTAACTGCCGCAGCTCCCAGGTGCTGAGATTACCAGGCATGCTCCACTGTGCCTGGCTTGTTCTTATGTTATTTACAGCTTAGGATGTAGTCTATTTTTAGGAAGTGCCCTGCATGCCCTTGTAAAGCATGACTAATCCATACACACCAACTGGGTGGGGCTGACTAAAGAAGTCTGAACCTTCTAAATCGTAAACTGGATTGGATCTTGTATTCTATAAGTTCCTGAAAAGGGAGTTCTAAAAATTTCTACTGTGGCCACAGACCAGAAACAACCCCCAAATTCTAGAGAAGATAGATGGATAAAAACATGCAGCACTGCTGATGACAGAACACTTCCCAGCAGTAAGAGAAGAGCTACGACTGAGCACAGCTTGACTGACTCTTGGCTGCACCACATGGAAGACACCAAGTTCAGAATCATCTGCCCAACTCTTCTGATGTGATGTCCCAAGAAAAAGGAGACTGTAGAGAGGAAAACCGATCCATGGGTTCCCAGATTGGTGGCAAGGAAAAGCTTGACTAGCATGCCAGAAACCTTTAGGGGTGACAAACTGTAGCTGCCTCCTGATCACATGATCACACACACACACACACACACCACACTTTGCTCTGTATAAAATTATTTTAAAACTATTTTTAATGATTATAAAATATACTATAAACATTCTTTCCAATGAGAACATCTGGCCATATCTTTCTTCAGATACTGTCTTTAGGTTTTAAATACATTTTTCAAAGGTTTATTTTTTTTTAAAGATTTATTTTTTATTATATGTAAGTACACTGTAGCTGTCTTCAGACACATCAGAAGAGGGCGTCAGATCTCACTACAGATGGTTGTGAGCTACTATGTGGTTGCTGGGATTTGAACTCGGGACTTTAGAAAGAGCAGTCAGTGCTCTTAACTGCTGAGCCATCTCTCCAGCCACTAGAGGTTTATTTTTATTTTATGGGTATGATGAGTGTTTCTCTGAATGTGCGGCTGTGAACCATGAGCATGCAATGCCCAATAAGGCCAGAAGAGAGCATCAGATCCTCTGGAACTGGAATTACAGAACCTAGTGGAAGTGATTAGACTTTTTGAGGTGCTTCTCTTAAATACTGATGCATTCTCATGAAACTCTGGTTAGTTCTCTGGAAAGGGTTGTTGATACACTACTGAGCCTTTCCCAGTCTCTGACACCAAGTCTTGCTGTATGATTTCTCTTGCTCACTAACGCTTTCTCCATGGCAAGTAGTTTGCATAACCAAAGAGTAGCTTACTCTAGGCCAGATCAATCAATCCAGTCTCCAGAGATCTAAATAACCCTCGGTTCTGTATGCACTGTCCAGCTTCAGGCATTTTGTAATAGAATTCTAAAATACAAACAACAAGAACACAAAACCCTGTTCTAATAAACAGATTAAGGATGAAGGCAGCTTAGACCAGGATAGTTATGACTGTAGAGACGGAAAATGTTTACAACTGGGCTCATGCTGCAAACATAGTCACAAGTATTTGGGTCACAGAAAAGAAGGACCCAAGGATAGATGTGTAGCGTGTCTATGCAATTTCATTTCCTATCAAATTTAAATTGCATATTAATCTTTTTGCTCAAGCAGAGCATACAAGCCCAGGTCCATGGTAAAATTCTGAAACTGGAGACCCTATGCAGGGCTCAGGTTGGCAGACACCGTCCCCAGTGTCCTCCCTAGACCTCCACTAGGGAAGCTGCCTGGTGACACTTCCCTGAAGCTGTGTCTCCGCCCATGGCTGAGGTCCAGGACAAGGGACTGGGGAGTAGTTCTGATCTCCCACATGTGAGTTCAAACAGCATGAGTGGATGGACAGTGTAGGCTGTGGAGATGAGAAATAGTCTCTAAGAAGCCTCCTTAGCATAACTACAGCCATCTTGGTCATATCTGTCCTTGTGCCAGGTAACACAGCATATATCACAAACACTATAAAATAAACTCTCCAAAACAGTGGCCAGGACAGCCTACTACTCCTGCTTAGCTGACTACGGTGGGCAGCTTTTGAGCAGGCCCAGACACCGCCCACCTTCACCCACCCCGACCCCTCTCCCCACGTGCTCCCACCTTGCAGGCTTCCTGTCTCACTGTGTGATGTGGGGTTCCCCTCCTCTGCCACTCTGCGTGAGGCCCCACTAAACTGCACTGTAGACCCCTGGGCCCACTTACCTCTCATTTCCTCTGCTCAGCGTTACAGCCATCTGCAGATGCTGTCCCCTGAAGACCTGTGTTTCCCCTAATGTAGACCTGCCACCAGCTGCCAGCATGGTGGTCCCAAAAGCATCTATGGTACTCAGGGTCCCTTCTCCCGCCTCCTGCTCAGCTGTGTTAGTCTTACCCACACCTCTACCCGCATCTCAGTCTCCCTCTGCCTCTGGATCTGACATTCTCCAGTGGCAGATGAACCTGCCCCTCCTTCTCCACATGGCCCCCCAGCTGTCTGAGAATTGTTGAGGGAATCAGATGGTTCTGTGATCACATTAAACCCACAGAAAATTCATCAGCACCCCTCAGCCACCTCCCCTGCACCCCCCCTTCTCCTGTTTTTATAATGTGAACTATGTCCTACATTCGAAAGAATGTGTGAATGTCTGTTTACAGCCTGAGAACGCCCACAAAAGCCACCTCTTGGGGAGAGGAGTAGGACAGTGCTGAGAAAGCTCGCTCTCTCTCTCTCTGTCTCTGTCTCTGTCTCTGTCTCTCTCTCTCTCTCTCTCTCTCTCTCTCTCTCTCTCTCTCTCTGTCTGTCTCTCTCTTGCGCGCGTGCGCGCGCGGTCCTTGGCGGGCACTCGCACCCAGACTTCCTCCCTCAGTGACCCTTGAGAATCATTCTCCTGCCGCTGTAGGAACTTCCACTCCAGTGACTATGGTGGGTTTTTTCACTTTGTAAATAGAGTCATAACTCTGCATCATATTTGTGAACAGGTTGAATATCCCTAATCCAAAAATCTGACATTCAAAATGCACCAAAATATGATTTTTTAAAAGCATCCCAAGTGGCAAATTCCACACCTATCTTCCTGGTGTGGGTTTCAGTCAGTCAAAAAGCAGACACTCTAAAATATGGTAGACATTCCAGGTTATGTGTGTACAATGTATACAGAACACACGTAAGTTTGGTGTCTGAGTGTGGGTCCCCTCGCCCTGGATAGTTCACTGTGTAGATGCAAATATTGCAGAATCTAAAAATGTCTAAAATTCAAAACATATCTGGCTTGAGCATTCTGCATAAGGCACACTCAAGCTATTTTTATTGAGATCAGATGGCCATAATTTATTCGTGATGATAATCGTCTAGTGCTCTGATGTGCAAGTGTACCCTAATATGTCACCTCCAAAGAACGCAAGCAGGGCTGGGTGTGTACTCAACAGGTGCCTCCCTGGCCTCACGAGGCCTGAGGTCGGATCCCCAGTACAAACACCTGCAGTCCTCACACTTGGGAGCTGAAGGCAAGGAACGTCAGGTGTTCAAAGTCATCTTCGGATCCGTTGGAGGTCAGCCTGACTGCATCGGACTATCTCCAAAAAACAGACCAAAACAACAATTATAAATGATAAATATGTGAGATTTTAAAATGCGAATTACCTCAATTTAACCATTCCACAACTATATATATTTAAAAACAACAGTTTACCATAAATGTATACAGTTTTTATTTATTAATTTTTAAAACAGATACTTGCGTCTGTTGTTTTTGTCACACAAGACAAAAACCTGAGTAGAAAGAACCTCATTTGAGAAAATGCCTCCACCAGTGGGCTGTGGGCAAGTCTGTAGGGAATTTTCTTGATTAATGGCTGATGGGTGGGCCTGCTCCCTGTGGGCAATGCCACCCTTGAGTAAGTGGTCCTGCATTGCATAAGAAAGCAGGCTGGGCAAGCCGTGGGAAGCAAGCCAGTAAGCAGTGCTCCTCCATGGCCTCTGCTTCAGCTCCTGCCTTCAGTTCCTGCCCTGACTACTGTCACTGATGGACAGTGAATAAACCCTTTTCTTCCCAAACAGAAGAAGTTGCTTTTGGTCATGGTGCCTTCGCACAGCAATAAAAACCATAAGACATTACTATAACATGCATATTCAATTTACCATTAGTGGGTACTTAAGGGGCTGTCATGGTTTTGCTATTTTGAACACTGTTGTGTGAACAGCTATTCCCTGAACATCTGCCCTGTGCCAGGTATTTGTTGGAACACTTAAAAGTCCTTTCCTTAAAAGTCCATGCCTTGCACGGGCATGGCAAAGGTGGATGGCTACAATAGGTCAAGGAAATAGGCCATTTATGTTATACATTAGAAGCTGGCAACAAGCCGGGCGGTGGTGGCGCACGCCTGTAATCCCAGTACTTGGGAGGCAGAGGCAGGCAGATCTCTGAGTTTGAGGCCAGCCTGGTCTACGGAGTGAGTTCCAGGACAGCCAGGGCTACACAGAGAAACCCTGTCTCGAAAAAACCAAATCCAAAAAAAAAAAAAATAGAAGATGGCAACAGCTCTCTAGGAACCAAACTCAAGGACGTGCACTGCTGGGCTGACAGCTACATGGGTATTTGGGGGGAAGGAAGGGAGGGTGGTAGGCCCCATGGCAGTCCAGCAGAGGGTGAGCTGATGTGGGGGACCCAAGGCAGAAGAGGGATGTGGGGCTATACTGAGGCAAGCAGAGGAAAGTCTGTGCAACAGAAGGGCAACAGTGACCCCAGATGTCATAGGTCAAAGGGTCTAGACCTGGCAACACCAGCTACAAACTCAGGGGTCCCCAGGACACGCTAATTTCTAGCCAACTGACAGCAAGTTTAGAAGTTCTCACTATCCCTGAAATAGGATTGTACAGAAACAACTCACAAAGCTCAGGTGAGCTCTGTGCTGCAGACTAGAGGGCTCCACACATGTAGCTCCCACACATCTGAGCCCAGACTTATGCTGTGGACCCAGCATGTCACTCCATGGGTGTGACCAGGACCCAGAGCCTTCCCTGTGGAAGCCCCCTTCGGATACATTGGGGTGTGACATAGCTGCCAGAGGACAAAGGCATGCCAAATTTAGTTAACGGTTCTTGGCTGTTTTCATTTATGACACTCATTCCATAAATCTGAACCAGTGTTCAGGCAGGCTGTGCAGAAGAGGTAGGCCTAGCTACAGAAGGAAGGAGGTGGGATCTGAAACAGTTCAATTTGTAGAAGCAAAAAAGTACCACAGTAGCTGTCAGAGAAAGGGAGTGGGTGGGTGAGAAAAGGGAGACATTGGGCAAACGAGAAGACATTTCTTATCTAAGGGGAATAGTCATTTCTAAGTTATTTTTCTTGTGAGTCAGGGGCAGGGAAACAGAATAATAGACAAGAACAGCAACCTCTGGGACCATGATCCAAAATAAATGTTTCCTCTTTTTAAGTTTGCAACTGAGGGGGCAGATTCAAAGTCATGGGACAAACAACTTGGTGGCAGACGTCTGCTGCTTACCACAGCAGCCCAGTGAGAGCTCCGCACACAGGCAGCAGTTGTGGAGACTGACGTGCACGCTCTAGAGGACACTGGGCATCCCCCACCAAAGCAGAATACGTACATTTCCTTGACCTTGGAACTATACTTCTGGATTTTTGTACCTGAACCCCAGAAGACACATCCTTTCCACGTCTGCTAGTTCTCAAAATAGTCCTCCAGCCAAAGAGGCATATTTTGAGCGCCTTATTGTGTCTCTTCCAGGCATATTTTGAGGGGTGATAGTCTGGTCTCAGGCAGCTATGTTTTGAGTGGCATAATCTGCTATAGACACCTTCCCTTGGGTCTCTCTTTGATCTCTTCCATTTGAACATCTAACCTTTTCTTTTTGAAAGGTACCTTGGACCTCTCTGTGTTTGCCTACCAGCTTCCATACAGTCTGTCTTCTCCCATTCAGAGCTAGAGTTCTTTTCAGAATTGACTCCTTTTCTGGGCTGGGGGTATACACTAATAGTGTGCAAAGCCCTGGGTTTAATTCCCCAGAACACATACATACATACATACATATAAACATACATTAAATTACCTTTTTACCAATTTGCTTACACACAGGCATTGGATTAGAACCATTCTTTTAAAGAAATGAGTTTATTTTTGTTCATAGTGGATGGGACACATCCGTCCTGGTAGCAGACTAGCCCACATCCATCCTGGTAGCAGGCTAGCCCCATGATCATGGGAGCACAAGACTTCTTACTTATATCTCAGCAAACCAGAAGGTGCAGGTAAGTCAGGAAGTGGGCACGGGCGATGAACCTCAAGAACCCCCCCCCCACTGTCCCAACTCACAGACCCACTTCTTCCAGCAAGGTCCACAAGCCCCCGAAACAGCTCCATGAGCTGGTAAGCAAGTGTTCAAACACATGGGTAAGCTTATTAAAGGGGACATTTTCCATCTAAACCATAACGTTCCAATCGTGGCCCATGACCATCTCATAATACAAATGCATTTGGTTCAAGTTCAAAAATCCCAATAATCTTAAAAATCTAAACACTAAGTCTTTTTTTTTCTTTTTCTTTTTCTTTTTCCCAGGCCTAGGGAATGGGAGAATTCAGACCATTCTCACGGAACTTGCCAATGGCTCAACAGAGATTTCAAACACTTAAATTTAATGGTATCTCTCCCTTCTTTGAAAAGTGACATTTTCCACCACATTTAGGAAGGAAGAAAGGTTCCATTAATGTCAGCAATTGGGAATACTTGTCTTCTGTCAAAGGAATGGGGGTAGCATCATGCATTTCAATAACTCCTCGGAAGAATTTGCAGTGTGGTGACAGCAAGCTTCTTCTGGTAGAGAGAACTCTCGGAGTCATTCTCCAGCTCTGCTCCTAGGATGCTGGCTCTCCAGCCCAGCATATAAGCAGCTGGTAAGGTATTCTGTCCTAATCAACGAGGAAAAAAACTGAGCCAAAGGATGACTGTGACGGGCTCATTAGCTTGTGACAACAAGCCTTCCAAGGAGAAAGGAGATGCGGATGGGAACCTGGACCACAGTATTTAAGAACTGTGCAACAGCTATGTGTAAGTACTTACAATGGAAACATCGGGATGAGAAGAAGGGGGTCAGACACAATATTTAAACCAAAAATGGCATTTTGACTCCTCTAAGATAATGTCAAATGGCAAACTACACATCAGGAAGTTCAACTGACAGAGAAGTAAATAAACGCAAAGCGTGAAAGCTGCCTCTGGGCGCAGCACTGCCGCGTTTTCCAAACCTCGTCTTTGCCTGCCAGGAGCCAGGATGACGGCTGTGCCCACCATGCCTTGCGTGCCCTCTCCTGGTGAGGACTGTAGTCATCGTCTTCACCTGCACGTAAAGGAACCACGTGCACACGAGCACACACCATCAACTGTGTTTATTGTTATTGTTCAATAAACTTGCCGGTCTGAGCAATTAAGAATAAGAACTCTAGAAGCTTTTATTTGCCTTCTACTCACCCCTGCCCGAGCGCCCCCCCCCCCCCCGGAGGCAAAAGTACTCCACTCTCTTCTTACCTGCTCTGGGACGAGAAGTTAGAGGGAATTCTTAATGCTTGGCCCCTAAAAAGTATTTTCTTCCTTTGTATCCTTCCGAGAATTTAAGTTTTCTGGTGTGTCTGGGCCACACCTTTAGTTCCTCCACTGATTCCTGCTTTTCCTGTTTTCTCATTACAGCACTGGCCATTTCCATGGGAATGTAGAAGGACACTCTTTGTGCCACTACAGCGTGGAACTGAGGCACGTTTTCTCTCTCTGGGCCAAGCTTGAGCATGAAACCAGTGTGCAGTGTATACCTTTGAGGAATTAGCCGGGCCGGAAGAACCTAGAAGGAAAAGGAGGTTTTGTATGTCCTGGGCTGAATTCCAGTTCACCATCACAGACCTATTAGAAAAGTTGCTTTTTACAAGGCTCTTCCTAGGGTTGTGCACTTGGGTGTGAGATGTCTGGATAACCGAGGGGGGGTGTGGATGTGAGCCTTTAGGTGTCCACTGCTCTAGGAGAGAGTCAGCACTAGGAACAGTCCAGATCCTGGCCACATGTTTACAGGCAGTGTGGGGGAAGGGTGAATGTGCTTCTGAGGTTCGGATGTCGTCTTGGGCCAGAATGTAAAGCAGAGCTAGAAGGTGCAGGCCACCGAGTTGGGGTTCAGTCCTTACTTTGCTTGGCTGCTCGTTTGTTTTAACAGTACTAGGGTTCAAATCCGGGGCTTTGCACATTCTAAGTGTGCACTCTACCCTGACCCTTGGGCCTTATCCTTTCTATTTTGAGGCATAACTTCTAAATTGCTCAGACTGGTCTTAAACTAACTCTGCAAGTCAGGCAAGCTTCGAGCTTATGATGCTCCTGCCTCAGCCTCCTGAGAATGTGAAAACTGAGATGGACTATCAAAGCAACACTTATTCAGGCCATTACTGATGTCCTTCTACCCAAGGGAACTTCTGTCTCAACAGGCACTCTTGCCACTGCCCTATAGGAAGTGACTCCACACGAGCTCAGCACCCTCCTCTGGAGATAAGGAAAGGCTAAAATGGCACCAGGCATCAACTGTCATTAGGCTTAGGGCCTTGTACGTCCATAGCTACTATTCTCCTCCTCCTCCTCCTCTTCCTCTTCTTCCTCCTCCTCCTCTTCCTCCTCCTTCTTCCTCCTCCTCTTCCTCCTCCTTCTTCCTCCTCCTTCTTCCTCCTCCTTCTTCCTCCTCCTTCTTCCTCCTCCTCCATGTCCTCCTTCTTCATCATCTTTAGACAGGGTCTCACTATGAAACCTCAGCTGATCTTGAATTCTCCATTCTTCTTTCTCAGCTTCTCAAGTGCAGGAATGACAGGCATGCATCACCACAGTCAGTCTAGTCCAGCTTTATAGAGAGTGGATAACCCATTCTCTGCCTTGGGGAGGTGGACTGGGGACTGAGGTCCTTGGAAGGTGGTCACAAGGTGGCAACCTGCTGGTCAGCACCAAGGACAGCGACCAGATGGCCCTTCAGAAGGTTCCTGGAGGTCAGATGCTAGGCCTGAAGGATCTTCTTCTCATCAACACCAAAAAAGGTCGTGCTGAAGGTAAGGATGCAGCAGGCGCCTTGTGGATGCTCCAGGCAGACAACACCCCTTCTCAGCACAGCTGGAGCTCTGCTGCCACTCCTTAAAGACCAGGAGGCCGAACATTGGTGTGCACAAAGGTTAGGCACTGGACAACCTCCCTGGAAAGAAATATACAGAGTGCACCCCCACAATGTGAGCAAGTCCCCAGCCTGTGAAGGCTGATCTTGAGGACCTCCATGGCCCATTGTTCTCTTATTTGGAAGCTCAAGGTGCCCCTGGATCATGGGACTGCTTGGGGACCACACAGAGTTGTTTTCAGGAAGGAGATGCCGGGTTGTCAGGAACTACACCAGCCACAGCCAATCTTAGTCCCAGCCGTGTCATGTCACTCATTGGCTGTGCAAATGTGGGCACATCCCTCAGGCTCTTCAAATACCTATCTCAACGTCAACAAATGACACCAAGTGGGATCTCCTCAGATGAGTGTGGAGGTGGCACAGATGAGATACAAAGAAAGTGCCCACCAGCAATACAAACACACAGTCTCCCAAATCATCTTCACCCAGTCAAACGGGGCAGACACTCAGCAATTGGGTTTTGAATAAAACATTTTTTACAGAATAATAAACTCCCAGAGGCTGACAGGGTTTCTTGGAAGTCAATCGATGCCTTACCTGGGAGAAGGGTGCCATAGCTTGCATTTGGTTGTCTCGCAAGACCTGTGATTTGGATCTTGATTCCCCAAGCAGCAGTATTAGGAGAGACTGTGGGACCTTTAAGAGCTGGGACCTGGTGGGAGGTCCCTGAATCACAGGGACCCTGTCGTCAGCAGAGATGAAGGCAGCTCTTGGAAGAGGGTTGAGGCCCCACCCCTGAGTCCTTCTCTTTTGCTTCCCACATAGTGACTGACCGCTTGCCCCGTCCATCTCCTGCCATTGTTGTCTGCCATGATGAGACACAGCCAAGAGCCTCACCAGAACCAAGCCTCCAACACTGTAAATAAATAAGCTTTCCTTAGGAAGCCCACCTGAGGTCTCTCAGATACCTCAAAATCACTGAAAAGCTCACCACCACCATCGGGATGCTTGGTTCTTCCAAAAAGAAAGATACAGAACCTGGTGGACCAGTTGGGATATTAAGTGGAGTAGAGATCTCCTTCATGTCTTCTCTCTCTCTCTCTCTCTCTCTCTCTCTCTCTCTCTCTCTCTCTCTCTCTCTCTCTCCTACTTTCTCCACTGGGAAGAGGAGAGTCATGTGCAGGGCTAGGTTAGCCGGTCTCTTTCTGCTGAGGGAAACTGGACCGCTCTTGTTTTTACTGGAGGTTGAGGCGCTTCTCTGGGTTCAGCTTCTAAGCCTCCTCACAGGTGAACTGACTTGTTTATAATTGGGATAAAAGTTTTCACATAGGTGAAAGGATTCTGTCACAAATCAGGTGACTAGGGTTCCTACATGCTGGCCTCCAGGGCCTCTGTTTTCCTCAGTGGTTGGCAGCAGCGACAGTGGCAGTAGGTGAAAAGCAGTGACAAGTGGCACTGTTTGATTTAGTCTCTGTGCAGGTCTAAAGGACAGGGAGACTTAGCCCTGTGTGGGCTACAGATGCAGGCTGGCAATTCTCAGGCTGTGGTCTGGGACCCTGGAGACTCTGAACTCTGCACTCGAGTGGTGACCAGTCTGGTCCCAACTGGTCTGCAGGCTCTCCTGCCTGGACCCTTCCAGCTTGATCTGTACTCTACTCCTCTGCCTCCGCTCTTCAGCTTCCCCTCCCTACTACGGCCATTTTGGTGCTGTCCAGCGGTTACATCCATTGTCAGGGACCACTGCTAGATTCTGGCATGCCTGCCTCTGTCCGGAGAGCATTCAGGAGCCACAGCTTGGAAGCCCCTCAAGAACTGGGTGCACTGCCTGGGTCACTCAGGAACAGACATCTGTGGCCCCTAGAGACTGATTCTAGTGGGGGGGGGGTTGGGTCACCAGGAGGGATCGCCAGGTCTGTCCCCACCACAGAGCAGATTTCTGCCTGCACACATTGCTGGTGGATAGCAAGGCTCTTCAGTGGCTAAGTGGAAACCAACCACTGCTGTATGGATTCCTCTTTTTAGGAGCCCAGGGTATTGGAAACCAGGCTCCGCCCACTGGGACCCCCTTCTAGGCCAGCAGGGACTCTCACAGCCATGAAAGAGTAGGTGCTGGATGTTAGGGGTCTGTCTAAGCTCCACCCCACAATTACCTGGCAATAGCCAGGTATGCCTCTCCCCACAGTTGCCTGGCAACAGCCATGTAGGCCTGGCCTATAAAAGAGGGTGCTGGGCCCCCTCCTTTCTCTCTCTCTTACTTCTTGGCACTCTACCTCTTACTCTCTCCTCTCTGCCCCTCTTGAGCTCTCCTCCCCTCCCCCCTCTCTCCACGTGGTCATAGCCGGCCTCCACTTCTCTACTCTCTCCTCTCTGCCTCTACTACTCATTAACTCCCATCCTATGCCCTGAATAAACACTATTCTACACCATGTCTGTGTGTGTCTGGTCCCTCGGGGGAAGAGATACCTGCCTAGGCACCCCCTTCCCCCACACCGCTGTATACCAATCTCTCTAAACTCTTTCTCTTCTTTATGAAATAACAGTCCTAAGGGCCTGGGTTGAGGCTTGGAAGCACCAGCTAGGCTGTTTGGGAGCTTAGCCTCAGAGATCCTAAGCCAAACATTGTCTGGATCAGCCATGGGTAGTGGTGCCAGCCTGGCCCTAAGGTGGTGCCCGGCCAGGCCACATCACAGAGGAGCCCCGAAGTCCCCGGCTGTGAAGTCATGCCTGGAAACTGATGCTTTTCCAGTAGGCCTTAACTCAACAACCCTCGGCTCTCTGCGTCTCTCTTCGTGTCTCTCTCTCAGCCTGCACTGGTGAAAGTCGCCAAGGAAAGACAAGTCTTTGCTGGACTTAAGCTTTGCAACACCGCGAGGTAGCACAGAGAGGCTCACAACCCTCTCACTGCCTTGACCCTTAGCACTAGTCACAACAGTCTCTCCACCTAGGAAGCGCCCCTCTGTGGCCGAAGTAGAAATAGTTCTTGCAGGTCTGCAGATTAGGAAAGGCTGGACCCGTTCTAAATAGCCCTCGGGGAGGGGAGACACGCACGAGGAATGTACAAGTCCTTTAGTGATGCGCAGGATACTGTGGGGTAGGGTCATGATTGCGAAATTGAAGGCGGAGGCCCCAGCCCACTGTGGTGATGCCACCCCCCACCCCCCCACCCCCACCCCCCACTCCCCGCAAGGTGGCTCTGGGCTGTATGAGAAAGTTAGCTGGTATCTATCGTTGCCTGCCTGTGAAGCCCATTCACCTAACTGGGCTGCCTTGTCCGGCCTCAGTAGGAAAGGATGTGCCTAATCTTGCAGTGACTTGAGGAGCCACGGTGGGTTGGTACCCAGAGGAGAACTCCCCTTTTTCGGAGGAAAAGGGGAGGGGCATGAGGGAAGGAGCTGTGTGAGGAGAGGGACTGGGAGGAGGGGGGCTTCAATGGGGATGTAAAGGGATAATGTGACCCAGGAGGCAGCATTCCTCCATGGCCTCTGACCTGGTTTCCCTGGATAGTGGATCTTAACCTGTAAAAAGCCCCTTTCCTTCCTTAAGGTGTTTTTGGCCAGTGTTTTATTACAGTGACAAAGAAGCAAACTGTGCCCGAAATGGTTCCCGGAATGTGGGGTGTTGCTGTGCTACACATGACCATGTGCACTTAGAATTTGGCACTGGAGGGATGGAGACATGGCTCAGTGGTTAGAAGCACTGACTGCTCTTCCAGAGGTCCTGAGTTCAAATCCCAGCAACCACATGGTGCCTCACAACCATCTATAATGGATCAGATACCTTCTTCTGATGTGTCTGAAGACAGCTACAGAGTGTGTGTGTGTGTGTATGTGTGTGTGTGAAATAAATCTTTTTATTTTTTAAAGAGGTCAATTTTATTTTCTCAGGGACAGGGAGAGGACTGCAGTGCTGCTTTCCCAATACCCCGAGAATACATATTCTCTGTTTTTCCCACAGGTCATGGTTCTGGGATGACCTATGGACAGGAAAAGAGGCTTACCCTGTCCCAGGGGTTCTCAGGTTAGGGAGGGACATGAAAGGCACACAAGTTTCTTAGACATGTTAGTGGCTGTAAACAGAACTGGAGGCCTCTTTGCTCTGGAGAGGATCTTGGTCCATTCTTGATCAGGGGAGAGGTGCCTAACCCCTTTTTAGGCCTAAGAGCAGTCCCAGAGGGGGGTCATGGAAGCTGGGTAAGCAATCCCAGGACAATGTGCTACACCTCACCAGGTCAGACAAGTGAGCCCTGGCTTCACCACAGCACAGACACACACAGTGCACTCGGGAGCTTAAGTTAGAAGGCTAGAGAGCTGGAGCTGTAGTTGTCGATCTTGGCACGATGGCACTAGGCAATGCACTCAGCAATCCACACAGTGTTGCAATATTCCTGTTCCTTAAGCTTCACAAAGGCATGAAAGACACCAAAGTGGAACTGGTCCAGGAAGACCAGCTTGTTTAGCTTCACCTCATGTTCAAAGAATGGGTCCTCCGGGGTCTTGTCTCCAGGTTGCTACCTGCACCCTCAAAACGCAGTTTGTATTCTGGGTAGCAATCAGCTACATTCTTGACCTGTTCATAGTCATCGGCTGAGCCAAGCCCTGAGGCTAGAGTCAGCCATGGTGTGGAAAGAGCTTGGCAGGCCCCTCCTTGGACAGCTCTGTGCCGAAAGAGTTGAGGGTGATAACGGAATCATGGCGGTCTGCTTCAGACTCTAGGATAGGACACATGGCATCAGCTGTGGTCCCACCCACAGAGGTCAGAACTTGGAGAAGGACTCCAGACAGGCCTTGTAATGAGTATTTCGGATTATCTAGATGTTCATCTCATCAAGGTCCTGTTCTGAGATGCAGTCCTGGAAAAAAAGCGGCCAGGGGGTGTGTCCACCAGAACGGCATTGTTGAGTCTGCAGGTGTCTGTGCGATGTCCACAGCCTCCATCTGCTCAAGGCTGCCTAGGGGGTGGCACTTGGGCACGAGTTCAGCTACTGAATGCTGGTGCAGTGTGCCTGGGATAGGCAGGATCGATCGCATTGTCAGTCATGTAGCTGTAAGTAATGAAGACCAGGAAGCTGGCAAGTGGCCCGCAGGCATGGGTTCTCATGTGGCGGAACTCTACTACCATCCTCCCCTTGAGCTTGTCATGATGACTGACACCGGCAGAGGGGATGCTTCCTTGGCTAGGAAGTTGCACTCTCCAGGTGCCAGTTCAAGTCCTGGAGTTTCTTGCACCAGGTTGAGGCTGAGCACCCCAGCTTCCAAGTAGCCATTGTCTACAATGAAATAAAGCTCTGGGAAGAACGACATGACTGCAGCGGTGGGGACTGGGGAGGGCAGGAGGTGAGAGAGGTGGGGGCAGCGGAACCAGAGTCCAATCAACTTGCAATCAACTCGCAACTCTCAACAACCAGATCAGCTGATGCGGCACCCTGAAGCGGGCTGTCAAGTGTATCAGGTGACGCATGTCATCTCCAATAAATCTTTTTTTAAAAAATAATAATTTGATGCTGACCATGCTTAATCTTAATGAGCTATTGTTGTGGAAGCTCTGAAGACAAGAATGTCGCATTCCACAGAGAAGCTTGAAAGTCCATCAAAAACTCTTCTGGGACCATTTGTGCAACTTTTTCTTTTAATTAAGAATCTGGACATGAGCTGGGCAGTAGTGGCACATGCCTTTAATCCCAATGCTTGGGAGGCAGAGGCAGGCAGATTTCTGAGTTCGAGGCCAGCCTGGTCTACAGAGTGAGTTCCAGGATAACCAGGCTACACAGAGAAACCCTGTCTCGAAAAAAGAACAACAACAAAAAAATCTGGACATGAAACCTGTGTTTACTGACAAGGGATGCTGGTCACCTGAGGCTGGAACATCTGCTGTAACTACTAAGAGACAAGTATCACCAAAGAGAAATCTTCTGGGGTGAACATCCTCAGGGTCAGCACACACAGCTGGGAGCCAAAGCTTCACCCCAAGCTGGTATGCAAACTTGGTAACATAGCAGAGTCTCCTTCGTGGTACTAGTTTTGAACACATGGCAGGGTTGTGGAGAATAACTGAGGCTTGGCACTGTGTGGCAGGGTCACAGTCTCCTTGGAGAGGCCAGGAGTGGCCATGGGTGAAGACGCAGCCTCAGCTGCAATGGAAACCCAGCCCTGAAGGGGTTGGAGGGGTTTCCTATCATGCGGCCAGGAATCCATGGGTGAAGATACAGCCTTGGTTGCAGCGGAGACCCCAGTATATTGTAGACTGTCTGGTGACCACTGAGGGCAGCAGCAGGTGTGGACTGGAGCTGGCCTGAGCCTCCTGGACAAGCTGTGTGTGTGGTGATGGCAGAGTCTCACCTTGGGACTTCTCCAAGGTCTTTGGAGCCCAGAAGCTAATGAGTGAGTCCAAGACTGAGCTACAGGATTAGATGTGCATTGCTGGATGTTGGTTTGGCTTTAATCTGATTGCAGCTCTGCTGTAATTCTTTTCTCTTGGAGTAATAAAATATTTAACTCTTTTTTTCTTAATTTTACATGAGACCATGGTTAAAAGATTTTGGATTTTAAAAGAGACAGTCTTAGCATTTTCTAAAAGGCTGAAGGACTTTTAGAAAGCAAGTCAGTAAGCAGCATTCCTCCATGGTGGCTGCTTCGTGGTTCTGCATCCAGCCTCCTGCCTCAGTTTCCTTCAGTGGACATAACCTGCGAGCCACATAAACCTTTCCTCCCCCAAGCCGGCTTTGCTCACTGTCGTATCACAATAACAAAGTAATTGAGGAGAGTCCTGTGGCTCACAGTCCTGAGCAGCACGAGAGGCTCCAACAGCCGGTGCTTAGGGCCTCACTGCTCATCTCCAAGTCTTTGCTTCTTTACTGGAAAATGAATGCCAGGAAGCATAACCCATCATCTTTAAGAACTTATTAGTAATACTAACATTGATTTGGGTAGATTTTAGTCATTTTAACAGTGTTTTATACTTAATCGATGCCCAGTGGTCCTCCTCATGTGTCTCACTCACTCCAATGTGGGTGTTGCTATTAACATGTTTTGGTTTGTCTCAAGAGATCACAATTGGAGAGAAAACTCTGTCCACAGTCCTGATTTTTCAGCTTCAAGAAAACAGCCAATAGGCTCTGAGCTGGGAGCGCCCTCACACTGCAGAAGATGGATGGAAGCATCAACGGTGACTCAAGTCTTCAGAGGTCTAGGTGAGGCTCTCAGCAGGCTTTTGACCATGCTCGTTGAATGAATTAGTTAATGAATATGCGAATGAATGAATGACTTGATAGAGAAAGCAAGAGCAGAAGTAGAAAATTCGAGGAAGGACTTTTTTCGCTTGGGTGGTCAGTATGGTCAGTGTGGCTGTACAGCCATTTTGCAGAGGGAGACAGAGGGTGGTGTCCTTTTCCAATGATCTGGGTCTGACATGGCCAGCCTAGGGCCTCTTGCCCCTTGTTTGTGTTGTTTGTACCCAGACAACTTCCATTTTGGATCTGAATCCATTCTTCCAATTTGGACCTGAAGATGGAGTTCCACTCCTGTGGATAGGATGAGAGCTACCCCCACCCCCACCTTCACCCCCATACAGAGCTTCCTGACTGATATGAGGCTCCCTGCAAGTTACTCAAGCCCCAAGGGCAAAAGAAACAGAAGCCCCTGGCTGAATGTAAACCAGCTGAATAAAACTGACAGAGCCCCAAGCAAGAGAAGAGGCAGGCAGCAGCCTTCAAAGATTAATGAAGCAACTGGAGCAGACAGGGATGCTTGACAGCTCTGCTTTCCCTGATTGGTCCTACTTCTCACCTTATTTGCATACACACATTTAGCCAATCAGGACCCAACTAATTTTCAACCAATGTGCTTGTTCTGAGACAAAGTGAAGAGAAGGAAGACTGCCTCCGAGACTCACTAGAGATGGCTCAGCAGAGGCTCCGTGCACATGAGGATTTTGCCCAACCTCTTTTCCCCTCTGCATATACAGCTTGCTATAGCCAGCCTCAGGGGCTTAGATGCAAGCAGGGAGACTCATTTCTGCCTCAGGCCCCTAAAACTTGAACCACAGATGAAAACGCCTTGCAGCCTTGCAGAGTTCTGCTGCTCCCATTGGTGAGCTGCTTCCAGGGACTTGCCCTGCCTGCCGGGGAGTGCCCTAGGTTGACCCCTGAAGCACCACTCTCCGAGATTCCCAAAGCTATAACACTTCTCTGAGCAGTAAGGTTTCTTGCCTAGCATCCCTGAGAGCTCAAACCTGTCCTATTTGAACAGTCAGATCCTGTGTGGCAACCTTTTAACCACATATTAACATTTAAGGTTGTTATCCCAAGCTGATAAGGATGCTTGTCCTATTTGAACACGGTCCAGTGTTTGCCGTGGAGGGAGGGTAAGACAGGAATGTGGGTGGAGATAAGAGGCGAAAGCCATCAACCACTTCACTGTGGTGAGGAGCGGCTCTGGACAGGAATGAATGAGGCATGGCAGGGTGGTCCCCATGCGTTGCCCCAGATAGAGAGTGACTACCACGCGGGCCCTCTGTAGCTGAGCACCTGATGCTTCTTTTTTTCATTATGTACCCACATAGCCACAGCTAAGACAGTAGGAAAGATGAACCTCGCCTCCCAGGTCTGGGACTGAGCCAGTGGAAGGGCCTGGACCTGAACCAGTCTCTCATGTCTTCCCGCAGCACAGCTGGTTACCATCGGGAGCGCAGCCAAAACAAGGAGTAGCAACAAACTCCGGGAGAGAAGACGGGAAGGATGAGAAGGGAAGCCTCTAGAATCTCTGGAAACCTCCCAGGCCTGGGACTTAGAGTGGGAAGGCCCTTGGATGGTTTGATTCTATGAGTTCCCCTGGGCACCTTCTAGCTTGCCTGCCAATAGGTAATGTGACGGCTCTCAGACACCTGAGGGGACCCCAGTGCTAAGGAACTGTCTCAATGTGATCCATGCCCACCCCATGGTAACATCTGAAAAAGCAAAGGGGGTCTTTTTAGCTCCTGGCTACCACAATGGGCAAGATATAAAATAAATTCCAAAAATCCTATGAAAGGCAGATGGTGCTCAAGACTGCAAGGAAAGGAACCAGGGTGTCAGGCTGCTGAGAGCAGCCGTTTGGGCCCTGTGCCTTCCTCAGCTTACAACACAGTAAGACTCCTGGGCCTCAGAGGCCAGGCAAAGTCTGGACAACCCCTCTAGACCAGGTGATTCGACTTTGGGAAGTGCATCTCTGAGTTCACAGATGCAAGGCTATGTGCCCCTCCCTGTCGCCTAGGAGGGAGTGGCAGGAGGAACTGCAGCTTCTTCACTGGGTAAACAGGAAATGAAAATCCATGGATGAGCCCACAACCCCGAGCCACTGACTGAACACACACCCAAGGAAACAAGCATCACAAAAGCTGAAGCGAGAGCATCACGGGAAATGTTCAAGGGTAACTGAACAAGCAGAATAAGGCTTTAGAATGAGCATAATTAGTGCCCCACAGCAGTCTGTGTGCTTGGAAGACAGAGGGCATTCAGATACAAATAATAACCACATCCAGACTGGAAAGGAAGGAAATAAACGCGTGCTCAGAGCTAATGCATAGAAAGTCATAAGGAACGATACATGTGTGTGACTGATAGAGCGATGGCGACATTCAGCCAAGTACAAGGGTCCAAATTAAAAACTCAGGTTTCAGCCGGGCAGTGGTGGCACATGCCTGTAATCCCAGCACTTGGGAGGCAGAGGCAGGTGGATTTCTGAGTTCGAGGCCAGCCTGGTCTTCAGAGTGAGTTCCAGGACAGCCAGGGCTAAAAAGAGAAACCCTGTCTTGAAAAAACCAAATCCAAAAAAACCCAACCAAAAAACAAAACAAACAAAAAAACAAAACTCCGGTTTCTCTTTAGACAGAGTCTTGTCATGGTATGACAAAAAGTAGAAAATGAGTGTAAGAATGGACAAAAATGGAACTCAACCTCATACATCAAAAATTAACTGGAAATTGTCTAGAACTTAAACTAAGTTTAAACTTAGAACTAAGTTCTATTAGAACTAAGACTATGAACCTCCTAGAAGAAAACGGCTGCTCTTCAGTGCTGAATCTCACAGTGATTTCTCGCATTAGCAACCAAAGGTCTCGACCTCTTTCTACAGTGCTGGTGGGAACGTTAAAGCAGGGCAGCAGGGTGGAATCCAGCTTGTTTCCCCTCTCCCAAAATGATAAACATGATGACTTGTTTATTGTCTATCACTGCTAGTCCTTGTTGATACAGACACTTAGTGACCAGCATCACCCACAGAAGCCAAAAGACAGAAACGACCCAAGTGAAGACCGACTGATAGATGGGGGAGCAAGGTTCAGTAAGTCCCAGTGGGCCTCTGTCTATGTAGCATGCAGAGGTTAGAAGTTGTGAAGGAAATTGTCGGACAGCATGAAGAGCAGCATACAGGCCCCTTCGCCTCCTGTGTGCTTGGGTGAAGCTTCCTGCTTCCACACGTCGTTCTGCTCTGGTGAAGGAGTGACTGAGAGCTTAGCCTCCCCATGTTCGGTTCAGCCACCACCACCACCTGTGCCTTGACTCTAGCAGTCCCCGACTGCACCGGAACAGACTAGAAAGCAGAAGGGTCTGGGATGTGGCTCAGTCAGGAGAGTGATCACCTTGCATGCATGAAGACCTGGGTTCAATATCTAGGAACAAAACAGGCATGGTGGGACGTGCCTGCAATCTCAGCGTTGGGAGAGCAAATGAGAAATTCAAGGTCATCCTTGGCTACATGGAGAGTCCCAGGCTAGCCTGGACTATACAAGAAGTATTTCTAATCAGAGTGAGAATGTTCTAGTTCCTGGAAGCCTAGGTAAGAATTGGTCTGAAGAGCTGGGCGGTGGTGGCACACGCCTGTAATCCCAGCACTCTAGGAGGCAGAGGCAAGCGGATTTCTGAGTTCAAAGCCAGCCTGGTCTCCAGGACAGCCAGGGCTATACAGAGAAACCCTGTCTCGAAAAAAACAAATAAAAAAAACAACAAAAAAAACCCAAACAAACAAACAAAAAAGAATTGGTCTGAAGATGTGTAGATGGGTCCCTTCCATCTTTTCACTTGTCAGCTCTCAAGATGAAAGACTATGTAATATTTTTCCACAGTCTGAAGAAAGTCATTGAGAAAAAGAAAAAGATAAAATAATATTTAAACTAAGTTGAAGAAAAAAATCTGAAAGTTGACACAAAAGTCTAAAGGTTTCCTTGGCCCTACCTCAAAGTGACAAGGCACAGAAAATCAGTGGTGAAGGACCCTGAGTCCTGGAAGGAAAAAAAAAATCACCACAAGAGCCTAACCTAAAGTAGATGAATCCACACACGGAATCCCATCTGGCACCACCACTAAAGGAAATGGTCAGGTACAAAGGCATCACACAAGAACGGGTCTGCAAACAAGAGTCTCGGTCCCAACACAGTTTTTTGGCAAGAAGAGAATGGTCCTGCCAATGTAGAGACTCCAGAAGCGTCAGAGCCTAGACCTCAAGCGAAGGCCCAGAGGACAAGCCAGAAATGGAACTGAAATAGAAAGGAAACCTCACTGGGGATGGGGGAAAAAGACCCAAGACAAACGCCAAGGAAGCCTGAAGCCAGGTTCTCCATGAGTATCTGGAAATCTGCAAGAGAAGGTCTCAGCATTCCCAAAGAAGGTAGGGGAGAAAAGCCTCCGCACAGTGCCGGGGCAACCTCAAGTCGTGGCTTCAAATGAAAGAACTCATCAAAGTCACCTGTAAAGCCAGGACCAAAGGCTGACACCTGTGATCCAAGGAGGCTGAGCTGGACCATAGCTAAGAGGTAGCCTGAGCTACACGAGAACTTCCAGTCCAACCCAGGCTCCAGAGACACTGAGTTGAAAAAAGCGCTGCCTTCTTCACTTCCAGACTATCTGGCTTGGGGCTTGAACATACCACTATGGGAGAGTGCTAACCTGGTTTAAATACCAGTTCCGAAAGCTACAACAAAATGGCCTTGGAGACGCACTCCTGTAATCCCAGCCCTCGAGAGACCAACGGAGACTGTGAGTTGGGGGCAGCTCGGGTCACGTAGCAAGTACCTTGGGTTCAGGCCTGGGTCGTAGCTCAGTACAGGGCTGGCCTCATCTGCCCAAAGCTCTCCATTTGATCCCCAGGGTCAGAAAAAACAAACTGTGACTCAGATTGTAGCTATTTCTGAGACTGAGGCTTAAAGCCTCCATGGATAATTCTGTTCCTGTTTATTATTATTGTATCATCATCATCATCATCATCATCATCAGTGATTTAAAGTAAAATCCATTTTAACTATACAAAGTAATCCAAATAAGTGAGGCGGCCACAGCAGATAGGCATGGCAAAGTAGGAAATGGGGTAAGATGAGTCAGGATTTACCCTGAAACGCTGTCAATCAAGATACGCTGTGTCTAGAAAATTGAACTAACAGCCCCTAAAGAAAAACTAGGTCACAAAACAAAACAAATCAAATCCATTAAGTGGCTGCTTGCCTGCACCAGGCCTCCCAGCCTTCAGCTATGGTGAGTTTATAATACACAAAGACAGGTGTCAATCATGCCAGCAACTCCACTGGGGTAAAGCCATCAAAATGGGGCAGAGCCTGCCCAGATAAGATTATAAATCATATATGTGTGTATACAAACATATATATACATATATATGCATTTTAATGGAAACTGTAGGAATAAATAAAATAGATTGTGTTTCTTGATGGGAGGATTAAACGTGATACAAATGTCAACCTTTCCTGTTTCATCAAATTCAACATCAACTACCACCAAACAGAAATTTCCCTGTGTAACTAACAGACTAATACATGAAGGCAGAAACATCCAGGAGCAGTAAAGGCGGTCATCAAAAAAGAAAAGCAATGAAGTAAGAAATCAGAGACACACAAACCATGTAACAAACTGTATCACAAAGAGGCAGGAAAAAAATCGAAGACCCAGAAGACAGGGGCGTGCCTGGCAAGTGCCACCTTCAGGGAGTGACAGGCATTGCAATCACGAGCACACACCTGTCGACAGAGCACACACCTGTCAACAGTCAGAGGTGGCGTGACCCTAGCCCTCCCTGTGAACTATTGGCTATGAATAAAGTCTGGGAGGAGGGGTCAGTGTCTTCTGCTGCCTACCCACGGAGGAGCTCACCGGCCTCCAGTGGATAGCCTCAAACCCAGGGTCACACTGGTTAGACTCAGTGGGTAGCAAATTAAAAGGCAGGGATATGGGAAGGGAATTTGTAGAGAGGAGGAGGGAGGTTGGCCGGGTGGGGTGGAGGTAGGGGAGAAGCAGGAATAATCAGAATGCACTATATAAATGTATAAAACTGCCAAAGAAGAGGCTTACTTAATAATATACATAATAAACTAGAATAATTGAAATGGTAGGAAAAATATATACTCACTTTGAAAGAGAACAATGTCCTGAAACCAGCCGGTATATTTAGAAGCTTCTTAAAAATGGAAGGCGCCCAGGGGTGGTGGCACACACTTTTAATCCCAGCCCAGAGGCAGAGACGGGTGGATCTCTGTGACTATTTAAGCCAGCCAGATACACAATGTGAATTATAAACCAGCCAGGGAGGCATAGTGAGACCCTGTCTCAAATGGACAAAATGGCCTGTTTAAAAACTGGGCGGCACCACTCAGTTGTTAGAGCGTTTGTATGCATGAGACCTGAGTGCAGTCCTCAGCACTAGAAAAAGGTACAGCACTGACTACATTTGTAATATCATAAATAGCAGCTATTTCACAGCACTAAAAAATTCAATGTGTCTGCCAAAACTATGGCAAATCGGGGCTGGAGAGCTAGGTCAGAGGTTAAGAACACTGGCTGCTATTGCAGAGGACCCTG
The DNA here is from genome assembly GCF_947179515.1 of Apodemus sylvaticus. NCBI lineage: Eukaryota > Metazoa > Chordata > Mammalia > Rodentia > Muridae > Apodemus > Apodemus sylvaticus. Next base: position 149,768,277 of record NC_067473.1, on the reverse strand, counting down.
GTTCAGTTCCCAGCACCCACACGGCAGCTCATAACCACCTGGAACTAATTCCAGGACATCCGGCAACCTCTTCTCAACTCCAGAGCTCTCGGGTGTGTAGATGGTACAGAAACATATGTGCAGACAAAACACCTATACAGATCAAATGCATAAATTAGTCTATGGTTCTTGTGAGGAGCATCGTTAGCCCGAGTAGCTTAACTCTCTCTCTCTCTCTCTCTCTCTCTCTCTCTCTCTCTCTCTCTCTCTCTCTCTCTCTCTCTCTCTCTCTGTGTGTGTGTGTGTGTGTGTGTGTGTGTGTGTATACTTATATATATTATGTATCATCTTAGGTAGCTATATAAAATAGTATGATTGATTCCTTGTGGCTTTCTCAGGCAACCTTGGTGTTTCTGGTGCCTCATCTCTCCTTCTATATTGACCTCCTCCCCCCCTCCCCCCCTCCCCACTTTCCCACCTTGTACCACCTGGGTATTGCTATTCCCTTCTCAGGCCCCAACTCTCCCAGCCCCGCCCCACCCCCACTTACGGTCCTTTTGTATTTTCCTGGCTTCTGTGGTCACGCCATGCTGTGACCCAAGCGTTTGCAGATGAGCAGGGACGCGTGCCTTCTGCCTTTCTGGGTCTTTGTCACCTCACACAGTTCCATCCATTTTCCTGCACGGTTCATGGCGCGGTTTTCCTTTCCAGCTGAATGGCGTTCGGTAGTGTGCACGGAGCACATTTCCACCATCCACTCATCTGTTGAAGGATATTTAGGGCGCTTCCGTTTCTTGGCTGTTGTGAACAGAGCAGCTGTGAACATGGCTGAGCAAGCGTCTGTGGCGTAGGATGTGGAGTCCTTTTGGGCATGCGCCAAGAGTGCTCTAGGTGGGTCACATGGTAGATTTATTCTTTGAGGATTCTCCATGTTCATTATCAGAGTGACTGCACCAGTTCGGAACCCCCCAACAGAGTGTGAGGCCCCTTCCTCACAGGGAGCGAGGCCCCTTCCTCACAGGGAGCGAGGCCCCTTCCTCACAGTCTCAGTTATCTCGGTTGCCGGTTGTTCTGTTGACCTTAGCCATTCTGACTGGGAGGAGATGAACTCTCAAAACCATTTGCATTTGCATTTCCCTAATTGTGAAGAATAGGTGAATTCTTTTTGAGGTATTTCTTAATCATTTTTATTTAGTCTATTAAAAATTCTGAGCCGGGCGGTGGTGGCACACACCTGTAATCCCAGCACTCTGGGAGGCAGAGGCAGGAGGATTTCTGAGTTCTAGGCCAGCCTGGTCTACAGAGTGAGTTCCAGACAGCCAGGGCTATACAGAGAAACCCTGTCTTGGAAAAAACAAATCTAAAAAACGAAAGAAAGAAAGAAAGAAAGAAAGAAAGAAAGAAAGAAAGAAAGAAAGAAAGAAAGAAAGAGAGAGAGAGAGAGAGAGAGAGAGAGAGAGAGAGAGAGAGAGAAAGAAAGAAAGAAAGAAAGAAAGAAAGAAAGAAAGAAAGAAAGAAAGAAAGAAAGAAAGAAAGAAAGAAAGAAAGAAAGAGAAAATTCTGTTTAGATTCTCTATCCCATTTATTAACTGGGTCATTTGAGTCCTTGATAACATAGACACATGCCCTCATCTCTCTCTCTCTCTCTCTCTCTCCTCTCTCTCTCTCTCTCTCTCTGTGTGTGTGTGTGTGTGTGTGTTCTGGATATTAATCCTCTGTCAGATATACAGCTGCCAAAGATTTCTTCTCCATACAGTTGACCATTTCCTTAGCTGTACAGAAGCTAAGAAGTCCTGGTTTTCAATCATTGACCTTAATTCTCTGACAAAGTCCTGTTCAGAAGGTCCCTGTACCAGGTGCGACAAACCTCCTTCCTTTTGAGTGGTCGTCAGGGTAATTCAAGTAGTTCCCACAACAACATATTCACTACCTCTCAGGAGCTTGGTTGGTGGTGTACTGCTGAAGATACCACATCCTTAGGACACAGGAGTTAGATGATTTAAGCTGGATCTAACCTGAAAGCCTCTTTCCCATGGTCTAGCTTCTAAGCAAGTTACCAAGGGAGAAAAGCATTTAAACAGTTAAATCCAGCCAGGATACCTAAAAACCTCAGCAATGACAAGATATCCATACAGCAATGTGACACTCACATGTCAGTGGTCCCCAACAGCTGTCTGATAGGACTTAAGGCCTACTCAACAGGAAGAAAATCAAGCCTGGATTATTTTAATTTGTATTTCCCTAATTGCAAAGAATGATGACCATTTTCTGGGTTGTTTCTTAACCATTTTTATTTATTCTATTCCGATCTCTGTTTAGATTCCCTAGCCCATTTAGATTCCCTAGCTTCCCAGGGCTAGTGTGGTTGGTCATTGGGCCTTAAAAAAGAATCTACCAGTGCCATTTTGCTCAGATATGCCCACAGATAAGTTCAGTTATCCCCTCTCATCAAAGAAGCCTGTCTTTGCAGCAAATAGAGTCCATCACAGAAAACCACAACTGGACACAATACAGAGATGGGGTCATTAGGAGCCCAGTCCTAATAGATGCATCTGTAGATTATAGCCTGCATCTGTGGCTCAGGGAATATTGTGGAAGAGAAGCCCGAAAGATTATAAAAGTCAGAATACCAGGAAGTCTGCTATGAAACAAACTTTGGTGGAAATGGTTGCATAACAAGACTGGAAGAGAAAACTTCTCACAGGGTCCCACTCCTAGACAAAGAGTTACAGGCAACTAGTGACTTCCGGGAGGAGAGTTAAGCTCTCCAGGGACCAGGGCCCATACTGGTTGTCCAGTGCATAGTGGTCAGGCCTGACACCACACACACACACACACACACACACACACACACACACACACACACACACGCTAACAACAAAACACTCAGTGTCATCTTATGTGTGTGTATTTGTGTGTGTGTGTGAGTTAACCTATACATATGGACACATATGTAACAAAAGTAATCAAAAACAAGAAACTATTGATGAGAGTGGAAAGAACAAGAGTAGAATTGGACAGAGGAAAGGGAGAGGTGATTCTATTCAAATAAAAACATATTTTTTAGAAAAGAAACAGTCAATAAATTAAAGTTTTACAAGACTATAGCAAATCATGCCTAGTAGCCCACATTTTAATTCCAGAACTTGGAGGCTAGAAAGAGGCAGGTGGATGTCTATGAGGTTGATGCCAACCTGGTCTACATAGTGAGTTCCAGGACAGAAAGGGCTATGTAAAGACTCTGTCTCAAAAACAAACAACAAACAAACAAACAAAAACCTGTGGCAAATTTAAGGTAAGCTATAAAATATAAAATCAAAGATGGGATGTTTAAATGTATTTGTAAGCAAAGAGACTGAAATTGAGGTAGAAAGGCCAGTGCTGTGAGATGTGTCAAGGCTCTCTTGACCAAGGATGCTGTGAGAACCAGAGTGTCTCTGCAGAAGAGTGAAACTCCATCTGCACCTGTCAGCCTCCAAAAAACCAGTTCAAAACATATTGGACTGTTAGAGACAGACCTGAAGACCAGAAACCGCTAGAGCAGCACATAGGTCTAACCCTTCGAGGTAGAACGGTAGGCAAGAACTTTTTGAAAGACTCATTAACACAAGAAGTAATTCCAAGAATTGACAAATGAGATGACATGAGTTTGAAAGTCTTCTACACAGCAAATAATAATAATAATAATAATCACCAAAAATGATTATAGAATGAGAAAATTAACTTTGCCAGCTACAAATCGGAGATGGGATTTGTATTTAGAATAAATGAAGAACTGCAAAAATTAAGTAAGTACCTTAAAAAAAAATCATCCAATCACTAAATGGCCTCATAAACTGGATACACAACTCTTCCAAGTACAAATGACTGGCACACCCTTGGAAAGCAGTTCAGTGTGATTAACCATCCAGGAAATGCTAACTCAAGCTGCTTTGACATTCAGTCACTCACTCACTCAAAATGGCTGCCATCAGGACCACAAATGGTGACCAGTGCCAAGGAAGACCCAGAGAAAGGGGAGTCTTTATTCACTGGAGAACGGTGAATGTCTGTTTCTTTTTCTGTTGTTATGATAAAATACTTTAAAACAGCCTCAGGGAGGGAGGGTTGTTTTAGCTCACAGTACAATAAAACCATCACCCATCACCGGGAAGTCAAGGTGCTTGGAAGCAGGTGGCCACATTATGGCTGAGGTCAGCAGTCAGTGATGAGTGCACACAACTGCCCAGTTCCCATTCTCCAGAACTGCCCAGGGAATGGTCTGGCCCTCGATTCAGACCCTCATCATCTTAGCCACAGCAACTGAGACTGATCCTGGATCCAAGGAGAGAACTGACTCTAGCAAGTTGTCTCCTGACTTCCACACAAACCCCACGGCACCCAAACCCCTACACACACACACACACACACACAGAGAGAGAGAGAGAGAGAGAGAGAGAGAGAGAGAGAGAGAGTAATATAAAATATTATGACAAGGGGCACTCTTTCAGAGGACCCAGGTTTGATTCCCAACATCCACATGGTGGCTCATAACCATTAGTAACTCCAGCTCCAGAGGAATCTGATGCCCTCTTCTGGCATCTATGGACAGTAAATACACACACACACACACACACACACACACACACACTTAAAATGAGTGAAATTTCTAAAAAATATTAGAATGGGTCTTCCTACATCAATAAATCAATATAACCCCAGAGGCATGCCAGAGGCCCCTCTCCCAGGTGAGTCTAGACTCTATCAAGCAGATGACACTAACCATCACATGCAGCCACTATAGAATTCTATATGAATGTGCCTCAAAAAAAAAAAACCTAAAAATAGAACTATTGCCATGTGATGAGCTACACCACTCTCAGGTGTATACCTGGAGAACTTAAGTCAACATGCCACAGAGATGGTCCCGCAGCCATGTTTACTGCTGTACTACTCATAGTAACTAAGAAACAGAACAAGGAGCCGCCAGGCGGTGGTGGCGCACACCTTTAATCCCAGCACGTGTGAAGCAGAAGCAGGTAGATTTCTGAGTTCGAGGACAGCCTGGTTTACAAAGTGAGTTCCAGGACAGCCAGGGCCACACAGAGAAACTCTGTCTCAGGAAGAAAGAAAAGAAAGGAAAGAAAGGAAAGAAAGAAAGGAAAGAAAGAAAGAAAGAAAGAAAGAAAGAAAGAAAGAAAGAAAGAAAGAAAGAAAGAAAGAAAGAAAGAAAGAAAGAAAGAAAAAAACAAAGAAAGAAAGAAAGAGGAAGAAAGAAAGAGAAGAGGAGAGAGAGAGAGAGAGAGAGAGAGAGAGAGAGAGAGAGAATGCATCCAGCAACGGATGAACAGATAAAGAAAATTCGATCCACAAGCACAAGAGATTTTTTTCAGCTGTGTGGTGAAATTTCAAAGGAGACCAAAAGAGAGAAAAGGGATGGGAGGAAGACAAGATGAACAGAATGTAGTAGAGGATATCCCAGTACAAGGGACTGTTTGAGCAAAGGAAGAGGAAAGCAAGAGGGCGCAGGTGGCAGGGACAGTAAGAGTGAAGTATGCAGGGGCTGGAGAGGTGGCCCTGCAGTTACACGCATGAGCATGCGCTCTTCTCCAGAGGGTCAGGCTCAGTTCCCAGCACCCACATGGCAGCTTGCAATCATCGCCAACCCCAGCCCTAGAGGATCTTATGCCCTCTGCTGCCTCTGCAGGCCTGAGGCACGCATGTGGTGCACAGATATACATTCAGGCAAAACACCTAACCCAGCCAATTTAAAAATTAAACAAGTATAGTGATATATTTACAAAGCCTCCATGATGAAATTCATTACTTCGTCTGCTAACTTCAAATTTTACCTTTAAAAAGGTAAGTCACAGGGAGAGCACAGAGAAGCATTTGACAGGCAAAGTGCACCCTGACATGCCAGTGAGGAAAACCAACAGCTCAGTGGAGAACCGGTGACTTAGAGAAGAATTCCCAACACTGGAGCCATTAAAACATGGGCAATGGCAACATACAAAGAGCATGTTCACTTGTCAGTTGATGAACACTGGGGAGGATATAGTGTTTGGAGGATAATTAGGCATAGCTATTAAAATCAAAATGTGCAGACCCTAGACCAAAAGTTCCCACCTCCTACACAGAGGTACAAAGGATATCCCTTTTAGAACTGTCTGTAATCAAATATATAAAATAAAATCACCTCTATGCCTGTCAACATGGAAAAGTGCAAATAAATGATCAGTATTCATCTCCTCAGGAATGAGGTTGCCCTATATGTACTAAGATAGAAAGTTCTCCCTGATTATATTAAGCAGAGAGAGCATATTGCAGAAGTGTGGATATGTAGGGCACCATTTGTGTTAACTCACACATGAAGCCCAAAATATGCAAAAGCAAATTAAACAGAAAACCGTCAAGAAGGAGGTACACAGCCACCTGTCCCCCTCAGGGAGGGCCTTGTCCCCTTCATGTTTGGACAAGGGCCAGGTGGCCATGCAGCAGAGCTTCTGCAGCTACTCAAGTTCCTCCCTTTAATTAACAGATGTTCCATTAGCCATGCAATTTGCATATGGCCAAGCAAAAGCAGAAAGGATTCGATTTGGTTTGGAGCCAAGAATAAATGTACATTTTACAGTGTAAGGAGCAGACGAAGTCCTGAGCTTCAGGATGGCTGTAGTCGGTGTGAGCTCAGCATGTCAAGAACTCTAAAGCCTCACGTCTATGGGGGTGGCAAGGCCTTCCCCTGGTCCAATCACAGATGGTGACAGTGTGTGCAGGAAGTACCGATCACAGTGTCCAAGCACACATCTCCAAGATGGCCACAGCCTGAGACTGCTTCCCTACCAAGAGTCACTCGCTGGCCTCCTATCCAGCTGTATATGGTAACGTACTGAGTCCAGGCTGCTACTGCTGTTCTGTCTGAACACACGGCTCACCAGTTCCAGCTTTATGCTACCTGTGTCTGTCATTCCTTCGTTCCCTGTCACCTCAGTCTTGTCAAGACCAAATCCATGCAGGTTGTAACATCAAAGCACCTCCAGGCCTTGGCAATGCTTAACATGGAGTCCTGGGATGTCCAGGCCACAAAACCCCCTTAAACGTGTCCATTGAAGTGTTCTGTCTGCTATCAGTAGCCACTTTGTCCTGGAGCTTAAGAATTGGTCACTTTGTCTTTCCCCAAAGATGTGTTTTACTTTTTTAACATCAACAGTGTGGAGGGCAGGGTGGTCCGTTTTATATCTTTGTTTGTTTTGGGGAGTGGGGAAAAACGATTGTATTGTGTTTTGAGGCAGGGTCTCACAGTGCAGCCCAGCCTGGTCTCGAACTCATGACCCTCTTGTCCCAGCTACCACACCCAGCCTGAGGTTTACTTCTTAACTCTGAAACATTGGTGTCCAGGCCTCTGCACACGATGCTGTATGCAGAAGCATGGAGTAAGGCTCCACTGTGGAGACTACACGTTGTCTCTTTACTCTTCCCACCCCCTCAGGGAGGCCAGATGCTTTCCCGACCTCTCTGGGACCAGGAAGGGTCAGCATAACATTCCCAAGATGTCTTAGCACTCTTGCTTTACTCTTGTTCTTCACTGTGCTTTGGTCTGCTGAGGAAAAGGCTGGGGTTCTTAGGTCAAGAAAGGACGACAAGTCCATCAAATTGCAACCCTTCAGGACTCTCCACATATCTATGGAGTGCTGCATGGTCCTTCCTGAAACACGAGTGTGAAACGTTCAGTTAGGACCTATGTCCCATGTGTAGAGAATCCAGGGGTCAGAAAAAGCCTTCTTGCGCCCCCCCCCCCATTGACCCCAATCTCACAGAAGCTCAGATGAGGTGGATCTTCAGGGATAGAAAGTCATGAATTGCAGAGGCAGGGTTTGAACTTAAGACCTGCGGCTCTGAGTCCAGTGCTCATTCTGCTTCTGCCCTGAGACATGTGAGAGGTGTTTGCCATCCCCAACGACATTCTGAGGGCCCAGCACGCTTCTCCCTGTTCGTAGATTCAGGTAGTGATGCTATCGGGGCCATGGGATGAACCCCAATCTGTGTTACAGGGGCCTCCATAGGCCCCTCCTGCTCATGATCTTGCATCAGACCTTTTCTTACCCCCACTGAAGCCACCCTACCTTCTTGACAGACCCGGGGTCTCTGAGAGCCCGCAGCTCTGTGATGTTCCCAGAAGGAGCACCTGTATCACACTTCCCCTGCCTGTGGGCTTCAGGACTTCGGTGCCGTGTCTAGGTTGAGGATGGACCTTGTCCTAACCTGACCTGGAGTCTGGGGAAAGGCTGAAGTTCATTGACTAAAGCAGGTGGTAGAAGCAGTTTGCTGGTCCCCTGGGTCTGGGAGGCACTGTGAAGGAAGCCTCTGGCCTTGGGAAGCTGTCTCTGTCTCTTTCATGTGGGCAGCCAGACTACCTTCTGGGAGCCCTAGACCATGGAGGGAAAATGAGAACATTGAGGACAGGTCCTACCACCAACAGTGAATCCTCTCTAACCCTAAACAAGCTCAGGGCAGCTAGAGGTAAGCTTTCAAGATTGGATACTGTGGGGCAAAAAGATGAGTCCAGCCACTCAGAGACACTGCTCACACCCTCCTTCTCCTCAGACTTCACTCCCTCCTCTGGTCACCCGCCATCTTTGGTCCCCTCTCGTGTGGGTACCTGCTCTCCTGACCAGTCTGTTTTCTGGGCTCTTTGGCCTGCCAGCTCTTTCCCTGAGCAGCCTGTGTCCCTCAGGCCACCTCTCAGATCTTCATTACTGTGAAGTGACCAGATCACTTTGCTTCCAACCACGAGGGAATGGGTGACTGCTCACCTGGTCCCTGAGCTATGTCTAACTAAGCCTTCATAATGGGCGAGTTTTTAACCCAAGAATGGCCTGCTCCAAAGTGCACAGTAGGATCTGGGTTCCTGCCGTTCTGCTAGCAGCCCCTCCCCCATCAGGATCAACATCGTACCCACACAGAGGGCAATGATAAGGTTGCCTTGCCAAGGGCACAAGTACATCTAGATGGCCTCCTCTTCCTCTCAGCAGAATGTGAAGAGACAAGGTGATCTCACCCATTGGTCTCCAACCTTTCCCACAAGCCCCTGCTGACCCTGGATGTGACTTGCATCTCCACCCTGAGCCTCTGATACTGCAAGCTTGGGCAGAGCTGAGACTGTTACAGTCTCCTGAGACAAGGGCATGTGGGCAAAAATCATTCCTGCAGGCCAGAAATTGCTCAAGTATAGGAAGTTTGTTCCATCAGCACGCCTTGGCTGAACTGTGTGAGTACAAAGCTCCTTCCACCTCTACTTAAAGGATGGGAAGCATATTGCCTCCATGAGAGCAATTAGAATAGAAGCCCAACTGGGAAGTATGGAGAGACAGAGACAGACAGAGGAGAGAGAGAGAGAGAGAGAGAGAGAGAGAGAGAGGGGAGAGTCGGTTCAAGCCCCAAGGCAGGGGTGATAAGAAGACCGTTGAGGATGGCGGGTCTGGGGATGATACAGTGGAAGGGTGGTGAGGGAGAGATGTTGGGATGTCAGGCTGGGAGTTTCAGACCCTACGACCCCATCACCGTCTAGCAAGACCAGCACATCTGTAGACCTCCAGAGAGAAACTGATGGAAGTGGGCTTCTTGGCTGTTTCAACAAATTCATCGGCTGGCCTCCTCTTCTAGGCTGTTAGATAGATGGATGAGATTGTTCGGGTGCCTACTTGGGAAGTGGAAGTTGAGGGTGCTATTTGGATGTGAACCAGGAGCCTGCTTTCCAGTCCGAGGCTGAGGCGGGGCACAATGATCAGGGACAGGTGCAATAGGTGGGAGCAAAACAGGGCCACTCTGTCCCTTGTTTCAGGCTCCTTCACAGGAGTGCAGGCAATAGAGCAAGAGGGTGAGGCCAGGCTGGGCTTGGTGCTTTGTAGAAGAGTCCATCTGTGTTGTTGATCTGGAGGAGAGCATGCGCCTCCGGCACAGGGAGGGCCAGAGGGCATTAGGGCTGGATCTGCAGCAGAATCCTGCATTCAGTTTAGTATTGAAAAGAGTGACTCCTCCGAGAAAGAATCCTTCCCTTGAAGACATGGGGTAAGCCCACGGGAGACATTAATCTCAGCAAATGTGAAGCCCAGGCGCAGAGATCTGAATGGAAGGAAGTCAGATGAACCCCTTGCTAATTTCATGGCTGACTTAACCCCCTGTGATTATGATGCACTCAGAGGCCCTTCCTTCCCCAGCCTTTCCCCTCTGTCTTCATTCCAACCTCTTGCCAATAGGTTCAAGAATACATAGGCTCCCTCCTTTATGAGAACATGTCTATTTTTGTTGTCATGAGAGACACTATAGAAAAGAGAATGATGAGGAAGCAGTGGGGTCAGGCTGGGCTGTGTGCACAGTCTGTGCATTGTCTCTGGATTCTCTCAAGAACCAGTGAGTGGCACAGCTGTCCGGAATGAGAGGTTCATGGGCACAGCCAGGCATCTGGAACAAGGCCTGGCACACACAGGAGGTAGTCAGTAAATCACTTTAAAAAAACATTTCCATCACTTACACTGTATTTATTTTTTGAGAGATGAAGGTTTCAGGCTGGTGAGATGGCTCAGCAAGTGAAGGCTTTTCCCACCAAGCCTAATGACCTGAGTTTGGTCCCGAGGACCCAGGACATGGAAAGGGACCACTGACCCCAGCTGTTCCCAGGGCCTGGAGACATGACTCAGCGGGTAAGATGACTTGTTACTCTTGCAGAGGACTCAGGTTCAGTTCCCAGAACCCACACTGTGGCTCACAACCATCCATAACTCCAGTTCCAGGAGATCCAACAGCTCTCTGATCTCTACAGAGATCAGGCACACACACATAACACATACAAACATGCAGGTAAATTCCAACACATGAAATAAAAAAGTAATAATTTTAAAAGATGATGTGGGGTAGGGGTAGTCTTGATAAAGTGCCCATGCAGGCCAGAAATATCTTGGCCTCAAATCATTCTCCTGTCTCAGCTTCTCAAGCATCTGGGAAGTCAGATATATCTGCCACCCTGAGGTTTATGGGTTCAGGAGTTGAGTCCAAGTTCATTCAACTCATAGGAGACCAAATAGGAGTGAGAACATCTTCCAAACGCACATGCTCTGAACCCTGTAGAATACACTAAGCCATTAAGATAGCCATCTAAGGGGCCGGAAGGACAGCTCGGCCATCAAGAGCACATGCTGTTCTTGCAGAAGACCAAGGTTCAGTTTCCACCAACCCACACGATGGCTCACAACCATCCTGACCTCGGACCTCCATGGACATGGAGCATGCACACAGTGCACATACATACGTGTAGGCAAAACGCTCACATAAACTTGGATGAATAAACCTAACTTTAAAAGCTTTAAAAGAAAACAATTGCCAGTGAAGCATTTAAGCCTCTGAAAATGCCTGCTCTGTCACTGTTTCTGAGAAAGCCTGTGTACATCCAGGAGTCTGGCCAACCTTGTCTGAATAGAATTGGTGAAGACTTACAAACAGAAGCAGGCTTGGGGTAGTAGCAAGACAAGGTGGCTACCTACCCCCCATACCCCAAGGCATGAGGAAGGTGCGCCCCAAACCCGTTAGGGGGCTCACAGGTGCCAGGACAGCTGATGCCTCTGACCTCAGCTGGTGCCTGCAGTCACATGCACACCCCCACACAGAAACACATAATCAAAAAGTATGCAAAATGCATTTTGAAAAATCCTGCTCAGGCTAAGGGAGTCACCAGGCTCCCTCGAGTGACACAGTCCACTTATCTCCTACAACCCAGGCAGGTCACATGTCCCCTACTTGCTCCAGACCCTTGCAGCCCCAAAAACCTGACTCATGAGTAGAGTCAGCTTGTGTCCTACAAGGAATGTTCCAAGCCATCACCTGCTTGGTGTCCTGCAACTCCCATGGGTCATGAGGATGAACAGAGCCCTGCTCTGGCTGTGCCATGCCACACTGGGGCCTGTGGATGCTGGCCATATGAAGCAAGGTACAAATAACACTCTGCAAGGACACCCAGCTGTTCCAACGTCACCATCTGAAAAGCCATTCCTTCCTGGGCTGTCCTGGAACTCACTCTGTAGACCAGGCTGTCCTTGAACTCAGAAATCCTCCTGCCTCTGCCTCCCCAAGTGCTGGGACTAAAGGCGTGCGCCACCACCACCCGGCTGACTGGCTTGTTCTTATGTTCACATCAAATGAATGTGCAAGTAGGGCCTGTTTCTAGATTTCTGTTCCTTTCTAGTAACTGACTCATGTACCCTTAGGTGAGCCACAGGATCAGGGTTTCTGCTGCTCTAAGGCAAATCTTGTTATATGTGTACATGTGTATGTACATGTGTGTGTGTGTATGTGTGTGTACATGTAGGTGTATATGTGTGTGAGGCGGGGGAGGCAGGGGAGAAATGGAGAGAGGAAAAATGTCTTTGTGGGACGTGGTATGGACACAAGTATCTCATGAAACACATGCCATCTCTATGTCAGAGGACAACTTTCACAAATCTGTCCTTTCCTTCCACCTTGTTTTTGAGACAGGGTCTGTGATGGTTTGCATATGCTCAGCCCAGGGAGTGGCACTATTAGAAGATGTGGCCCTGTTGGAGTGGGTGTGACATTGTTGGAGTAGGTGTGCCACTGTGGGTGTGGGCTTTTAGACCCTCACCCTAGTTGCTTGGAAGCAAGTCTTCCACCAGCAGCTTCCAGATGAAGATGTAGAACTCTCAGATCCCCCTGCACAGTGCCTGCCTGGAGGCTGCCATATTCCCACCTTGATGATAATGGACTGAACCTCTGAACCTGTAAGCCAGCCCCGATTAAATAATGTTTTTATAAGAGTTGCCTTGGTCATGGTGTCTGATCACAGCATTAAACCCTAGCTAAGATAGGGTCTCTCTTATTGTTTCCACCACAGCTACATATTCTAGGCTGCTGACACACATCACACAAGTGCACAGCCACACACACATGTGCAGTCATATACATATAAACACATATATACACAATTATTATTCATTTTATTATTATTATTTGTTGTTGTTATATTGAACCAGCCAGTGGTGACTCAATGCCTGTAATCCCAGGAAAATTATCACAAGCTCCAGGGTACAGAGTGAGTTCCAGGGTACCCTGGGCAGCAGCGTAAGACCTTCTCAATAAATAACTAGGCTGCTTTTACCTGACCACTTTCAGTCCTTGACTAGTTACTTTCTTATAGACACTATTGATGCCAACCTTCCCTTTATCCTTCTCAGCAACTCTCCAGAAATCCTCTGGCCTCTGCATCAGACTGGGCTACTGAGGATCCAGCTGTATGAATCCGTGACCACTGGTTCCCAGCCTCTCCAGTGCACAGACAGCCACAGTGCACAGATCACTCTGCCTACACTAGGTAAACTAACATAATAAATTCCCTTTCTCATATAAAAATTAATTGATTAAGTAATTGTTATATTGAAGGGGTCAGAAGATAGGATCAGTGATAGGGCTCTTGAGTAGGATCCAACAGATCCAAGTCTGAGCCTGAATGCCACCAAAAATTTGTCTTCTTAAGGTCAGGTCAGCGATGACAGTTGGGGTACACCGGGGTGAGCGAAATCTTAGGATGAAATGGCCAGGATTTTCTTTTTCTAAATTCCTAGAGCCCAAGCCTATGTATGCATCCAGGCAGCCGCAGGGCGGTCTGAGGCCAGGGTGGTCTGAGGCCAGGCCGGCAGGGCTCCACTAATGGTGCTGCTGTGTCTCCAGCTCTGAACTGAAAGGCCTAATTTGTATGAGGCTAAAAGGCTGGGGGAGATTGAACCTACTGTATCACGAGTGCTGGACAAGCAACCAAGCAACAATTACTGGTGGTGGTGATATTGTGGCGGTGGTGGTAGTAGTGGTGGTTGTGGTTGCAGACATTTTCTTCTCTTATAAAAAGCAATTTTGTGCTATTCCTAATCTTCCTGAGAAGGCGTTTTAATCTTATCCCCTCTAGTGAGGCAAGGCAGGAGGGAGGGAAACTGCCTCCCCCTTCCCCCAATGATTTGAGTGTCACAGGAAAAGAGTTCACTTAACTCTTTCTATTATGTCTTTCCTGAAAAAAAAAAAACCAAAAACTCTTTTTTAGACGTGTCTATTTTATCTTATGTGCATCAGTGTTCTGCCTGAAGGTACCTAAGTGTATGAACCATGTGTATGCCTAGTGTCCATGAAGACCAGAAGATCTCCCTGGGAGTGGAGTTACAAACAGTTGTGAGCCAACCAGGGATAGTGGCACACACTTTTAAATCCCAGCACTTAGGAGGGAGAGGCAGGTGGGTCTCTGTGAGTTCTAGGTCATCCCGGTCTACAGAGTGAGTTCCAGGACAACCAGAATTACATAGTGAAACCCTGTCTTGAAAAAAAGCAAACAAACTATTTAAAAAAACCAAACAGTTGTGAGCTGCCATACAGGTACTGGAACCCAGGTCCTCTGCAAGAGCAACAAGTGTTCTTAACCACTGAACCGACTCTCCAGCCCTGAGACAATCTTTTCCTGAGTTAGAAAACATGGCATCCTGGAGTCTAACTTTATTTTTCCCTTTTTTACAGGAAACTCCTTCCTAATGAGCATTCTGAATATTTGCACGTGTTGGCCTTACAGGTTAACCTGAAGCACTCACATAACCATGTTTAGGTTACAAACTGGTTTGTTGGTAAGCTTCTCTTACCTGGGCCCACTGAAAACGGGGCTTGCTTCCGTGTGCCTGTTCACTCCATATAGATGATGATGCACCAAGGAAATTCTCAGTTCTTCTCCAGCCCCTGGTCACCAGGAACAACAACCTGGCAGAGCTCATGGTATTTGAGCATCTGAGCTTTGCCAGACCTAGACTCCTGGCATGCGCCAGATCTGAGCTAAACAATGGGCTATCTTTTTTGTCTTCTATTCAGCCTGGAAATCTGATCCTAAAAGATGGTTCACCTGTTCTCAAACCAGAGACTGGGAACAGCCACTGAGACAGTGCATTGGTCCTTGAATTTCTCCATTAACAAAACAGTTCTGCAATAGGACCCCAAGAAGAGTAAGTCCCTTTTACTTGACTGTTATGTTTTTAAGTTTTGTTAGTGAGAGGAATGGATTTGACTTGTTCCTCCTGTTGACCGGACACGTGGACACAGTTATTAATCTTCCCAGTGTAATCCCATCAGCTAGTGGCCCTACATGAGTGACCAATCTGTCATGAACACATACTTCCCTCATCCTTGTACACACATCTGTGTGTGGAGGGCTGCATGCACACATTTCCAACTACCTGATGGCTTGCATTAGCTTGCATGAATGAAAATAAGTTTTTTGTTCTTGTTGCTGTTGTTGTTTGGGGAGAGGGCTCAGTTTTTTGTAGTTTGTTTGTTTTTGTTTTTTTTGTTTTTTTTGTTTTTTTTAGACTTGGGCTGGTGTGGTGGCCACATCTGTAATCTCAGAAGCAGAGGCAAGTGGATCTCTGTGAGTCTGACATCAGCCTGGTTTACGTAATGAGTTCCAGACCACCAGAACTAGATAGTGAGATAGTAAGAACCTGTCTCAGGGAGAGGTGGGAGGGAGAGGGAGATTTGGGTTTTACTCACCAACAACAACAACAAAAAAAAAAAGCCGATCTGAAAGGCTTCCTGTGTTTCCAGGCACATAGCATTCTGGAAAAGGCAAAAATCTGGAGACAGAAAAAAGACCAGCAATTGCCAGAGATTGGGAGAAGTGGGGGACAAATAGGCAAAACACAGCCATGAAAATATGCAGTGATATGGACAGATCCCATAACAAACAAGCCCAAACCAGTCTGGGTGGTAATTAGGTATCAATGTAGGATTATCAGTTGTCATGAATATTCCCTCTTGATGGGGCTTTTATGGAAGAAGACGGTGCTCAGGGTGTCTACAGGAAATCTCTGTGCCTTCTGGACAATTAGAGTCTATATATGAAGCATTCCTTACAAGGGCCTCATGCACTGAAGGTCTGGTCCCAGTTGGTGGCACTATTTGGGGACATGCTGAAAGCATTAGGAGATGGGAGCAGCCCCAGGAACTAGGTCACTGGGGGGGAGGGGTGTCCAGAGTGTGCTCATGCGCTCTCTCTCTCTCTCTCTCTCTCTCTCTCTCTCCCTCTCCTTCCTGCCTGTCATGAACTATATAGCCTCTACCACCATGAGCCTAGACTCAAAGCTGACCAGGACTGAAATAAGCCCCTTCTTCTTTAATTCTTATGCCAATCAGTAAGACGCTAACACAGAAGAAGCCTGGTCAATGTGCGGTCAGCATGACAGACCCTAGATTGAAAACATTGACCCATCACCCAGGAGATGGCCCAGCAGGGAGAGAGCTTGCAGGGCAAGCCTGAGCTGGGACCCCTGCAACCCATTTAACTTGACAAGGTTTGTCTGATGACTTCCAGAACTCATGCCGTGCAGGTCAATGTCCACACATACACACATACACACACATACACACTCACATACACACAAAGATATGAATCAATAATTTTTTAAATAAAAATAAAAGTCTGGCCCAGGCTGTGGATCATCAAATCACACAGACTCTAAGGCAACCTCATCTTCCTTTGCAAATGACATCTCATTATCAAACATCCTGACCTATGTCAACTCAAACTGTTGGATTCTGGGCCCGCAGCAGCCTCCGGTCTTCCCAGACCTGTGTATGCACAGCCACTCTGGAAGCCACCTCCTGGGCGCTGCTGTTCGCCAGCCCTGCTGCACTGAGTCAGACTTTGATCCTGCACTGAGTCAGACTTTGGTCCTGGACTTAGTCAGACTTTGGTGCTGAACTTGTCAGACTTTGATCCTGCACTTAGTCAGACTTTGGTGCTGCACTGAGTCAGACTTTAGTGCTGCACTCAGTCAGACTTTAGTGCTGCACTCAGTCAGACTTTGGTGCTGCACTGAGTCAGACTTTGGTGCTGCACTGAGTCAGACTTTGGCCTCCCTCGTGCGCTTCTTCTGTCCCTATATCATTTCCACAAGCAATTCTCTGATTCTCCACTACCACCTGAGTTCCCCATAATTCAACCTGCACTAACTTCCTTATATTGGCCACGACTGTATAGTTTAGGGATTTGGTCTCACAGGAAGGCATCCACACCAGCTGCCTTGGGTGTCCCTGGGTACACCTCTCTTCCATAACCTCCATGTATTCACCAACCCAGGAGCTCCCCAGAAACATGGCTTAGGAGTTTTTATGGAGGTCTCATTAGGTAGGTAGGTGTGGTGGTTTGAGTAAGAATGGACCCCACAGGCTCATCCAGGGACTTCATGGCACTACTGGAAAGGATTAGAAGCTGCGACTTTGTTGAAGGAAGTTTGTCACTGGGGATGGGCTCTGGAGTTTGAAAAAGCTCATTCTAAGGGCAGAGTCTCTCTCTTCCCACTTCTGTGGATCTGAAAGTAGAACTTCTCCAGGACCAGGTCTACCTACATATTGCCATGTTTCTGGCACGGCCTAGTGGACTAAACCTCTTAAACTGTAAGTCAGACCCCAATTAAATGCTTTCCATTATAAGAGTTCCTATTGTCATAGTGTCACTTCACACCAATAGAACACTGACTGAAACAGTAAGACTGACTGAATTATAGGTCATTGATGACTGAGACAATCTCTTTCCTTCCCTAAGATGAGATAAGGGAGATCAAAGTTCCAACCTTCAAATAAGATGATGGGTTCCTCTAATGATAATGCCTGTCCCCCAAGAGGATACTCAGGTATGGTAAAAGAATATTATGGGACCAAGAAGTTAGCTCATTGGATAAAAGCCAATGAGCCATTGTTATCTCTGGGTCCCATGTTAAAAGCAAGATGCATGGGCTGGAGAGTTGGCTCAGCAGTTAAGAGCAATGACTACTCTTCCAAAGGTCCTGAGTTCAAATCCCAGCAACCACATGGTGGCTCACAACCATCTTTAGCGAGATCTGATGCCTTCTTCTGGAGTATCTGAAGACAGCTACATTGTACTTACATATAATAGATAAATAAATCTTTTTTTTAAAAAAAAGCCAGATGCAGACTAGATGTTGAGGTACATGCCTTTGATCTTGGCACTCAGGAAATAGAGATATGTGAATCTGTGAATTCAAGGCCAGCCTGGTGTACATACTGAGTTTCAGGCTAGACAGAACTACATAGTAAGGTCCTACCATGGACAAAACAAAGTCAGATGCAGTAACCCTGGCATTGCTATGGTGAGATGGGAGACAAGCAGGAGACTCCACCAGAATCCATGGTCCAGCTAGCCTGGGGTACACCAAACTGCAGCAGAAATAAGGGAGACCTAAAGTGAAAGAAGGCAGAAGATAAGAACCAACCCTCAAAAGCTGCCCTCTGGCCTCTACATGTATGCCACGGCACATGCGCACATATGCACACATACAAAATTGATAAATAAAAAAATGGTAGTGCATGCCTTTAATCCCAGCACTTGGGAGGCAGAGGCAGGCAGATTTCTGAGTTCGAGGCCAGCCTGGTCTACAGAGTGAGTTCCAGGACAGCCAGGGCTACACAGAGAAACCCTGTCTTGAAAAACAAAATCAAAAACAAAAACAAAAACAAAAAAAATTAATTACTTATTGTGAATAATGAAGGACAATCTTACTCAGGATTAGGAGCTCTGTGTCAGAAATTGATGATAAAGTACTTGTCCCCCCCCCACCCCCACCCCCCGAAAAAAAAACATTCCTTAATATTTGAAGAGGCTAGTTCCAAGACTCCCCAGAGATACCAAAATATATACATACATACTCGGGGCCCATAAAATGGCATACAGCTGCCTAAAACCTACACGTATCCTCCAAAGTCCTTAAAGAATCTTTTGGTGATTTATAATACCTCAAACGACATACATGTTATTTACTTGTTACTCTCTATTATTTGCATAATAAGCCAAAAATGTTTGGTACAGATGAAACTTTCTTCAAATACGTTCTGTCTGTGGTTAGTGGGATCCATGGATGGAGGACTGACAACATTTCTCATACAGAACTCCCTCAAGTTAAGAAATGGGCATCCCTCAGGTAGTGCTATGTCCAGTTTTCTGAGGAACCACCAAACTGATTTCCAGAGTGGTTGTACCAGCTTGCAATTCCGCCAGCAATGGAGGAGTGTTCCTCTTTCTCTACATCCTCTCCAGCATCTGCTGTCCCCTGAGTTTTTGATCTTGACCATTCTGACTGGTGTGAGGTGGAATCTCAGGGTTGTTTTGATTTACATTTCCCCGATGATTAAGGATGTTGAACATTTCTTTAGCTGTTTTTCTGCCATCCAATATTCCTCAGTTGAGAATTCTTTGTTTAGCTCTGTACCCCATTTTTTTAAAAGATTTCTTTATTGTTATATGTAAGTACACTGTAGCTGTCTTCAGACACACCAGAAGAGGGTGTCAGATCACCTTACAGATGGTTGTGAGCCACCATGTGGTTTCTGGGATTTGAACTCAGGACCTTCGGAAGAGCAGTCAGTGCTCTTAACCGCTGAGCCATCTCTCCAGCCCTCTGTACCCCATTTTTAATAGGGTTATTTGGTTCTCTGGAGTCTAACTTATGAGTTCTTTGTATATATTGGATATTAGCCCTCTATCAGTTGTAGGATTGGTAAAGATCTTTTCCCAATCTGTTGGCTGCCATTTTGTCCTATTGACCGTGTCCTTTGCCTTACAGCTCTACCACTCCTGGGCATATACCCAGAAGATGCTCCAACATGTAATAAGGACACATGTTCCACGATGTTCATAGCAGCCTTATTTATAATAACCAGAAGCTGGAAAGAACCCAGATGTCCCTCAACAGAGGAATGGATACAGAAAATGTGGTATATTTACACAATGCAGTACTACTCAGTTATTAAAAACAATGAATTTTTGAAATTCTTAGTAAATGGATGAAGCTAGAAAATATTATCCTGAGTGATGTAACCCAGTCACAAAAGAACACACACGGTATGCACTCGCTGAGAAGTGGATATTAGCCCAAAAACTCAGAATACCCAAGATACAACTCACAGACCACATGAAGTTCAAGATGAAGGAAGACCAAAGTGTGGATACTTTGATCCTTATTGGAAAATGGATCAAAACATCCATGACTCACAGCCAACCAATAGAATGAGAATAGGGTCCCCAATGGAGCAACTGGAGAGAGGATCCAAGGAGCTGAAGAGGTTTGCAGCCCTGCAGGAGGAACAATAACATGTACCAACCAGTACCCCAAAAGCTCCCAGGGACTAAGCCACCAACCCACGACTCCAGCTACATATGTAGCAGAAGATGACCATTTCAGACATCAATGAGAGGAGAGGCCATTGGTCCTGTGAAGGCTTGATTCCCCAGAATAAGGGAATGCAAGTCAAGAAATTGGGGGGGGGGGAGTGAGCAAGGGGAGGGGAGATGGGATAGGGGGTTTTCAGTGGGGGTAACATGGAAAGGGGTTAACATTTGAAATGTAAATAAAGCAAATATCTAATTAAAAGTATGTTGTTTAGTAGAAAACAAGAATGTTTCACACAATACACGATGTTCTACATGCGATTAGGAAATTCTTATTCATATGTGATTGTCTTTACTGTGCAACACTGTATTTCATTAGTATATTGTATTTTCACATTCATTTCTCAGAAAAAAAAAAACTGTACAGTGCCTCGTGGCTGGAAGTGAAGTATTTTAACATGGATGCAACACAAAATGAACTACAAGATGAATGTATGTGTTCGTGTTCCTCTCTGTGCTAATAACCAGAAGAGTGTTTCTTTTACAGTTCACATGTACTGTGAGTTTTAAAACACTGGGCGTTAAAATAAGTTGTTTAGCAGAAAACAAGAATGTTAGCACAATACATGATTAAAAAAGAAAGAAAGAGCCGGGCGTGGTGGCTCATGCCTGTAATCCCAGCACTTGGGAGGCAGAGGCAGGAGGATTTCTGAGTTCGAGGCCAGCCTGGTCTACATAGTGAGTTCCAGGACAGCCAGGGCTACACAGAGAAACCCTGTCTCAAAAAAAAAAAAAAAAACCAAAAAAACAAAAAAAAAACAAATCCAAAAAAAAAAAAAAGAAAGAAAGAAATGGGCATCCTTTGATCATGAAGATGTCTATCTTATATAAACCCCAGGAACCTAATGTTTCACAGGGACCCTCTTGTTCTGCAAGGACTGACAGAGGAAAAGCCCTAGAAGGAGAGGAACAACTCAGAAATACCAAAAGAAACCAGCTGGGGTAGCTCACACCTACAGTCTCTACTTCTGTAAAGGCTAAAGCAGGAGGTTCACTTGAACCCATGGGTTCAAAATCAGCTGAATAACAAACAAGATCCCATTCTCAATCTGGTGATTAGCTCGGTGATAAGCATGAACTGCACACAGTAAGGCTCTAGATTCAGTCCCTAATACTATGGAAGGAGGAAGAGGGGAAGGACGGGAAGGAGGGAAAAGGGAAGGACCAACCACACAGTGAGCGGGAACTGGCACCCCGCCTGGTGTGTCTCTGGCATGACTCTGGCTCTACCTGCTGAAGCCAAGGCCAGGGCACAAAGCCCTCCTCATGGATTGTTCTTCTCGTAAGTTCAAGGTCCCACATCCCGCTCGCAGTACAGTCTTTTCGTGTCCAGATCCAAGGATTCGGAAAGCACCTGCCAATGAGGCTAGGGTCCTCTGGAGAGGGGAGCTCCCTGAGGCCAAGGATGGAATGGACGGTGTCCAGCGAATTAAAGAGCTTAGGTTAGAGCAGCAGCTGGAAATCCATATGAAGAATCTGAGAGGCTTACAGAGCCCCCCAGAAAACAGAGGGAGGGAGAAGGACCACGCCTAAGGAAAGGCCATCCAATGCAGAGTCCCTATAATGGCGTCTTTAATTCTTGTCTTAGTTAGGATTTTATTGCTGTGAAGAGACACCATGACCAAGGCAATTCTTATAAAGGAAAATATTTCATTCGGGCTGGCGTCCAGTTTCAAAGGTTCAGTCCATTATCATCATGGCGGGAAATATGGCAGGTCTGTGGGTTCAAGGCAAGTCTGGTTTTCATACAGATTCCAGGACAGCCAGAACTATAGAGAGAGAGAGACCCTGTCTCAAAAAAAAATGCTGGTAGTGTAAGTCAGGAGTTGAGACAATCCTGCTAAATTGTCCAGGCTGGCCTTGAACTCACTAGGAAGCCTACAGGCCTTGAAGTTTCAATCCTCCTGCCTCAGCTTCCTGTGTAGCTAGGATTACATGTATGTACCACCAGGCCTGGCTAAAAATTTAATTATTAATGAAGGAAAAGCACAAAAGCTCTAATAAATAAATTCTCAGTGAATACATATGGCAGAGCACACTGCTACTTCTGATGTAACCTACGGACGTAGACCTACATTCTGAGGAAGCGAGCCCACCCACTCCCTTGGAGATGGAGCACAGCCCTTTGACCCACTCCTAAGCTCTGTGCATCTCCTTATTTGTAACCGTCTCCTTCCTTCCCTTTGTGGAGCTCCTGCATCTGTGTCCCATCCTTGAGGGATACATCAGCTGGCTCTGTATGCCCGTTACTTGTCTCTCTATAACATCTTGTGTCTCCTCAGCTGCTTGTGATTCAGCCATGAGTCCAGCCTATTCCAACAAGCACTGTAATGTCTTGTGACTAGACACTAAAGTTGAGGGAGGGGAAATCATGTGCTAAGCCAGTGGTTTTCAACCCATGAGCCTCACCCACTTTAGGGGTGAATGACCCTTTTACAGGGGTCACATATCAGATATCTTGTATATCATATATTTACATTACAGTCCATCACAGTAGCAAAATTACAGTTATGAATTTTGTAGCAACAAAAATAATTGTGTAGTTGGGGTCACCACAACATGAGGAATGGTCACAGCACCAGGAAGGTTGAGAACCACTGCTCTAAGCCATTTTGATGCCTCCTGGACAGTCAAAGGCCCCAGAAACTTGTCCTTTCTCTTACCACCACGGCATGCCAATCCCACACAAAGGAAGTTCTAGAAATGACAGGCACAGTCATTTCTTTGCATTTAATTAGGCCCACAGTTTTTGACCTGCTCACTATTCAAAAGCTGACCCGCTGACCTGCTTATCTGGTTCACAGGCTGGAAGGATGCTCTAAAATGTGAACGTGAAGTCCAAAGATTAAATTTGTATGTGCAAATGTACAGAGTATTAATAGAATGGGGTATTAATAAAAATGACCTAGAATCCTTACTCTTCAGGGTGACTGGAGGCCCAGGGCTGTTAGTGTCCTCACGGTTTTGCTCCCTGGGGACATCGTTATGAAATAGTTCTCTATTAAACCCCAGAAGGGACAATTGCTTGCTTCCCTTCTTCAGTGGCTGGTTCCTGGATGCATTTAATCAGGCCACTCAGTCATGTCACCCTTGCCAAAACACCTCTTCATCATTTTTTTCCTGATCCTGTAGATGGAACCCAGGCTTAACACATGCCAGGCTCTACCCCCAAATTATGCCTCCAGCTGAAGACCACTCTAAGCTACAAGTCAAAAATTGTATCTCCAACACATGGCCAGAGTGGAAAGGACTGGTCTGGGTACTCAGCGAGTAATGCTGTAAGAGACTAAAGGTAGACTGAAGAACCCTGAAAACAAGCAAGCAAGGAGGGAAAAAGCAGCCAACTGTTGATGGCATAGATAGATAGATAGATAGATAGATAGATAGATAGATAGATATACAGAGATGATAGATAGATAGATAGATAGATAGATAGATAGATAGATAGATAGACAGACAGACAGACAGACAGACAGACAGACAGATAGATAGATAGATAGATAGATAGATAGATAGATAGATAGATAGATAGATAGATAGATAGTTAGATAGGCAGGTAGGTAGATAGATAGATAGATAGATAGATAGATAGATAGATAGATAGATAGATAGGCAGGTAGATAGATAGATAGATAGATAGATAGATAGATAGATAGATAGATAGATAGATATGTGGGTGAATGGATGGAGAGAGAGAGACCTTGCACATATGTGTTGTGGGGGGGGTGTTTTCTGCACATATGTATGTGTATCACATGTGTACCTAGTACCTTACCTAGTGCCTATGAGGTCAGAAAAGGACATCAGATCCTCTGGAATTAGAGTTATGGATAGTTGTGAGCTACCACGTGAACTGGGAACTTAAGGGCTCTTTGGGAAATCAGTTGGGTGGTGTTTTTCTGGGGCAAACATGTGAAGGAACGTTTTGTTAAAGTGAACACAGGTGTGAAAGCCTAAAGTAGACTCTAGAAGGAACATTTCCGCTGAAGCAGACACAGGAGAGAGGATGTTCTGCTAAAGCAAGCACGTGAAAGGATGCATGACAAAGGATTCTTTACTGACAACATTTCTGTATCGGTCCACCTTACACTGCATAGTTGAGCTGCATTTGTTAGGACTCCATGAACTTGGGATGATAGGATGCATGTGCTGAGGCAAGACCCGTGGAGGACACGTGATGTGTGCAGGGTAGAAATAGGACTTCACGGAGTGACAGAGACAGAGCTTGGCTTGCTGGTACAACTAGCTGTGCAATACTTGTGGGTCTCGAGTCTTTACTGATCTTCGCTTCCCGGAAAGAGGCACAGCAGAGAACTTTTTCTGGTGTTCCGGCTGGTTCCTCCTGCTGACTCCTAAGGCTGTGGCCTGGCTGTCACTGCTACTGCTAACCCGACTCTACTGAACTGGACTGCTGGTATATCTGTGAAGTGTTTGAGTTCCGAAGAACCTTTCTAAACTGGTTTACTTCCCCCACTCCCACCGCCACTCCCACTCCCCCATATCCTTTCTTTTTCACTACCTCTGGTGGGTGGTGGGCTACCCAGGAGGTTAAAGTGTTTAAGAACCATCATTAAAAATAAGGCTTGAGCCGGGCCGTGGTGGTGCACGCCTGTAATCCCAGCACTCTGGGAAGCAGAGGCAGGGGGATTTCTGAGTTTGAGACCAGCCTGGTCTACAGAGTGAGTCCCAAGACAGCCAGGGCTATACAGAGAAACCCTGTCTCAAAAAAAAAATTAATTCTAGTGGAAATTATAGAGATATAGAGATATGCAAATATACAAACAATATAATTAGCAAAGTTATACATTTACATATACAGTGACTAGATAAATATAGTGCTTTTCCAGGAACTGTGTGTGTGTGTGTGTGTGTATGCTCATATACATTTTCATCTTTAAAAACAATACTCAGGATA
Source organism: Apodemus sylvaticus (assembly GCF_947179515.1). Classification (NCBI taxonomy): domain Eukaryota; kingdom Metazoa; phylum Chordata; class Mammalia; order Rodentia; family Muridae; genus Apodemus; species Apodemus sylvaticus. The sequence goes on along the minus strand of NC_067473.1, from coordinate 149,743,132 downwards.
GAACCTATGGTATAGTACACACTAGGCAGGGTGTGCTGGTTAATCTTATGTTAACTTGACACAGATAGAATTATCTGAAATGAGAAAATGCCTCTATAAGATCTGACTGTAAGGCTTTTTTGTTTGTTTGTTTGTTTTCAAGACAGGGTTTCTCTGTGTAGCCCTGGCTATCCTGGAACTCACTCTGCAGACCAGGCTGGCCTCAAACTCAGAAATCTGCCTGTCTCTGCCTCCCAAGTGCTGGGATTAAAGGCGTGTGCCACCACTGCCCGGCTGTAAGGCATTTTCTTAATCAGTGATTGATGGCAGAGGGACCAGCCCATTATGGGTGGTTCAATCCTTAGGCTAGTGGTCCTGGGTTCTATAAGAAAGCAGCTTGAACAAAGACATGGGAAGCAAGCCAGTAAGCAGCAATCCCCTATTCCATGGTCTCTGCATCAGTTCCTGCCTTTAGGTTCCTGCCCTGAGTTCCTGTCTTGACTTTCTTCAATGATGGAAAGAAATATGAAAGTGTAAGCCACATAAACCCTTTCCTTCCCAACTTGTTTTTTGTGTTTTGTTGCAACAAAAGAAACCCTAAGACACAAGGTCTCTACCACTGAGCTACATCAGGCCCCACCCATTTCTTTTTTAGACTTATTTTATATGTATGAGTGTTTTGCCTGTATGCATGTGTACCACATGTGTGCATGACCCATAGAAGCCAGGAGAGGGCATCAGATCCCCTGGCACTGGCGTTATGGATAGTTGTGTGGGTGCTGAGTAGTGAGCTCGGGTCCTCTGAAAGAGCAACAAGGGCTCCCGAGTGCTGATCCCTCTTTCCAGCCCTCGCATTATGATATATATCATAATTCAATATAGCGAGATACCTCATGTTTAGTTTAGTGGTTAAGGCACCTGGACAGTGTGAACACATGCCTGTCCCACTAAAGGCTTCAGTTGGATCGAGCTGTGTGAGTGGTCCCATCCAGTCCTTTCAGAAAGCTGAACCCATGCCAGTCTTCAGGAAATGGGGGGGGGGGGGGGGGGAGGAGAGGGGAAATGGATGGGAAATGCAGAGATGCGGCAGGGTAGTCTAAGGCCAGGAGTGAAGAAGCAACAGTAACTCCAGCACTCGGAAGGCTGAGACCAGAGGATTGCCATGACTGACGTTGAGGCCAACCTGGGCTATATAGTGAGATTCAGGCCTTCCAGAGTTACATAGACCCTGTCTTAGAACAACAGGTTAGTCCTAACTTAAGACAGACTTTTGTTTTAAAAAAAAAAGATTTATTTATTATTATATGTAAGTGCACTGTAGTTATCTTCAGACATACCAGAAAGGGCATCAGATCTCATTACGGATGGTTGTGAGCCACCATGTGGTTGCTGGGATTTGAACTCAGAACCTTCAGAAGAGCAGATGGCTGAGCCATCTCACCAGCCCTGAAAGCAGACTTACAATTAAAGATGTTCAAGGACCAGGAAAGGGGCGGGGAAATGAGACTTCGGAACTTCCTGTGGGCTGGACATGTCTGTAAACACTGAATTTCCTCTCCGCTAACCCAGGAACGGGTATTTCAGCTGGGAGAGCACAGCAGTGGCCGGGAACAAAGCTGAGACTGCTAACTGTCCCTGTTCTGGTTACCAGAGACCAGGCCCAGCCCACAGAGGGCAGTCCTGCACTCAGCTCCAGGTTGCTACATGATAAAACTGTGAGTGGAGGGGAAGAGAAGGGGGCTTACGGGACTTTCGGGGAGTGGGGGGGCTAGAAAAGGGGAAATCATTTGAAATGTAAATAAATTATATCGAATAAAAAAAAAAAAAACTGTGAGTGGCCAGAGATAGAATGTGGCTAAAACTAGCTTAGAGGATCAGGGCATCTGGAGTCCGAAATTAAAAAAAAAAGAAAAAGAAAAAGAAAAGAAAAAACAAATACAGACAGACACCAGAACACCTGGCTATTACAGAATTGGTATGAAGATTGAAGTCAGGTTATCTTCACCCCATCTGACCAGCCAGATGCAGGAGAGACAGGCGCTGATGACAGGTTGTTATAAATGGGCTTGTAGGACCTTCCCCACACTGAGCAAGGCTGTCTCTCTGCGTGGTAAGTCCAGTCATACGTTTCCCCAGACTCTGCACTTTACCTCTTCTCTGCTATAGGATACACAGGTGTGCACTGCTTTGCCTCTCCTCCATATAAGAAATACAGATGTGCATCACTTTACCTCCTTCCCGTATACAGATGTGCAGTTTTGCCTCTTCTCTGTTATAGGAAATACAAATATACATCCCGTTAGTCATATTCAGAAGAAAACAGAGCTATGGACCTGGCAGAGTAACCTGCTAATCCTGTGTTGACCCCTGGCCTACAACTGGTTTCTAGCACACACACACACACACACACACACACACACTAGATTTTTTTTTTTTTTAAGGAGCTGGCCTTGCCAGGTGTGGTAGCACACAATTTTGATCAGCACAGCAGTTGGGAGATGGGGACAGTTGGATCTCTGTGATTTTGAGACCAGCCTGGTCTACATAGTGAGATGCTATCTCAAAAGAAGGGGCCTTACTTGGTGTCACACACCCACAGTTCCAACACCTAGAAGACAGAAGCAGAAGCATCAGAAGTTCAAGACCCGTCCATGAGTCTGAGAGACAGAAGTTGGAGATGAGCTACTGCTCCCTCCTGGCTTTGACTAAAGACCTCTGCAGGCCTGACAGCCTGCAAGACCTGTTCCAGACTTCCTGGACAGCCCTGTGTCCCCATGGAGTAGTGACCCATGAGTACTGTCACTCTCTGATGCATACCGGGGGACAGGAGGAATGGCTTGGGGTGGTAGCAAGTGCAATGCTATGTAATTTCACGGGAGAAATTCCTTTCTGAGCTCCATATGCTTCAGTCACCTGACCCACATTCAGGCTTCCTCCACAAAAGGTGCCGCCATCAGCTTCAGGAGTGGACTACCCACCTTCCAGCTCTGTCGTGACTACTCAACAGCAGGTGGCGTTGCCGTGCTGCGCCTCTATTTGTCATTAGCACACCTGCACCACTGCCCAGAGCTGGGGCTATGGGGCTGGATGAGCCTCGCCAAGTTCTGTTCTGTAAAAGAGCACAGGGATGCTAAACCCTCGGGGTATGTGCCGCCAATCAAATGCACCGAGAGCCCCCGGAAGATGTGAGGCAGGGAGGTGACTGTCAGAGGCTTTCCAGGGTCCTCCTCACCCCCTCCACATATAACCAGCTCTTTCTGGTCCCCTGGGTCCTTCTCCATGCCTCCAGCCTACCCAGCCACAGCTGCTAGTCCCCCACCGCACCCCCCAACAACCCCTCTGCTCCTCTTAACACACAGGCTCCCCAGGCCACAGGTTCTGCCAGTGTGGAGAACAAATCTCCAATCCCAGTACTCCCCGTTCCCAACTGGCTGTACCACCCCCATCAACCACCCATGCTTTCTCTCAAATTAGTCATGCTGTTGCTTCTTCAAATGGTAAGTTGGAAGAATCTTAACTACGCCAGCAAGTGCCTTGACGCTGTTTCTCCTACATCCTAACCTGCAGTCAGGCAAAGAGGCTGCAGCGGTAGACAGAAAGACGCTCTATGGCAGGTACGGAGGCGCAGGCGCGTAACTCCCTTTTTGGTTTTTCAAGACAGGATTTCTCTGTGTAGCCCTGGCTGTCCTGGAGCTCACTCTGTAGACCAGGCTGGCCTCAAACTCAGAAATCCGCCTGCCTCTGCCTCCCAAGTGCTGGGATTAAAGGCGTGCGCCACCACCACCCGGCTCACCACAGATCTATAGCTTGAGGTAAACCCAGTTTTCTTTGTGCACTCAGTTCAAAAGTTGTGTCTACGCAGTCCGTTGTGTAGTTTTACTATAGACAGCCTTAATTCCACATCGGTGCTACGTTGGCACCCTGCTTTCCATCCATGCTCTGCCGCCTGCCTCAACCCTCAGAGACAATACATAGAGTTCAAATCCATGCAGTTCATAAGTACATAAGGAAACAACCCATTTGCTTCATAGACAAATAAGCTCCTACCCTAAGAAATATTATGACTAGCTTTTTCTGGTCAGTGTGGACACTCTTTCAATGCACATTTGCATTAAAATGTAAAATGTGTGTTTTAGTTGTTTTTTGGTTTGTCTTTTTTTTTTTTCTATCCAAAATAGTCCTTAGTGGGAACATTCTGTACTGATGAAGTTTCTGTAGTTTAAACTCTGAGTTTGCCCCGACACTTACACATACACCCATGCTCCTGACCCTCTTCCATTCCCAACCTCAAGTCCTTATCCCACAACAAGACCCTAATGCTTGGCTACTTTACATAGCTAGAAAACACCCAAGTTCTGTTACTGAGGAGCGGGATTGGGAATCTCATTCCATGAACCGCTAAATCGCCTCCGATGTTAGGCAACATGGCAGAGCAGAATCACGGCCTTTTATTATCAACCTCTCTCCCTACCAGTTACTAAAGACAAACTTAAATACCCCTTCCAGGCTCACTGGCTCTTAGTTGGCTTAAAGGTGAGTTATTTTGTAAGTCACATGTTTGGTAGAGAATAGCACCTCTGACGGCTACCTAAATTACTTCTTACAGTCTTGAAGGCCACTTCTGTGGAATAGAACAGTGGTTTTTCTTGTTGTTGTTTTAGGAATTTGTTTTTGTTTTGTTAATTTATTTTTCTTTTCTGTGCATTGGTGTTCTGCCTGCATGTATGTCTGTGTGAGGGTGTCAGAAGCTCTGGAACTGGAGTACAGGCAGGTGTGAGCTACCATGTAAGTTGGGAATTGAACCAGGGTCCTCTGGAAGAGTAGCCACTGCTCTTCACCACTGAGCCATCTCTCCAGCCTTTGGTTTTTTTGTTTGTTTGTTTGTTTGTTTGTTTGAAGCCAGGGTTGCCCTGGCTGGCCTGGAACTTCTTATATACACCAGACTGGACAGACTCTGTTTCCAGAATGCTGGGATTAAAGGCACATGCCATCCCATGAGGTCACTCTTCAGTGGGCTAGCGGATATCCAGTGGGTGCCTCGGACAAGATATGAAGACTGAACCTCTTTTATTTTCACAGTCTGTCCTTTTTGCTGCCTTAACCTTTTTTTTTTAACTATGCATGGTTTTGTGGGTGGTATGTGCATGAGTGCAGTTGCTAACAGAGGCCAGAAGAGGGCGTCAGATCCCCTAGAGTTGCAGTTACAGATGGTTATGAGCAGCCCACTATGGGTGATAAAAACTGAACTCTGGGCTTCCATGACTAAAAACAAAAGAGCAGGAGGTGCTGTTAATTCTGAGCCACCTCTCTAGAACTCAAAAATAAACAAACAAACAAAACCAACCAAACAAAAAATGGACTGGAAAGATAGTTCAATTGTTAAGAGCACTGGCTGGTCTTCCAGAGGACATAGGTTCAAATCCCAGCAACTACATGGCAACTCACAACCACCTGTAACTCCAGGTCCAAGGGATCTGACCCCCTCTTCTGGTCTCCATGGACACCAAGCACAAAAGTGTTTCACAGATATACATGCAGGCAAAATACCCATATTCATAAAGTAGTAAAATAAAAATTTAAGAACAAACAAAATAAATGTTTGTTCCATGTTCCAAAGTCATTTTAGTGAGTGAGTGAGTGGGAGAGTGTATAAAGTGTGGAGAGTTTGCACACCAAGAAGTGCCTGTGGAGGTCAGAGGACACCTTAGGGCAGTCAGTTCTCTCCGATGTGGGGTCCAGGGATCCAACCCAGGAAGTGCCCTTATCCACTGAGCCCCATCACCAGCCCTGTCTTAACCTTTAATTGAGCTATTCAGCTCTTATGCAGACGCAGTGATCACTAAACAACTGCATGTCTCAAACTGTGATACAGGGTTAGCTTAACCTGCATTCGCCTATTCTTTCTCTTCTCCCCTTTAAGACTGCAGACACCCACCAGTCACCATGACTAAAAACAGACCATGAACGGAAGAGAGACAACACCCAATTCCTAGAAGATATCCACCAGGAAAGACAAGAATATTCTTCTCTCTAAGCCCATTCTGCTCCCTCGATATTTCTGCCCTGAACTGGAGCCTCCTCAACTCCTGAAATGGAGGCACCCTGTGCACAAAGCCCTCTCGGCTCCATTCTTTAGCCACTGCATCCAGTCCTTCTTCCTCCCCACCTAACTCCGGGACATGGCTTTTCTGTGGCACGAGCTTCTGGGTCAGCGTCCAGGAAGCTCTGCTCTCATTACAGCCCTTCCCCAGACTTGCGCACCCCTCATGAAGAGTCTCTCCCCAAAGCCACCTCGCCACCCCATGATGTGATCCCTCTCTATCCCCGCCCTCCTCCATGCCCAGGGCCTTCACTGCCAGTCCCCAATGCCCTGTGTATTCTAGACCCGAAGCCTCCAACCCAGGCCATTTCCCCTGGCACCTGGGCTCCCCAGATATGACTTTGCCACACTCTGGCCACTCCCCTCAGCTGCCTCCTTCCCCAGCTCAGGTACTGTGGTGGCTACTTTGTTTGGTCAAAGTGAAACAAGTTAGAGTCATCTAGAACGGGGAATGCCAATTGGTGCATTGCTTTCACAAGACTGGCCTGTAGGCAAATCTGTGTGGCATTTTCATGATGAATGATAGATGTGGGAGGCCCCAGCCTACTGACAATGATCTACCCCCAGGCAGGCAGATGTGCCCGGGTTTTATAAGAAAGCAAATTGAACAAACCAGAGCAATCCAGTACTCAGTGTTCCTCCACATCCTCTGCCTCGGTTCTACCTCCAGGTTCTGGCCTTATCTCCTTTTCTGTCTTCTGTCAGTGGCAGGTTTAGATGGGAATGCCTAGGTGGAGACTGTCACAGGCACAGAAGGCAAAGCAGGAACAGGTCCCCACCAAGCCTACACCTCATCTGCAGGCTGGGCCAGCTTCAAACTCTAGGACTCTTCTAAGGCCATTGAAAGATTGATATAAACAACATTCTCAAAAACATTGCCTACTCGAAGTGTATTTAAGACAAGGCACTGCACAGACACGCATGAAGTACCTGGAATCTTGCTTCTTATATTTCTACAGTATTTGGCTGGTTTTTCCAAATTTGACAAGGTTCAAACACTCTACATATTAGCAATAATAAATAGTAATCCAAAAGCATGTTTCCTAATCCATCAATAAAACTTTTAAAGGAATAACACTGGAAGATCTATTTCTCTTTCATAATTTCTGTAGAAATGACATTCACATTCTAAGTCACTACCCCAGGAAGCAGTGAGCACACAGTAATGTTGTCAACAAAGTTGATTGTGTGATAGGCAGTTAATTTTAAAGGTGTTTTTTGTTTTGTTTTGTTTTTGACTGACTTAAGGTTCAGTTCCCACTCCTGGGCCTCGCCGGGTTGCTGAGGGACACAGGGGACAAGGATGCGGGGCACGGTGTCTACACAAGTCAAGCTTTCAGATGCAGTGCTGGTTTGTTTTCTCCAAGGCAAGTGCACCAACTTAGAAGTGGACCTGAGGCTCGTGGACCCCGTGCTCAAGCCAAAGAGCACAGCCAAGGAACAAAACGATGAACACGCCCCACCTCTCCAGGAGAAACGGTCCTGGGCTGAAGCTTCAGACCCTCACTGTGGACGGTCACAATACTGCTCATTAGAAGTCAATGTACTGGGGGCTGGAGAGATAGCTCAGTGGTTAAGACCACTGACTGCTCTTCCAAAGGTCCTGAGTTCAATTCCCACCAACCACATGGTGGCTCACAACCATCTGCAATGTGATCTAATGCCCTCTTCTGGTGTGTCTGAAGACAACTACAGTGTACTCATATACATAAAAATAAACAAATAAATCTTTTTTAAAAAATTAAACTTATTTTTAAAAAAGGGCAGGTGGGGAGAGGGGTGCTGGAGAGATAGTTCAGTGGTTAAGAACACTGACTGACTGACTGATCTCCCAGAGGTCCTGAGTTCAATTCCCAGCAACCACATGGTGGCTCACAACCATCTGTAATGAGATCTGATGCCCTCTTCTGGTGTGCTTGAAGACAGCTACAGTGTACTTATATATAATAAATCTTTTTTTAAAAAAAAAGTTAATGTAGTAATGTTTGACTTTTTTGTTATAAACAACTAGTAGCTCTTGAGAATTTACATGTCATCTGGATGAGGTGGTACGAATATTGGCTTAACTAATCAGAAGGCTGAAGTAGAAGGATACTGTGCACAGGGGCTCAAGGACAGTTTAAACATAGTGGCCAGCCAGGCAGTGGTGGCACATGCCTTTAGTCCCAGCACTTCAAGAGGCAGAGGCAGGCAGATATCTGTGAGTTAGAAGCCAGCCTGGTCTATCGATTGAGTTCCGGGACAGCCAGGTCTACACAAAGAAACCCTGTCTCAAAAACAAAACCAAACCAAACAAAACAAAAATCATAATGATCATTTCTCAAAAAGTACCACATATATAAACTACAAAATATTTTTATTTGATTTTATCTTTCTAAAAAGAGAGATGGGTGAGTGGGTAAACAGCTGTATAAGCTCTGGCCCTGGGTTCTGATCCACAGTACCCATGTTAAAGCCAGTAACTCTGGCCCCTGGAGAATGGGAATGCAGAGACAGCTTGGTCCTGAGGCCTGACCTTGAACCAATCAGCCAGTCTGGCAGAAATGGCAAGCTCAGGTTCAGTGAAAAGACTCTGTCTCAAGATAAGGTGGCGGGCTAGAGTGATGGCTCTGGGGTCAAGCACACGGGGTACTCTTGTAGAAGACCCAAGTTCAATTCCCAGCCTCCTCAGCAGGTGGCTCTCAGCAAGCTGCCTATAACGAAGCTCCAAAGGAGCTAATGGCCCTAGTCAGGGAGTGCAGCTGTACTCATGAGCGAGTGCACTCATGCAAACACACACACACACACACACACACACACACACACAGCCAAGCACATCCCCACATGCATACATATATATGCATACACTACACACACACACACACACACACTTTACTAAATTCCAACTCCTCAGTAGGTCTTTTTTGACGGTAAGCGCAGTTTTGGGAAGCCTGCGGCTCCCACTGGTTCCGACAGAGAACACAGCACTGCTCTCTTTGTTCATTGTAGAGCAGAACAGCAAATGGCTAAAGATTCTTCAGTTTTGTCTTGGAGTTTTTTGATTTGTTTGTTTTTCAAGACAGGTTTTCTCTGTCCTGGAACTCACTCTGTAGACCAGGCTGGCCTCAGACTCAAAGATCTGACTGTCTCTGCCTCCCAAGTGCTGAGATTAAAAGTGTGCGACATCACCTTTTTTTTAGGGGGAGGGGAGAGTGGTTAATGAGCTGCAGCTGGAAAAGGAATACATCAAGCTGGTTGCGCTTGTGCCCAGATTTCAGGTGGCCTCAAGTTAATGTGTAATTAACTTACCCCACAAGCTTCTAGAAACTACGAAACTGAAGAGCTGGCAAAATGACTTAGTGGGGAAAGGTGTCTGACAGCAAGGGCTTAAGACCTGAGTTCAATCCCCAAAGCATGCACGGTGGAAAGACAGAATCAACTCCTACAAGTTACAACTAACCTCTGCTGCCTTCCACACACTAAATACATACATACATGTATACATACATACATACATACATATGGTGGATTGAGAGAACTCCATCAAATTACCCTCTGGCCTTATGTCTGTTGTACTCCACATGCTTAATTAAATAATTAAATGTAAACAACAAAAAGTTAACAAAGAACTATAGACATTCACCTCTCTCCGTGTGTGTGTGTGTGTGTGTGTGTGTGTGTGTGTGTGTGTGACAGAGAGAGGAGGAAGGATAAGGGGAGGAGAGGGAGAGGGAGAGGGAAGAAGAGAGGCAGGGTTTTACAAGGAACTCACTATGCAGTCCATGGCCCTGGCCTTGCAGGCATGAATCACCAAGCCTGGCTCTTCACTGCAGTTTCTATACAAACAGGTCTCTTGGCCGTCAAGTTGAAGTAAGTGGTACTCCAGTCCCTGCCTCTCTTCAGAATTAATTTATTAAGGAAGAGTAGGGAAAGGCACTTGGAAGGAAAAACACTGCTCTGAAATAAGAAAGCTTTTTCACAGCTGGACATGGTGGTGTGTGCCTTTAATCCTAGCACTGGAGAGGCAGGGGGAATCTCTGAGTTTGAGGCCTTGTTTGCACAGAGTTCCAGGATAGCCAGGGCTACACAGAGAAACCCTGAGTCAGAAAGCTCTAGAACAAATTATGTACTTATGTTCTATAACACAGTGGCAGAGCACGTGCAGGAGACACTAGGCCCAATCCCTAGTGCACGCAAGTGTGCAAGTATACACACACACACACACACACAGTTCCAGGCTAACCTGGAACTCACAGAGATTCTCTTGCCTTAGCACAAGACTTTAATCCCACATTCTGCTGAAAAGGCAGGGTTTTTTGTTTTATTTTGTGTTTAATAAAAAATGAGTTTAAAACATTTCGGTACAAGACAGCTCATTGGTAAAGCGAGTACTCGGCAAGCGCAAAGCTCCAGATGATTGCAAGCACCGGATGACAACTAAAGAAAACAGAAACAAAAACTAAAGAAAGAGAAGGCGGAAGAGGGAAGAAGAGCCTGGCTGTGCCCTCTCTGTCCCTCCCAGGGTGGGACAGTGCTCCCAAGAGACTTGTGTTTTACAAGCCACTCCTGATTCAGTTCTGAGAGCAAAATGCGGGAGGCCCAATCCTAGATCTGGTTGTGCAGATTGAAACCGCAACCTATCTAGGAGCAACCATGAGGCGTAGACTGGTAAATGTCTCACATCTGCAAGGGAGCAAGCGGTAGGTACCACAGGTACACAGCAGGGTGCTGCCCAATCCTTGAGCACATTTAAACCTTAGCAGAAAAAAACAGGCACAACACCCCAGGCCAGTGAAGAGTATATCACCCTCATATGGACTCCCAAGAGGAGGGTCACCTAACACCTACCCTCCTGTCCTCTGCTACGTGATGGGTGAAGGGAGTGGCAGACAGAAACTCACTCTTGTCTCTGGAGCTTAGCTCCTGCTTGAGGTGACCTGAAGTTGTCCCTCCCCACCCACCTGGCCCCAGGCCTTGCTTCTGAGACTCAGCCTGCCTCTGCTGCTCTCTGCAGCTTCCCAGGGGACTTGTTAGTCCCTTATCAAGCCACCGAAGGTCCTTAGCTAGTCAAATGTCAGCAAGCTTGGAGACCAACGAGACTGGATCCCCTCCCACACCGTCTGCAGTGGCACCCAGCCCTGGTATCCCTGGTAACACACTAATTTTGAGGAAGGAGGAAGTATCATAATCGCCCTGTCTTAGAACTTGAAATTCCATGGTCATTCATCAGTGACCCCTTTTACAAATGGCTTGCTCCGTGATAAGATAATTCCTTTTGATAAAATTGAAAAAAAAAATCAGTGTTTTCCTTGACCAGGCAAAGCCCAGCATCATCTGTGTTAAAGAGAAAGTTGTATTTCACAACCTCAAAAGAACAGTCTGAAGGCGGGTGAAAGAAGCAGGTGTTACAGGGCCAGGACCCACAGCTGTCCCCTTTTGAAGAGCTTTCAGAGAGCTATGTACGTGTGCGTGTACATATGCACTGTAGCCCCCAGAAGCCCCTCCTGCAGTGCAGGACTGGCACTCTCCCTGTTTAACCTGCGACAGATTTTTCTTTTCTCTTTCCACTCCCCAACCAATATCTGCCTAAACACCGCCTTTCTCATTCTGAAGAGACTCTCCCCCTCAACCCTCCCCCACCACACACACACACACACACCACCACCACCACCACCACCACCACTCCCATTGCTGTGTCAGCCTGCTTCCTTGCCTCCTAACTCAAAAGCCACGACTTTCCTTTCCTTCTCTCATTTCAGTTTTTGAGACCAGGTCCTGTGTAGCCCAGGTTGGCCTCAGCCTCACTGTGCAGTCGTGGACGACAGCCCTGAAATCCTGATCTTCCTGCTTCTGCCTCCTTACGGGCTTGCACCACTCCTCAGAGACGTGTACAGCATGTACCAAAAAAGCCAGGGTTGGCCACTCGTCCTTCAGAAGCCAAGTTTAAAAGCCCAGTGAACAGTAGAAAGCAGAAAGGGGGGATCTGCTTGGTGAGGACAGGCTGGGGACATGGATGGAGCTCCAGTGACCCACTCCAGTCTGTCCTAAAGTGAGAGTACAGTTTAAACAGAGGGATACTCACACCTCCACATCCCCCTCAAGCTGCACCCACCAGTAACCCCTCACTGTCTGGGCTCCAGTCTCATTCTGCAACGTGGTTGGACAAGCAGTTACAACCATGTGAAATCTCTCTCCAGGAAGGGAAGACTCCCCCCTGGCCAGCTCCTTTTCCTTCTTCCAATAAGAGATTCCTGGAGAAAATCCCATGGGGTGGAGTGCCCTGCATGGGGAACCAGCCAAGCTGTGTCTCCACCCAGTCCGATTTACTGAGTTCTAAAACTGGGTCTCACTGTGTTGCTACGGCTGACCAAGAACTCACTGTGGAGCCGAGGCTGGCCTCAAACTTGCAGCAATCCTCCTGCTGCAGTCTTCCAAGTATAAACACATGGCATCACTCCAGGCTGAACTGTGTACTTTATGTGAGTGAACGTCATGGTGAAAGAATCAGACTTTTTTTATTTCTCTAGGGGTATTCTTTGTTGAGATATTCTTGCTACTTATTGTATACTATCCTGGCTGTGTAGTGTGTACTAGCCTGGCACCTGCTGTATATAGTGTACTAGCCTGGTGTGTAGTGTGTACTAGGCTGGCACCTGCTGTGTAAGGTGTACTAGCCTGGCACCTGCTGTATACAGTGTACTAGACTGGTGTGTAGTATGTACTAGGCTGGCACCTGCTGTGTAGTGTGTTCTAGGCTGGCACCTGCTGTGTAGTGTGTTCTAGCCTGGCACCTGCTGTGTACAGTGTACTAGCCTGGCACCTGCTGTATATAGTGTACTAGCCTGGTGTGTAGTGTGTAGTAGGCTGGCACCTGCTGTGTAAGGTGTACTAGCCTGGCACCTGCTGTATACAGTATACTAGACTGGTGTGTAGTGTGTACTAGGCTGGCACCTGCTGTGTAGTGTGTTCTAGGCTGGCACCTGCTGTGTAGTGTGTTCTAGCCTGGCACCTGCTGTGTACAGTGTACTAGCCTGGCACCTGTTGTATATAGTGTACTAGCCTGGTGTGTAGTGTGTACTAGGCTGGCACCTGCTGTGTAAGGTGTACTAGCCTGGCACCTGCTATATACAGTGTACATGCCTAGTGTATAGTGTGTACTAGGCTGGCACCTGCTGTGTAGTGTGTTCTAGGCTGACACCTGCTGTGTAGTGTGTGCTAGCCTGGTACCTGCTGTGTACAGTGTGCTAGCCTGGTGTGTAGTGTGTACTAGGCTGGCACCTGCTGTATACAGTGTACTAGCCTGGCACCTGCTGTATAAAGTGTGCTAGCCTGGCATCGGCTATGTAGTGTGTTCTAGGCTGGCACCTGCTGTGTACGGTGTGCTAGCCTTGTGCTTCTTATGCAGGTCAGGCCTTGACCTTCTGGCTCTCTTGCCTCTGCCTTCCCAGTATTATGGCATGCGCAACCACACCCAACTAGAATCACATCCCAATAAAACTGTCTTTATGTCACATTAAAGATAAATTGGGGACAGCGCAGGCGAGGAGAGAAGTCCGAGACCTGCCTGCTCCCACCCAGCATGGGTGGACCAGTAGACTCCCAGAAGACCTCTGCCACCAGGCAACTTGGGAGGGGGAAGAAGTCCATCGCCATGCCCCAAAGGCAGGACGTAGACACCTAGAGGCCCCCTGCCACCATGCCATGCTGCGAGGGCAGAGGAGGTCACCCAGACCCTCCAGCCACATGGCCCTCCTGCAGCAGGAGACTCTACAGTGTGCAAGTATGTAGACAGATAGGAGAGAAAGAAGAGGAACAGTTTGAGCATTCTGCAGAGACTGAAACTGGAGACTTGAGGGTGGAGAGGAGTAGCTTGCTGTGAGTGGCCAGCCCTGCCACCTGAGGCCATGGAGAAGTTCCAGCCTGTGCTGCCACTGAGGGCCATGCAGCAGGAGGGGTTCGATGTCATGGCTCATATCACCACTAGAGATCATGGGGACGGCACTGGGCAGCTGCTGGGGCCACATAAATGGCCAAGGTCCGTGCAGAATTGGCCCTGCCCCTCACTGGCTTCAGCATGCTGGAGAACTGACCCCTCCTGGCCCTGCCCCTGGCCCTGGCAGCACAGGGGAGCCGCTGGCCCCGGTGGCAGGGGCGCATGTGCCAGCCACAGAACATGAATGTGAGAGAGCTGACTCAACCACCCGTCTGCTGTGACGTGGTGCAGACGGGAGGCGATGCCCTCTTCCCCATCACCCTTCGCCACCTGAGGCAGTCAGGAGAGCTGGCCCTGGGGTGAGCAGGTGAGCTGGCTCCGCCACTCCTCTGACATGAGGTGGCTCGGGCACGAGGGTGATGCCCTCCGCTCCCTGGCTCCTCATGAGCACGGGTGAGCTGGCCCTGCTCCTCACTGGCTGTGGCGCTTGGGGGAAAGGCCCTGCACTTTGCCTGGGCAGCACAGTAGAGTTGTCCCTGATAGAAGGGGCATGGGTGAGCGGACCCCCCAAAGGGGTGAGAGGGAGGGCTGAGCCAGCTGCAACCATGCAGAGTGGGCCCCATGCCTAGCCTGCAAGGCAGGAGAGGGAGAGAGCTGAGCCCGCCCCCTGCTGATGGCCGCACTGGGGGCCTAGCGAGAGCTCAGCACTGGGGGGCGCTGGAGAGCTCACCCTGGCGGTACGGAGGCCGGAGACCCAGCAGACTGACCAGTTCAGCTACCACCCAGACCCAGATCCAGAGCTTTGAGTTGGCCCATCCCAAAGTCTACACCATCTGTGGACTGTTGCGTCCTGTGAAAGGGCCAGTCCTGCTGATCCAAAGCTACGGGATTTCCATCCCACGGGGCAACCACAGGATAACCAAGAGTCCCGGTGAGGATCCAGTATTGATGATGTGACAGAATCCAGAGACCTCGAACCAGACCTCACTGCCATGAACATTTGCAAGTGAAGATGTGTGGACAGAGGGGTTACTGTGGGACACACACTGTGACACACCACAGCTTCCGCGATGAGATGTTTTCTATGCTTTGCTTTGTTGTGTTTTCTTGGTTTTGTTTGTCTGTGTGGTTTTATTGGGTGGTTGCAAAGGCAGAGGGCAGATATGAGAGCTCAGGGAGATGAGCAGGACTGGGGTGCATGATGTGAAACTCACAAAGATCCAATAAAAACGTTAAAAAAATAAACAAATAAATAAATCGTTAAACGTGGGACAAGGCTATTTGAGAGACTCTGCCTCAAAAAGATAAAATAAATTAAATTAGAGGCAGGAGATGGTTCAGCATGTTAAAGTACTTGCCACCAATCCAGATGACCTAAATTCGATTCCCAGGACCCATACTGTGCACTCTCACAGGTTATCCTTCTGACCACCGCACAAAAACAACACACACACACACACACACACTAACTAAAAGAATAAATAAATATTTTTAAAAGAGGGGCTAAAGAAATGATTCAGTTTGAAGAGTGTGGACTGGGTGGGTGCAGTGGTGCACATCCTTAATTCTAGCACTCAGGAGGCAGAGGCAGGCAGATCTCTGAGTTCAAGACCAGCCTGAGATACAGAGTGAGGTACAGAGCAGCCAGGGCTGCACAATAGGACTCTGCCTCAAAAACAAAAGAGCCAGGCAGTGGAGGCGCATGACTTTAACCCTGGCTCTTGGGAGGCAGAGGCAGGTGGATTTCTGAGTTCAAGGCCACCAGCCTGGTCTACAGAGTGAGTTCCAGGACAGCCAGGGCTACACAGAGACACCCTGTCTTGAAAAACCAAAAAAACAAAAAAGCAAACAAGAGTGTGTGCTGCCCTTGCGGAGGACCCAAGTTTTGATGTCCACATCACATAATTAATAACAACCTGTAAGTCCAGCTCCAGAGGAATCTGGTAACCTCTGTCCTCAGGATATGTCCATATAACACACACACACACACACACACACACACACACTTAAATCTTTTTAAGGGAATAAAAACAAACTACATGTGCAATTGTACATATACCGGTCACGAAGCCACCTCTGGGGACAGGCAGCTATGTGACTTGAGCACAACACTCAACCTTTCCAACACATTTTATTACCCTAAAATTGGGGTGATGGGTCTCTTCTTGGAAAGTTGTATCTGGAAGCTGCCTTCACTTACCCCTTCCTCTGGCCCAGCATTCTAAATTCTAAAGGGGATGAATGCTCACCTAAATGGCTACGATGTACAGCTAGGGCTAGAGAGACAACCAGATGCTGTGAGCACCTGGCTGATCTTCAAAGAGGACCTGGGTTCCATTCCCAGCGCTCACAAGGTGGCTCACAAAACATCTCTAACTCCAGCCCTGGGGTCTGCTGCCCTCTTCTGGCTTCCTCAGGCAATGCCTGAGGTCAAAACACCCAGGCCCAGAAAATAAGAACCCATCTTTAAAAAAACAGAAGAGATGTATCTGCTAATTAATCTTCCTTTAGACACATTCTTTAGCAATACAAACCCAGGATGCCTGCTGACCTTTGTAACACCTTTGTAGCCTTTAGTTCTTCTCTCTGAAGAGAACTATGGGAGGAGGCTAAAGGGGTCTGAGTTCCACTGCTATGTCCATTTCCCGATTCAGTACAAGGAAGAAACGCATGCCAGGATGAATGACAAAGCCCTCACAGTAGCCTTCTCTCTTCTCTTTCCCTATAAAGCCTCTTGTGCCCCTAAGCCTCCAAGATGGAATATTAAGGGAGGAAAAATCCTTCTCAAGATTGGCAGCACTGAAATAAACCCAGTTCCTTCCTCACAACTCCCATCTCTCAGATGTTGGCCTTCGAGAGGTGGGCCGCCCTGAATTATAGTATCAGCTGTAAAGATGGCATTCATTAACACGTGGAGAGAGCTGGGAAATAGCCAAGAGAGAGCAAGGACTTGATAAACAGGAGAGCACCCTCCTGTGTAAGAGACACACAGATGCTGTGATAAATTATGACCTTTAACCCCAGCACTGTGGAGGCAGAGGCAGGTGGATCTCTGCAAGTTGAAGGCCAGCCTGGACATATCCAGGGCAGCTGAGGCTACAATATAAGAGGAATTGGTTGAGAGAGGGGAGTGAAAGGGAGGGGGAGAGAGGAAAGGATGAGATAGGAAAGGACAGAGAACCATGAGTGGTAGCTAATAAAAGACTCTCAAGAATAAAAAAGCGAAATAACTGGGCAGACAGATAAACGCCTGCCACCCCACAACTCAGAGCCTAAGTATGAAAATGGAGAATCTAGAACCAGCTTAGAAAACACAGTAAGTCTCTGTGCAGGGAAGGGGAGGAAGAAAAGGTAAATCAGGAAGCTGGAGAGATGGCTCAGTGGTTAGGAGCACTTGTTGCTTTTGCAGAGGACCAGAGTTCAGTTCCCAGCACCCATATACTGACTCACAACTGTCAGTAAGTCCAGTTCCAGAGGGTCTAATATCCTCTTCTGGCCCCTGTGGTCCTTGCAGGTTTGTGATGCACAGACATCCAGGAAGGGAAAAACATTAATATATATAAAAATAAAGATAGATATTATTTTAAAAAGAAAACAAAGGAAAGGGGCTGGAGAGATGGCTCAGAGGTTAAGAGCACTGATTGCTCTTCTGAATGGTCCTGAGTTCAAATCCCAGCAACCACATGGTGGCTCACAACCATCTGTCATGAAATCTTGACTTCCCTCTTCAGCGTCTGAAGACAGCTACAGTGTACTTAGATATAACAATAAATAAATCTTTTTAGAAAAAAGAAAAAAGGAAAGAAAAATGTTAAACATGTTTAACATTTAAACGTGTTAAATATTTAACATGTTAAAAATGTTTAAATATGCCTGTAATCCCAGCTCTCAGGAAACTAACAAGATTTCTGTGTGCTCAAAGCCAGTCTGTGCTACACAGTGAATTTCAGGATTATTGGGGTTGGCCTTGTACCCTGTATATTCAGTCGCTGATTTCTTTTTTTTTTTTTTTTTTGGATTTTTGGATTTGGTTTTTTTCGAGACAGGGTTTCTCTGTATAGCCCTGGCTGTCCTGGAAATCACTCTGTAGACCAGGCTGGCCTCGAACTCAGAAATCCACCTATCTCTGCCTCCCAAGTGCTGGGATTAAAGGCATGTGCCACCACCACCCGGCTCAGTTGCTGATTTCTGTACACAGAGATCTGGTTACTATCTCTGATTGGATAATAAAGAGCTGGTCAGCTTATGGCTGGGCAGAGACGAGAGAAAGCAGGACTTTGGTTCCCTGGGCTAGGAAGGAGAGAGAAAGGAGGGGGGGGGGGGGGGAGAGAAGGACCACGAGGAAGAAGGTAGAGGTGGCCGTGAGGACGAGGGTCCAGGAGGAGTCGGGATGAGCGGATTAGCCATGACGCCGCACTTGGAGCAGAGCAAGCCAGGGCGAGACTCAGATCAGAGCGTAAGGACCGCGCGGCTGGGAAGGAGACAGCTTAGACAGTTAGAAGACATGAACATCTGACCAGTCATAGTGCTTGCAGCTTGTTAACCAAAATACCAGGTCTCTGTGTCAATTGTTTGAGAGCAAAAACAGGCTGAAAGCAGGCATAGAAATGCCCTGCAGGGATTTAAGTACAAAGAGGGCAGAGGAAAACCCCAAAGAATTACAGTTACACAGGATAACGTGGGCTACAGTATAAGAACCTGTTCCCTACTCCCCCAAAAAAGGGATGTGTGTGTCTGTGTGTGTGTGTGTGTGTGCGCATGCTATACAGGTAAATATAGTCTGAGGCCCCAAAAAACTATGAAACAAACTAATGTTTTTTCTATAAACTTCAAATGGATTATATAGCACAAAATAGTTGTTCAGTATAGACAATATAGACAGATGTTTTAATATATGTAATAAATTCTTTGCAACTATTTAAACTTATGCTAAAAGTTTTAAATAGCAAAGCCAAGTACATTGGTATATACTTGTAATTGCAGCATTTGGGAGGTGAAGACAGGCAGGTCAAGAGTTCAAAGCCGGGCTGGAGAGATTGCTCAAGGCTTAAGAACACTGGCTCCTCTTCCAAAGGTCATGAGTTCAATTCTCAGCAACCACATTGTGGTTCACATTCATCTGTAACTGGATCTAAAGCCCTCTTCACATAAAATAAATAAATCTTTAAAAAATAGAGAGAGTTCATCCTAAATTAGAGAGTTGAGCCAGCCTGAACTAATGAGACCCTGCTTCAAACAAACAGAACAGAAACTTTAAAGAGCAGCATAAAATAGGCAGAATGGTATCATTTTTCAAAAAAGAGCAAATACCCATTTTTAGAATAGATATGGGTAGCAGGAAGTGCCCAGAGGAATCAGGACTGGCCAAAAACAAACAAACAAACAAACAAAAAACAAAAACAAACAAACAAACAAAAAACGTTCCTTTGGGACAGGAAGGTTCTATATAGAACAGGTTGGCCTTGAACTCAGAGATCCACCAGCCTCTGCCTCCAAAAAGCTGGAGTATATTAAAAGGCTGGGCTGGCCAGGTGGTAGTGGCGCATGACTGTAATCCCAGCACTCTGGGAGGCAGAGGCAGGCGGATTTCTGAGTTCAAGGCCAGCCTGCTCTTCAGGGCGGATTTCTGAGTTCAAGGCCAGCCTGCTCTTCAGAGTGAGTTCCAGGATAGCCAGGACCACACCGAGAAACCCTGTCTCAGAAAAAAAAAAAAAAAAAAAAAAAAAACAAATCCAAAAAACAAAAAAAACAAACAAAAAAATTTAAATAAAATAAATAAATAAAGTTTGGGCTGGGAATGTTTCCGCTGCTACAAATGAAAGAACGCCTGAATCTGGCTTCCTGTATCTCATTCCCCAGGCATGTGGAGACTCAGTCTGTAAACCCAGGACCCTGAAGGTGAGAGCGGAAACATCCAAGGCTCAAGGTCGCTCCAGTCACCGAGAGCTGCCGAAGCCTAGGTCACTGGAGACCTTGTCACCCCAGTCACATGCAGAGTTACAGACAGCCTTGTAATACGTGAGACCTTGTCATTTTAAAAAAAGAAAAAAACTTTTGGAAATCATCCTGTAGATGCACAGAAGGATGGCTCAGTGGGTAGGAGCACCTGCTATACACACGTGAGGACCTGAATTTGAATCTCCATGTAAAATATCTGGGCATGGCGGATGCCTGTAACCCCTGGTGCTGGTGTGACCTGTGGTTGGCATCTGAGTCTGCGTATTTCCAGGTTCTTGGCATCTGAGTCAAAGGATTAAAATAAGCGCTCACAAAGATTGCAATGTAGCAAGCATCCTTTATTCAGAGCAAAGCAATGGAACAGGCAGATGTACTGTCGAGAGTGACAGACAACCACACAAGTCAAGGTGCCTCACTATTGTTTGAGGCTTCTTTTTACAGGGCTCAAGAAAAAGAGAAGTTTGGTTAACCAGAGTAGTTTGGGTGGTTCTCTATTTTGATTGACAGATTATGTTATCTAACTATTCTCCATTGTACATGTCCCTTCCCATAATGCATCTGACTTTAATCATATGCATGCCCAATTATGTATAGACACAAGACAGTAAATACAGGATTTTCCCCGTAAAAAAATCTACACAAGGAAACAGTTGCCTTATGGCACGTACACCCCAAACTAGTTCAAGCCAAATCATCTGTCCTACCTTTGTATCTGGATATAACCGGAATATGACTGAGCAGAATCTAAGTTGAATGGTTGCCATGGAGAGGAGAAACTTATCCACTGTTAGAGTGGGGTGTGCATGTGGGAAGTCCTGGGTCCTGGCAGGTTGGGAGGTGCATTGTTTAGAAAGGACTGTGTGTTCACAATAGGTGCAAGTAAGGGCCTTGGACTGCCAACGTGCATTATTAAGAGAGTCATGTACTGTTCCCTAGGCTTGCCAAATAAAATGAGTGGACCGGGGGGTGGGGCGGAAAATCAAAAGGACTGCTAGGACTTGCAAGCCAGCCAGCCCAGCCCAAACTTTTGCGCTCCATATGCAAAGAGACCCTATGTCAAGGAAATAAGCCAGAAAGAAAGGGAGCAGATACCCTCATGAACACACACACAAACACACACACACGCACGCATGCACGCACACACACCATGTAAAGAAAGGTCTCAAGGCTGGGTTAGGTAACATGCACCTGTAACTTCAACACTCAGGCAGCTGAAGCAAGAGGATCATTGACACTCAAGACTAGCCCCACCTGGGGAGATGGTTCATCAGGAGCAGTGTCTGCTCTTCTGGAAGACCTGGGTTCCAGATCGAACATGCACGCAGCAAACCACAATTGCCTGTCAAAACAGTTCCAAGGGACCTGACACCTCCCCCCCTCTTCTGGCCTCCACATGTAGCCATGTACATACATGTAGCAAACAAAGATGCAGGCAAAACACCCATACGCATAAAATAAGTCTTTAAAAAAGAAGACTAGGGCTGGAGAGATGGCTCAGCGGTTAAGAGCACTGACTGCTCTTCCAGAGGTCCTGAGTTCAGATCCCATCAACCACATGGTGGCTCACAACCATCTGTAATGAGATCTGATGCCCTCTTCTGGTATGTCTGAAGACAGTTACAGTGTACTTATAATAAATAAATAAGAGGCTGGGCGGTGGTGGCGCACGCCTGTAATCCCAGCACTCTGGGAGGCAGAGGCAGGCGGATTTCTGAGTTTGAGGCCAGCCAGGTCTACAGAGTGAGTTCCAGGACAGCCAGGGCTATACAGAGAAACCCTGTCTCCAAAAAACCAAATCAAATAAATAAATAAATAAATAAGAGTAGCCCCATATTAAAAAAGAGAAAGCCTGGAGTTCCCAACGGTTTCTAGGGTTGTTGGAGCCCAGTGAGTGGGTCTCAGGACTATGTATTTGCGTGACTAGCAGAGCAACAGGGGAATGATCACAGATACAGGCAACATGAGTGACCCTCTTGCTGTTGAATAAAGAGAATGTGGTGGCACATGCTTTTAACACTAGCATTTGTGAGGCAGCAGCAGACAGGCCTTTGTGAGTTCAAGGCCAGCCTGATCTACACAGTGAGCTTCAGGCCAGTTGGAGCTACATGGTTAAAAGGACGACATAAACTCCTTTTTGCTGTCATTTAAGGACCAGGTCTGATTTTGAAAAGAAGGCTATAAGGTACCAGCTCCAAGTACAGACCATACAATCCAGAAACAAGGTCATAAAAACCCCTCCCAAAGAACAGCCTGCTGATAAACACAAAAATGGGGAAATATCTCGGGATGGGTCTTCAGCGCTGGGCAGCCCTATCTCATCCTGTGGTTACATTTGTGACACAGGAAAGCAGACCACTGACCACCTGGTACAAGCAATCAGAAGCTGATCCCTGTGACCCCCACCACCACCCATCAATGAAATTTTAGATCACCTAATTCCTCTAGAAAATTCTCCTAACTCCCTTTAATAAGGGTCACCATTTTGAAGAATGGTTGACCACACACACACACACACACACACGTTGGGTTTTTATGCAGAATAAATGATATCATGTCTTTGCATACTATCTGAGTCTGGGGTCTACCTTCAGTGATTTTCAGACCCTTACATAGTGAGTTGTGTTCCAAAGGGAGGAAGGAAGGAAGGAAGGAAGGAAGGAAGGAAGGAAGGAAGGAAGGAAGGAAGGAAGGAAGGAAGGAAGGAAGGAAGGAAGGGAGGGAGGGAGGGAAGGAAAGAAGGTAAGAGAAAGAGAGAGAAAAAGAAAGGAAAATGGAAAATATTTAGTGTATAGATCAGGGACATTAAAGGTCTAGGATGACAGTCAGGTTTCTTGTTTTACCACTGTGGAGGTGACAGAGAGTATGCAGGAGGGATAAAGGGGGAAACCAAGCATTTATTTTGAGAAGTGTTTATTTTAGCAGTTGTGCCCTATAAGGTGCTGGTAGGAAATGAAAGCAGTGCCCAAAGCTGAAAAGTCATGTGATGAACATCTGGGGTAGGAAGAACACACTTGTGAAGAGGAGGGAGTCTCAGGACTGCATTTGACTGTTTGCAGTGGTTCTGGGGATCCTCTCAGAGTCTCTCTTCTCCCAGATGCCTTCCTTCTTAACAGTGCTCAAAGACCTTCATCAAATACAAACCAGGGGCTGTGGAGGGCTCAGTTGGTAAACTGCTAGTGACCTGGGTTAATTGCCTTGCACCCACATTAAAATAAAAAGCCCATGTGGCATGGTGGTGCATGCTCGAGATCCCAGCACCACGGGAGAGGGAAAAGGTGCAGCCATATAAAGATCTCTGCGAGCAGGGCAGGGTAGCAACACGCCTTTAATCCCAGCACTTGGGAGGCAGAGGCAGGCGGATTTCTGAGTTCAAGGCCAGCCCGGTCTACAGAGTGAGTTCCAGAACAGCCAGAGCTACACAGAGAAACCCTGTCTTGAAAAAGAAAAAAAAGATCCCTCAGACTCACAACCAGCCTAGACTACATGGAAAATGCCAGGTCAATGAGAGACTATCTCCAAAACAAGATGAAAGGCCCAAGAGTTGACAGCCAAGATACACACACACACACAGAGAGAGAGAGAGAGAGAGACAGACAGAGATAGAGACAGAGATAGAGAGCAAACCAATGTCTCTCCTTAAAAGACGTTCTCCCTCATCCCACAGAGGTGGACCCTCTATAGCTGTTGGGGTAAATCTCCAATCCAAAAAAGCCCAGTCACAGAAATCACAACTCATTTAATTGCCAGGTGCAGAACTTATAATCTTTTAAGTTAGGATAGAGGACAGTGTTCAATTTTTTGTTTGTTTTTTTTTTTTGTTTTTTTTTGGTTTTTGTTTTTGTTTTTTTGTTTTTTGAGACAGGGTTTCTCTGTGTAGCCCTGGCTGTCCTGAAACTCACTCTGTAGACCAGGCTGGCCTCGAACTCAGAAATCTGCCTGCCTCTGCCTCCCAAGTGCTGGGATTAAAGGTGTGCACCACTACTGCCCAGTGACAGTGTACAATTTTATTGGCAAAAATGTTGGACTGGGTGTTAGGTCTTTCTTATACCATATAAATTACAAAATGGTAATAGCTGTGCTCTATTTATATTTTGAGAGAATTTTTTAAATTTAATTAAACAGAAAGGATACTATGTTGCAGGATTTTCCCTGTCTAATTTCATTAGGGCAAAAGGAGACCTGTGATTGGACAGAGAAAAGGGAGGTGGAGTTAAGAGCAGAGAGAGAGTCTTGGGGGAGAAGGCAGAGGAGAAGGGAGGCCAACAAATGAACGTGTTATATCACAAGGTTGGGTTAATTGGGATAAAGCTTCTATCATTATCAACGGGCTCTGAAATTATTGTATTGACATCTTGTAAATTGTGATTTTATTGATACATAAATCTGATTGGTTAGCCATAAGCTTAAGAGTTTTGAATATACTGGGTTACTGGGTTGTGATTCTTAACTATGAGGCTGGCGGTTCAATTTGGCTACTGGAAGGTGTGACCTCGGATTACAGGGGATCATAGCAGAGAGGGAACTAGTGGCTCCCAGGACAGGCGAGCCAGACGCTGGGGGGTGGGGAGGAGCTGGGGAGAGAGGCTGGCAGCAGCAGGAGCGTGGCCCAGCCCCACTGGGGAGTTGGCAGGTTCTTTTTTAATATTTCCTACAACATACAGCACCAGAAGACTCTGGTCACCTGTCCATTCACACAGGCAGACAAACAGGCAGGAGGGCAGAGTCAGCTGCCTTGATCTCAGGCATCTGAGGAGGGAGAGACTCCACATTTGTGCCTGGACAGTCTTATAGAACTGAGAGAGAGGACACAAAGAGAGCTTCATCCCCTTGAAACAGCCTGAAGGGCCTTCAGAGGTGGACATCCCTCTGGCCTTCCTTTTCATTTCGGAGAGAGTAATTTTCTTTCCTCTGTGAGATCTCCCAAACACATGCTCTCTGCTTTCTGCTGATAAGTGACCATGTGCAGGCCATCCACAGTCAGCACTCAATAGATAATTACAGAATGGACACGTTCTAAGCCAGAACAGGGAAAGGAAAGTTCCTTTACCTCTGAATTCAGAAGCACCACCATCATCACACACTCTGGCCCCAAACCCAGGTTGAGATAGTCGCTGTGCACATTGAAGCAACCAACATATCTTCCTGCTGCCTGTTTGTGTATCCAGGAGACGGCATTTGGGGACAGCAGGGGGTTGTGCTACCAGCACGCTGAGCAGAGGACAGGACCTGCAGAGGGCACCACGGACAGAGCTGTTGTAGTCGGTCTGAATACACACAAGGCAGATCTGCAGCCTGGGAGAGTGGCTGAAAGAGGACCCTTCGAGGAAAACTGTTCATAGAAGAAAGGTCGGCCCCACCCCCTGCACCCAGTCTCGTTCTTTTGTTCTGTTTTCTTATAGCCCACACTGGTCTCAAGTTTGCTATGTAGAAGATGACCTCAAACCCCTCCACCTGCCCTAGACTCTGCCACTGCTCACAGCTTAAAAAAAAAAAAACAAAAAACAAGGTCCTCTAGAGGTTACATTGTTCTTAAGCAGTCAAGTAGGGCTTCAGCCCCAAATTCCTTCTCCTGGGATGAATTCTATCCCTAGGCTATAGAGGGTAATAACCACAACACAGCAGTTACCTGCAGGCAGGAAGACTTAGAAAGTGTCCAGGAAGGTACCTCGGACCTTCGCCAACAGAACATCCTAGCACTTTTGCATAATTTCTGCCCTCTTCAAAGACCCAATCTCATTTCTACTGCCAAGATCTTTAATAAATAGAAAACCTGTCCTTACTGAAGGCAGAGGACCAGTGGGGAGCTGGACAGAAGCAGGAACTAGGAGTCTAGTTCCCTGTGGGTAACTTTGCCAAGCACGAAGGTGAGAAACCACCTCATCTATGGTATGCACCATACTTGGACACTGCGTGACTCCTCTCAGGGCCGCCTGTGGCTGGCTTTATACTCAGTGGTCAGCACTCGGGCCTTCTGTGTTCTATGCTATGGCCAGCTCCTAGGATAATATACCTACCTTTTTGATAGGTTTGAATCTTAGATGTTATGCCTAGTCCTAGCCAGACGTGAGGAGGTAGAGGGAGGCAGATCTCTACAAAGACTGCAAAGTGAATCCCAGGACAGCCAGGCCTACACAGAAAAACTTTCTTTAAAAAGACAATAAAGTGTTGGAAGTGGGACTGCAGAGATGGCTCAGTGGCTAAGAGTGGTTATTGCTCTTCTGGAGAATCCAGGTCCAGCACCTGCAATGGGTAGCTGACAATCACAACTTTACCTCTAGGAAATGCAGCGTCCTCTGACCTTGGACACCGTCACATAGGTGGTGCACATAAATTCCTGCTGGCACCCAAGCATACATAATTCATAAACATGTATATAAACCCATTAAGGCACACATAAAACATCTCTTTTTTAAGGAACTTTTGAGAAAATAGTGAGATGGCTCAGAGGGTACAGTGGTTTGAATGTTAGATGTCTCCCAGAGTCTCTGATATTTGAATACTTGGCCCTGGTATTGGTGGCACTGCTTAGGGAAGCTTAGGAGGTCTGCCCTTGTTGGAGGATGTCACTGGAGGTGGGTTGTGAGAGTTTGAGACTTGTGCCATTTCATGTTGGTTCTCGATGTTGAAGATGTGAATGCTCAGCTGTTCCTGCCATCGTGCCTGTGTGATGCAAGGCCTCCCTACCAGATGGTGGCGGACTCTCACCCCAGTGAAGCCATAAGCCCAAATTGTCTTGTCCTGATGTCACAGCCAACTGATAAAGTGGGTCCAGGCACTTGCTGCACAAACCTGACAAACTGAATTGGATTCCTGGAACCCATGTAATGGGATGGAGAGAACGCTGCAAACGTGTCCTCTGACCTCTACAGAGCTCTCTCTCCCTCTCACTCTCTCTCTCTCTCACACACACACACACACCAGGCACATACACACATATAGTAGACATGCCAGAAGTGCAGGACTGAAGAGGCACTGGCGGAGTGGAAGGGCTCAAGGGGACCACCTTACAGCCTCTTATCTACAACACGCTGGAACCCCAAGAACACACAACACCACGTGGAGCCTCCTCGAGCCAGGGGGACCTGAGAATTTCACCTTTATCTCGGCACAGATGTGCCAGCAGTTAACTCAATGAGTACTTTTTATTTCTTATTTCCTATTAACAATAATCTTGCAAGCCTGTCTGTTTGCTATGAGGACTCCACACTGCTTGGCAGGCACCTCTCGGAGCTGCCCCTCTTCTTCCTGTGTCTGCATCCGTGCCCCCTCCTCTCATTGCTAATTAGGTAGAATTTTCTATAGCTTTCACAACGTCTAAATCTAAGCCTGTTCACCCCAACATTCCCCTCTACTTTATTTACTTCTATTTCTTTCCAAACTCAATCCAATTCTTTTTTTTTTCCTTTTTTTTTCAAGGCACCGTTTCTCTGTGTAGCCCTGGCTGTCCTGGAAATCATTCTGTAGACCAGGCTAGCCTCAAACTCAGAGCTCCACCTGCCTTTGCCTCCAGAGTGTTGGGATTAAAAGCATGTGTCATTACCACCTGGCTCAATCCAATTCTTAACCCTGTGTTCCATTTAGGGTTTTTTTTTTAATGTTTGTTTGTTTGTCAACTTGACAGAAGTTGGGGTCATCTGGAAAAATGGAGCTTCAGTTGAAAAAACAAAGCCTCCATCAGATTGGCCTGTAAACAAGTCTTTGGGGCATTTTTTTGAATAGCGATTGGTGTGAACAAGCCCAGCCTACAGTGGGCGATGCCACCCCTAGGAAGGAGGTCCTGAAGTGTCTAAGAGAACAGGCTGAGCCCACCAGTAAGCAGCTCTCCTCTGAGGCCTCTGAGTGAGTTTCTGCCTCCAGGTTTTTGCCCTGCTGGAGTTCCTTCAGTGACGGACTGTGATGTGGCACTACTGTAAGCTGAAATACACCTCCTCACCAAGCTGCTTCTGGTCATGGCGCCTCATCACAGCAATAGAAACCTTAACTAAGACCTCTTTATCTCTAATCCCCTGCCTCCACTCCCAATCTCCTTAGCTAAACTCTGAGTCTACTGTGCTGTCCTTGGTTATTTATCTTTCTGCAGTTACGGACGACAAAGCAACCACTGCACTAATTGGCTAGCACAGATTCTGCAGACACAATATCACAGCTGTAGTCCCTCTTACAGCTATTATTGTACTCATAGAATAATAGTTTACAGCCTGCACTCCCTGACCGAGAAACTCTCTGAATTACACACTCAACTATACCACACCTGAAAATCAACTCCAAACAGATCGAGGATCTCATGGAGGACCCCTCCCCAAATAAAACCTGAAACTCTGAATCAGTGTGTGGAGGTGGGGGAAGCAGAGGATACACCTCAAGATGTAGGCATAGGTAAGGACTTTCTGAGTAGGACTCTCATGGGGCCTCAGAAATAAGGCCAATAATAAACAAATGGAATCTTGTAATATAAAAAGCCTTTGTGCCACACAGGAAATATTCTGTCAAATGAAGAAACTGCCTACTGAGTGGGAGAAAATTGTAGGCAGCTATAAATCTCACAGAAAATCTAGACTATATAAAAAAAAATTTAAAACTAAACATTAAGAAAACTAACAACACCCTCCGGGCAGTGGTGGCACACGCCTTTAATCCCAGCACGAGGGAGGCAGTGGAAGGAGGAGTTCTGAGTTCAAGGCCAGCCTGGTCTACAGAGTGAGTAGCCAGAGCTACACAGAGAATCTCAAAAGAAAAGAAAAAGAAAGAAAGAAAGAAAGAAAGAAAGAAAGAAAGAAAGAAAGAAAGAAAGAAAGAAAGAAAGAAAGAAAGAAAGAAAGAAAGAAAGGAAGGAAGAAAGAAAGAAGGAAAGAAAGAAAGGAAGAGGAGAGGACAGGAGAGAAGAGAAGAGAAGAGAAGAGAAGAGAAGAGAAAAGAAAAGAAAAGAAAAGAAAAGAAAAGAAAAAGAAGGAAAATAAATGGCTGGAGAGAACTTGCTGCTCTTGCAGAAGAGCCAGGTTCAGTCCCCAGCCCCCATGTCCCCATATGGTGGCTCACAACATCCATAGCTCCAGTTCCAGGGGACCCATTAGCTCTCTTCTGACTTCTAGGAGCACCCACGTGTACACATACACACATGGGAACGATCAAACTTGTACACAAAAATCAGTAAAATCTTTAAAATCAACAAATCTTCCAAACAAATGACAACAAATTTAGTCAAGGATTTGTGTGGGGAACGGGAATGTCCCTCCCTCTTGGTGGGGGACGTCATTCAGTACAAACACTATGAAAGTCACTGTGGAGCCTTCTCAAAGTGCTGAAAATAAACCTACCACATGTTCTGTAATACTGTTCCTCAGAATATAGCCAAAGCAGCCCACATCTACAGAGAGACCTGCACAGACATGTCCACAGCCTCGTTGCTGCTGTATCCACAGTAGCTGGGCAACAGAACCCGCCTGGAAGGCCGGCAGCTGGTCAGTGGACAGTGGAGGGGGGACTTTATTCAGCCTTAAGAAAAAGGGAAATTTGAGGGGAAATGGATGAGACTGGGAAATATCCTAACTGAGTTAAGAGAAGTGTGCTGATTGCTTTTGGTCAATTTGACATAAACTTAGATAGACCTGGGGCGAGGGCTTCCTTATGGAGAACATGGCTTGGTAAGATTGACTTCTAGACAAACCGGCAAGGCACTTTGTTGATTGTCAGTGCAGGAGGGCCCAGTTCACCTGGAGTGACATCACCCCTGGCTGGGTGGTCCTGGGTAGTGTAAGAAAACTGGCTGAGTGCTGGTGCGGTGTCACATATCTTTAGTCCCAGAACTCAGGAGGCAAAGGCAGATGGATTTCTGTGAGTTTGAGGCTGGCTTCATCTACATGGTGAGTTCCAGGACACCAAGGGCTACAAAGAAAAACCCTGTATCAAAAAAAAAAAAAAAAAAAAAAAAGGCGGGCCGGCTGGGTGAGGCAGTGGTGGTGGCACACACCTTTAATCCCAACACTTGGGAGGCAAAGATAGGCAGATCTCAGAGTTCAAGGCCAGCCTGGTCTACAGAGCAAGTTCTAGGGCTACAGAGAGAAACCCTGTCTCAAAAGACAAGGAAGAAAAGGAGGAGGCAGATGGAGACAGGGAGAGAAACAAAGTACGACCTGACACAGGGTGAGTGGCCGCGCTGAGTGAGCCAATCCGCACTTGTCCACAGCCTCTGCCTCAGTTCCTGCCTCCTGCTTCCTGTCCTGACCTCCTTTCAAGAACAGACCCTTACCTGGAAGCGTAGGCTGAATAAACCCTTTCCTCACTGAGCTGTTCTCCTCATGGTCGTTATAGAAATAATGCAATAGAAAAAAATAGCCTTTTCAACAAATGGTGCTGTTTCAATTGGAGGTCAGCATGCAGAAGAATGCGAATTGATCCATCCTTATCTCCTTGTACTAAGTGGATCAAGGACCTCCACATATGGATGGAGCTGGAGAACATCATACTAAGTGAGGTAACCCAGTCTCAAAAGATCAATCATGGTATGCACTCACTGATAAGTGGATATTAGCCTAGAAACTTGGAATACCCAAAACATAATCCACATATTAAATGATATGTCCAAGAAGAATGGAGGAGAGGCCCCTAGTTCTGGAAAGACTCAGTGCAGCAGTATAGGGGAATTCCAGAACAGGGAAGTGGGAAGGGGTGGATGGGGGATTAGGGGGAGGGAAGAGGGCTTATGGGACTTGCGGAGAGTGGGGAGCCAGAAAAGGGGAAATCATTTGAAATGTAAATAAAAAATATATTGAATAAATGAAAAAAGAAAAAACAAGAAATAATGCATTAGAAACCTAAACTAATACACTGGTCCTAAAACAAAGAACAGCAAGTGTACCCTCCTTCATGTATGAGTCGGGGCTTTGTGTTTTTAGATTTATGTGGTTAATAGGGAGTGTCTGAGGCCAGGAAGCTGCGAAGGCCCGTGAGTGGAAGAGTGGTTTGGTTTTTGTTGTTGTTGTTTGTTTGTTTGTTTTGTTTTGTTTTGTTTTTTGTTTTTGTCTTCAGAAATCCGCCTGCCTCTGCCTCCCAGAGTGCTGGGATTACAGGCATGCACCACCACCACCCGGCTTGGGAAGAGTGTTCTTAAGGGGATAGAACATATGTGATATGAAGGTATGGAGGAAAATATTGGCAGTTAACCGTTTACCCTGTATAAAAAGGAAGTAGGGGGTAAGGGGTAGGGTGGGTAAAGTAAAAGAAAAGGTTACATAAAAAAAACTATGAAAACCCACTACTTTTTAATATATTTACAAAGCATAATTTAAAACAGAGAAATTTGAGTTGACTCCCTATGTGGGTGGAAAATGATTACCACCAAATGAAAATCTCAGCACCAGGCATGGATTACCTCCCAAGGAGTCAGAGAAGCCCCCAGGGACCCACAGACAACACAGGCTATTGAAGTTGGCTCTTGGTTGCCAGTCAGAGCCAGGCAGTAAGACCCGAATGCTGAAGGCACCACACGATTTGCTTGCAGGACAAAGAGAAATCAAGCTGGAACTGACGTAAAAATGTCCTTCTACTGACTAGATTTCATAAGGCCAGAAGGTGCTATCCGTGCATGCTGCTGGGGGAGAAAAGCCACCCACGGCATCCCTAAAGTCAGCCCTTCCTTCATCTGTAAATCAATCTGCCAAGATGTGCCCACTCCTGCGGTAGTCATGATGCTCATGTGGTAACCAAAGTGCGTCTGAACTGGATTTAAGGCCTGCTCCGTCAGACGTGGTATATAAACCTGGTCAAAATCCCTGGCTCAGCTGGGCAGTGGTGGCGCACACCTTTAATTCCAGCACTCTGGAAGGCAGAGACAGGTGGATTTCTGAATTTGAGGCTAGCCTGGTCTACAGAGTGAGTTCCAGGACAGCCAGGGCTACACAGAGAAACCCTGTCTTGAAAAAACAAAACAAAACAAAGCAAAACAAAACCCTGGCTCCAGAGGTCGAAAGCTCTGGGAGGAACCTGCTACTGTCATTTTGCTTATGTTACCATTTGTCAAGCCCTCAACCTTGGCCAGAAGCATCTCTCTGCAGTGGTCAGCAGGTAACACAGACTCACAACTGGTCAGAGTGCTGAGACTAAGAGTTTGCCAGAGTGCTCAGCCTTTGTCTGTTTAGTGAGTTAGTTGTGTTGTATTGTGTTATGTTGTGTTGTTGAGACAGCGTCTCACTATGTATGTAGCCCTGGCTGTCCTAGAACCTTCTAGGTCAGACACCCAGAGATCCTCCTGCCTCTGCCTCCCAAGTGCTGGGATAAAAAGCGTGCACCACACCTAGCAGAGCGCTCAGTTTTAACAGGACTTGTGTATCGAGAAGTTTGGGGAACTGACGAGGAGAAGTGGGAAGAATGTAAGAGTGGGAGGATGGGACGAGGGGAAATGCGCTCTCTCAGAAACCACATGGCCACTGTACTCACAAACTTACTACAGCGTGTTTACCTGCACAAGACAGAGCCAACAAAATCAGTCAACAGTCCAGCACACAGTACTAACTCAAGAGGGAAGAGGAGGATGGGGAAGAAGAGGAGCGAGAGGGCAGAGTTTGGATGGATAGGATCAAGATACACCTAAGAAGTTGTCAAAGACTAAACAAAAGATATCCTTACAAGGGAAACGCTGAGCGGTGGCAGTGGCGGTGGCGGCGCATACCTTTAATCCCAGCAGAGGGAGAAGCAGAGGCGGGTAGATCTCAAGTTCAAGGCTACCCTGGACTTCAGAGCAAGTTCCAGGACAGCCAGGGCTACACAGAGAAACCCTGTCTCCAAAATAATAATAATAATAATAATAATAATAATAATAATAATAATAATCGAGGTTAAGGATAAACATGTAATGAAGTAATGTTCCAGTTTTTAAAAAGTACTCAGGGGAGGACGGGTGAGTAGACAGGCCCGCAGTTAAGAACGCTGACTGCTCTTCCAGAGGACTGGCTTCGGTTCCCAGCACCCACACGCCTGTTCACATCTGTCACAACTGTAACTCCAGTTCCAGAGGATCTGACACTCCCTTCCGGCTTCTGCGGTCACCTGGCACTCAGACAGTCTAGATATACATGCAGGCAGAACACCACACTTACAAAATCAAAAAGAAAGTAACTGTTGAATCCTTTAACAGCCCTTTCCCACCTCCCCAAGACAGACAACCTCCGCTCTCCTTCAGTGACCTCCTAGACAGGGACAAGGCTCCCTCACTTGGAAAAGAGAAGAGAGGCCGAGGATCATCCAAAGGTACATGGTAGGATGATTCTGGCCAGCATCAGACAAAGCAGGTTATCCTCTCTCTGGCAATATCCACCCGCTCTTTGTGAGGCAGGCGAAAGTCTACCTGGACTGGGAAAGTTTTATTCCACCTGAAGTAGGTTCCTCGAGTCCCAGGGTGTCCGGGTCTAGCAAGAAGGTGATAAATGAGCAAATGGGTCTGCATCGGACCCAGCCCCGCTCTCTGAACACCAAGTTCTAATAAAAATAGTGCAGCTGATAGTCTCCATTATTTACTTCACTGTCCCCAAGGTATTCCACACAGCCAGCGCAAGAAAGCCAGAACCCTGGACCCCTGGCATCTTTATTATATTTGTGTGTGTGTGTGTGTGTGTGTGTGTGTGTGTGTGTGTGTGTGATCAGAGATAACCTCTGAGTCAGCTTTCGTTCTACCCTGTGGTTTCTGGGCTCAAATTCAGGTTTGTCAGTGTTGGTAACAAGCACTTTTACTTTCCAAGCCAACTTACCAACCCTGGAGCTTTCTTTGAAGACCTAGGTAGACTAAGGAAGGCCCCTGCTTCCCTGGAGCAGGGACTGAAATCCAGTGGTCACAGGTCTCCTGTCTCTCCTGCATTCCTTAGCTCTAAGTAGCCAGGACCCAGCACTGGCTCTACCCTGGGTGTGGTAAGTGAGCTATGGCCTTAAGAACAGGTGGGGAGGGCTGCCTACGGGAGCAGAAGAGGTAGGACCAGTTCCCTCCAGACTGCTGCTGTGTGGCCCAGGGCGGAGCCCCTGGGTTTAAAGAGCCGAACCCACCCAGGCTGTCCTCAGACTTTCTCTCTGCGCCACTCACCTGACTCGGGTCATCTCCAGGGTGAGTAGAAATTTGCTAGGACTTAAGTGTGCTCCTTGGATGGGATGGGGGTGCCGACCCCAGGACTCTAAGAAGTGAGCAGCTATTTGGGGATTATGAGAACAGAGATGGCCTCTCCAGACCTTGAGAGTTCTGACTTTAAGACTGTGTAGCAGTGAGTTCAGGACTAGGGGAAGTAAGAGCCAACCTTTAACAGAAGCAGAAGTAAAAAGAAAATAAGACATGATTGATCCAGGAGCTGTGGAAAGGAGTAGGAGAAACTGATGAAGGGCAACAGAAAACCAGCTTCAGAGACTGGCTAGACCATAAACCCCCATGTCCAGATTTTCTTTTTATCCAGTTTTCCATCTTAGGGCAAAAGGCCCGTGTGGTTTATATATAGCAGGTTTTCAGGGCTAGGTATATCTTTAGGATTGACATATCAAAGCTCCCTTAATTTCATTTGCGTAATTTACAAAGTTGCTATTATTTATGGGACACTGAAACACAGTGATACCACCTACTAAGTCACACACCTGGTAAGTGGATGTGAGGAGTCTGAGCCCACCCAGGAGTGCTGCATCTCTGATCTCATTAGCAGACCAGAGCTAAGTATAGTAGAAAGTAACCACGGCTTCAGAACTGAACCCTTGACACTAGCCTATAGCTACCATTATAGAGAAAGAGGGGATGGGGTTTTTTCATTCTAAAACTCAGCTACACACAGGGTATCACATACAATGTAAATGGCCCTGAGTAGGACCTACTCACAGGAGACAGGGGCTATGTCTCTCATATGTCACCAGCAGACCTTTCTAACAGGTACTTAGGTCTGCCACTGCCTGGAGCAGAGTTCCTGGATCTAGACGAGGAGGCTGGAACTGCACCCTCCAGTCCTGTTGAATTCTGAGATAATCTATGACTCAGCCAGACAACCCCAGGCCCAGATCTTTAACTCAGGGCTTGGACACCTGGTCAGGAAAGCCTAGCTATGTAAAACAGACATCTCACTTTGAGCCTTTGGTTTTATCTTTGTGAATTCCAACCTCCTGTGAAAGAGATGATCGAATAAAGCTCTTCACAAAGCCCAGGGTGTTCTGTTCTAAATACGTAACTGGAATTAAGCAATCCACAAACCCAGGTGCATCTGCAGATGTGAAAGCAGGAAGTAATCATTTTCTTAAAGTCAGCGCTTGTCTATGTGGGATTCATATGTCTGATTTTCACACCAGTTCTGCCTCTTACTAATGGGGTGAGCTGTGGCAGGTCACAGATCACAGACCCAAGCCACCACCTCTGCCCTACATCTCACCCAGCAGCCTGCAGCTTCGCCCTGGGTCCTGACATGGAGGGAATAACCTGTGCCTTTCTCCTGGTGCTAGCAGGTGAGTTATTTCTCCATACACTCTGCCTACCAAGGCAGTGGAGACCAGACAACCTCTCCCCAGAGGAAGACTACTGCTCAATAAATGTGTTTACCTTTAAACTGTCATCTGCACGAAGCACTAGCACAGAAGAGTGAGGACACTGGAAAATTGTTTAATAGCTACTGAGTCAGTGGACTGTGAAAAATGGACCATGCATATCAAAGTAGGTTTGGTTCGCCGGGCAGTGGTGTTGCACGCCCTTAATCCCAGCACTTAGGAGGCAAAGGCAGGCAGGACTTCTGAGTTCAAGGCCAGCCTGGTCTACAGAGTGAGTTCCAGGACAGCCAGGGCTATTCAGAGAAACCCTGTCTCAAAAAACCAAAACTAAAACAAACAAAAAAAAAAAAAAAAAAAGGAAGAAGAAGAAGAATCAACCATCCTGTCAGAGCAGGAGAATAGTAGGACAAGATACACGAAGGGCTGTGAATGGGAAGCCATAGGGATGAGTTGAAAAAGCCAAGGCCTACTTGGGATCTGGTAGACCTAGGGTCACGGTCACTTTGCAGAGCCCTCTAGACTGTTGGTTTTTGAGACATCAGTGCGATCAACACCCATTTCTGCTCCTCTCACCCAGGTCTGCCCACCTTGGAAGCCAATGATCCAGTTGGTGAGTAGCCACCATGGCATGCTCGCAAGTGACGCCTGCCACCTGCCTGCATTTCCCTTCCAAGACCCCATATCCCGTCTCCTACTTCTGGTATTTATTTACTTATTTTTCGTTTCCTGCAGATAAAGACAGTCCCTTCTACTATGGTAAGAGCTGACACCAACCCCCGTCCTTTCCCAACCCCATCACATTCAATCCTTGCCTGCTTTAGACCTCTTCACCAAGCCAACTGATGAGGATGGTACACAATCCAGTAGTCAAGGTGGGGGAGGACACCCTGTTCTTCCTAAGAGCTCAACAAAACAAGGGGAAAAGGTGCCTTGGGGCATGGAGCTGGGGTCAGCCTAGTGAACCCTGTCCCCTTTTCTCTAGGTTCCTCTATGTTGCCTCTCATGGCACTTGTCCCGTGAGATCCTATTACACAATGTTCCTATTAACCCACTTGGCCTCTTTCACTGCCTGGGATTTAAGTGTCATGCAGGCAGGCACTTATTTATAGGGCAAGTGGGTGCTTGTAAAGGTGTCCCACAAAGCCACACCCCCAGCCCCATAAATACCTTTCGAATGAATGTTTGAGGGTACTGTGAGGCAAGGTGTCTCCTCTTTGCCCCCACCCCCAGACTGGGAGAGCCTGCAACTGGGAGGACTGATCTTTGGAGGGCTCCTGTGCATCGTCGGAATCGCTATGGCGCTGAGTGAGTAGAGGGCCTGGCAGTGTGGGGAGAGGAAGGCTCGGACTCAGGCTGGATGATGTTCTTCCTCTCCTAGGTGGCAAGTGCAAATGTAGGCGCGACCACACGCCCAGGTAAGACAGTGGCCAAGCGGTATGTATCATTGGCTGAGCACATCTACGGAGTGATAAAGTTCTAGGACCAACAGAACCACTACACCCTGCCTATTCGCTGGGCTAAACGTTGAGATTTATTTCAAGATTAAATAAACTCTCAAAGGCCTCAAATCAGGGAAAACCCTGTCCTTTGATATTAAAAGTCACTATGGAAGAAGAGTATTCGGGTTTGTGCCCCCATGTCAGTACACAGCTGCAGGCCCAGCATTTGGTAGAGGTAGGGAGATCAGCAGGCCATCCTTGGTTACATACCAAACTCAAGAGTAGCCTGAGCTACTACACGAGACCATGTCTGAAAAGCTCAAATACATAAATGTGAAGTATGCCCTTGTAGGAGAGGGAATGGGAAATCCTGAGGAAAGAGAAGATCTTGAGGCTTATCTGCGTGTTTCCTTTCTCTAGTTCCTCAGCTGGGAAAGCCACTCCGCTCATCATTCCAGGTGAGCTTGGCCTCTGGGGGGGGGGGGGGCGGGGGGAGGGACACAGGAAGGGGGAAGTGATACAGTAGCAAGGGGAACAGGCCACTGAAGAACTGACCAACTCTCCACAGGCTCTGCCAATACCTGCTGACTTGAACACAGGACCAAGTTTGGAGGCACGTTTATGACAGCTTCTTGCCATACTCCTCCTCTGGAGACCTCCCTCTCCAGGATGTCTTCCCTAGAGCATACTGTTAAGTCTTCGGTGACAGGGAAGGGTGTTGCAAAGCTGATTTTATATTAAACTGGTCTTGCTGCTCCGTTCTGTGGTCTTGTGACCCCTCTGTGATGTGTGGGGAGAGCAAAGCTGTGGGAATGCCAAATGAGTTGTCTGACCCTACGGCTTTTTGTATGGAAGCTCATTCTCAGCTAGACCCTACTTTGAGAACCTAATTCATGCTATACCTCCAATGCTCTCCCATGGGTCAAAGTCCAGCAACCAGAAAGAACTTGCCATAAAACATACAACATTTTATCTAAAGACTAGAATGCCCAGAGATCCAACAGTTCTGATGACATGGATGGCCTACACGATAAAACCTAGAATAATGGCTTAGTCACTCTGGAATCCCATCTCACTCAGTGAGACGTCATCGACCCAGCCGTCTAGTAAATTATTGTACAACACTCAGATGGGAAACATAGGAAACCTCCTCCAAGGTCTTGGGATGTGAATGCATCCAGCAGTCTCAAAAGCCACAACTCACAGCTCAGAGCTCTTGGGTAAAGTTTCCATTGGGTGTTTGGAGAAGTCAGGCAGCTGGAGGCAGTGACCCAGAATTGGGCCCAGAGGTATCTGAACTTCACCTTTCAGGTTCAGATAAGTATGAAAAATGTGGTACAGAATTGCCCCAGATAGCACTCTGGGAGGCAGAGGCAGGCGATTTCTGAGTTCAAGGCCAGCCTGGGCTACAGAGTGAGTTCCAGGACAGCCAGGGATACACAGAGAAACCCTGTCTCGAAAAAACCAAATCCAAAAAAAAAAAAAAAAAAAAAGATTTGCCCCGGATGAGGGAATGGGACATGCAAATTCCAGGGTGCAAAACTGACTTGGGCTGTGCCACCACAAGAAGTGTGACTGCCATACTTGTGAGAAGATCCCAGCACTACAGAAGCTTCACAGCAGCACCCCCTTGAGGCGCTTCGTGGTGCTCTTTCGCCCTGGTAGAAGCCTGCTTAGACAAAGCAGGTTGAAATCCCAGGTGACAGGCAACAGGTCTGTCTCTGCTGTGCACAATTCTATTGAGTGTAATTGCCCCTTTGAATGGAGATGCAGGCTTTCCAACCATACATCCAGCTTGGAGAAGCTACCAGACATAGATTCCTGCATTTGCTTTGTGGTAGCAGAAAACTCACTTAACTATACTGGTTTGAGGTTACAAGGCCCAGGCTGGCCTTGACCTTCTGAAGCTCCATTCCTCTTGCCTTCACTTCCCAAGGGCCATCATATTGGTTTATGTGCTGCTGAAGCGCAAACCCAGGGTAGTCTCATGAATGCTGAGAGCCCTACCAATTAAGCAATACGCCCAACCTTAAAATGTTTCCTTCAAATTTTGATCCAGTCACCCACTGTTAGCAACCATTCTGAAGTGCAAGGCCACAGCATCCTGCATATGGCTCTCACCACAATACTAAATGGCACCAAATCACAAGCTTGTGCTGTAGCACAGGTGGCAGTAGATAAGAGAACATGTGGAACCCTGCCTTTGTAATGGGGAAGGAGTGGAGGACAGAGAGATGGTGTTAGCTCCAGAGAGATGTGTAAGTTCTACTGGGCCTTGGACACAAGAGCTCTACCATGAAAAACAAAAAAAACCCCACTTTTCCTCTTCTGAGAAGTTGTTGAGGTTGCAGACTGCCTTTCCCCAGGCTGTGTGTGAGGTCACTTGAAGTTCTCACTAGACTATTGCCCCCTGGCAAGAGGGAACGTCACAGCTCCCCCCACCCCCCCATTCTCTTCCCATCAAAACAGCCTAGGAAATAGGGGTTCTACCATCCCAGTAGTTCTTAAACCTGTCTTTGACCCCCCCAAACCACCAACCCTATCACAGGGGTTGCCTGAGACTATCAGAAAAATATATGCATTATGGTTCTTCATAACAATAACAAAATTAACAGTTATAAAGTAACAAAAAATGAGTTTATGGTTGAGAGTCATTACAACATGAACTGCACTAAAGGGTCAGCATCAGGAAGATTGAGAACCACTACACTATCTATCCTGACTTACATCAAAGTTCTCATGCTAACAAGTACAGGGCCTCAAACCAAGAAGTCCTGTTCCTAACCCACGTTTCTAAAGTACTGTGTTGCGCCGGGCAGTGGTGGCGCACGCCTGTAATCCCAGCACTCTGGGAGGCAGAGCAGGCAGATTTCTGAGTTCGAGGCCAGCCTGGTCTACAGAGTTAGTTCCAGGACAGCCAGGGTTACACAGAGAAACCCTGTCTCCAAAAAAACAAAATCCAAAAAAAAAAAAAAAAAAAAAAAAAGTACTGTGTTGCTTCTGAGATTTAGGACTGTTCCAGTAACAGCCCAGTAACTATGCCTGTATGTCCCTTCTACCTATTTCTAATGGTGCAGATTATCATCTATTTTCTGTTTTCTTGGGGCAGGTCTCCTGTAGTCTAGTTTGACCTTGAATTTCTGATCCTCTGAGTGCTGAAGTCAGTCAAGTGCCACTACATCTGGCTTTACTGTTCTGGGTATGAGACCCAGGGCCTTGTAGAGAAATATTGAGATATACTGGAAGCCATTGAGCATGCTATGGCATCCCCCCAGCCCAGTACTTAAAATTGTTGTGCTTAACACAAGCAAAT
Organism: Apodemus sylvaticus; assembly: GCF_947179515.1. Lineage (NCBI taxonomy): Eukaryota > Metazoa > Chordata > Mammalia > Rodentia > Muridae > Apodemus > Apodemus sylvaticus. The sequence continues at coordinate 149,702,942 of NC_067473.1, read as the reverse complement.
GAACTGAAGTGTGATGGGCAAGCACCTATTATTTCTGCACCTGGGAAGTATATGCAAGAGGATTACACCAAGTAAAGGCCAGCCTGGTCTAGTTAATTTCAGACCAGTCAAAACTACATAGATTCTCTAAAAATCAAAAGGTTGGGAAAAGTGTCTCTTTGGGTAAAAACCTGAGTACTGATCAGCAGCTCTTATTTAAAAGCCAGAAGCCAGGCACAGCAATGTTTAACTGTTACTAAGAATAAGGTGGGAGCCAGGCAGTGGTGGCGCACGCCTGTAATCCCAGCACTCCAGGAGGCAGAGGCAGGCAGATTTCTGAGTTCGAGGCCAGCCTGGTCTACCAAGTGAGTTCCAGGACAGCCAGGGCTATACAGAGAAACCCTGTCTCGAAAAAATCCAAAAACCCAAAAAAAAAAAAAAAAAAAAAGGTGGGAATGAATGAGCAGGTGAATGAGTAAGAACTCCCTGCTCAGCCTAGCTAAACTGTTGAGCTCCAGATAGTGATATTGTCCCAAAAAAACTAGACACTTCTGACCTGTGAATGTGTCTACATTCACATGAACACTCCTCTACACACACACACACAAAATGGGATGGGCTGCATTGAATCATCCCTATTCCTACGTTTAACCCCTTACTTGACCTGTGCAATGTATCTGGTCAACCAATTTGGACTTTGGCACTATCTTAACTTTGGTCTGTGGCAGGATCCCTGTCTGGGGATAGTAAATGTGAAGTCTTTCACATCACCTGTAGAGGCAGAACCAACTTTAACATATTTTCTGACTGGGTTTGGTAAAGTTCTTTCTTAGCAGCAACTCTTCCTCAGCCTGAGTTCTGGTCAAGATTAGCTTTACACTAACCAACTGCTCTCCAGAGCTACTGAATGGGCTTTCTTAGTATATCTTGAGACTTAAGTTTGTTCAGCCTCTAATACAGGCAGAACATGGGTATATAAACCATGATCCCTCTCTAAATATCAGGACACAACTAGTATACCTGAGCAGTATGTAAATGGCCTGAATCCATCATGAGATCTTGAGTTGCATGTTTGGGCAGCTGATAGCAGAACCCATTTCAAAGTGATAAAACCTTCAACAAGTGGGACTTTGCTATAAACAGCATCCTGGACAATTTACTTCATACCTTCTCCCCATTTGCTGTGTGCCAGCATCTCTTTCTACCACTAATAGTTCTTCCTAGGTGTGGGGTGCAGTCAGTAAAATTCTGAAGGATCAAAATAACCAAGGATCAAGTCTTGGTAAGCAGTCTTGGGGTCCACACTTCAGATACTTCCTGAGATGGCAAGACTGTTCAGGAGTCACAGACACTTGTTGCCAAGCAAACTTGAGTACCTGAAATACATCCGGAACCAATTTCTACACCTTATTAATAATTGGCATGTATAATCTAGCACTTAGAAATGTATAGGAGCTACAGTTGCTCCTTGCTTAAAAGTACTTCTTGCAAAGGAGTTGGATTCCTAGCATCCAGGTGGAGGCTCAACCTCCTCAGGTACCAGACAGGCAGGTGGTATAAATGTAGACAAAGAGTAAAAACTGAAGAACAAAAATCAATGTTACTTTTTAGAGGAGACAATTACTTGAAGCTAATTGATAAATCTACAGGGTACATAGCTTCCTCAAGTAACAAGCATGAAATGAATACTGGCTGCACGCCCAATACCTGTAGGGTTAAAGATGCTACCACACATAATCTATGTTTTGCTAGGACCATTCTTTCCTATAGCTTTCTACCATTAGAGCCCAAACCTTTCATAAATGCTTCCTGATTTGTCTTTTGGGGGGGGGGGGGAAACAGTGGGATACTAAGATAGTGGGGTTTGCTATCATTGCAGTTTGTATGCTATAACATACAGGAGCCACTGCCATAGACAACAGAACTCAATCCATCTTACTCTGCCATTAGATTCTGGGATAGCACAATGGCAACCAGTTATTACAGATGGCTTAGGTATCCATACCAATAGAGCCTTCTATATCCAGAACTAGAGTCCTGGGTTGTCTCCTGTAGCCAGGCTAAGGACCTATACTATTATGTGCCCCACATTGCTGGGCACACGCCTTTAATCCCAGCACGTGGGTGGCAGAGGCAGACGGATTTGAGTTCGAGGCCAGCCTGGTCTACAGAGTGAGTTCCAGGACAACCAGAGCTACAAAGAGAAACCTTGTCTCGAAAAACAAAAAAAGAACCACACACACCTCAGGTGAGGGCTGGAGTGGTGGCTCAGCATGTAAGAGCACCTGACTGCTCTCTCAAAGGTCCACAGTTCAAATCCAGGCACCCACATTGTGGCTCACAATCATCCAGAGATTATTAAGCCCTCTTCTGGTATCTGAAGACAGCAAGTATACTAACATAATAAATCAACGTCCAGCCTGGCAGTAGTGGCCCACACCTTTAATCCCAGCACTTGGGAGGCAGACACAAGCAGATTTGAGTTCTAGGGCAACCAGGGCTATATAGAGAAACCCTGTTTAGAGAAATCACAGTACAAAGAAAGCTTTAAGTCAAGGCATCACCAATTCCTACAGTATTAGTATTGTGTCTCAAGACTTCCAGGTTTCCTTCACAATTTCTGGTTTCTAAGTTCAAGGGCTTTTTTTGGGGGGGGTGGGGGGAAGAAACAATGAACTCTGAATGTGGCCAGGACATCTGGTTCAGTGGCAGAGGATTTGCTCAAAACAACCAAAAAGCCTGCCAACCTCTCTAAGTCAGCACCTCTATGCTGGTTTGTTAGCAACTCAATAAACTTGCTTGTTGCCTGCTTGTCATTTACTGGTTACCAAGGCTCACTCAACAATAAATTTTACAATGTATGACTCCCACAGAAAAGCACTTTAAAAAAAAAAAATCAAAGTATGAGACCCCTTACTTTAAGAGTCCTTTGACTAAAGTAGGGTGGCACTATAGTTATTAGGGATTCCAACCTCCTCTTCTGGTGTCCATACATGCAAGCAAAAAAAAAGTATGTTTTCAATAGTATATAGTGTATGTAATTATAGAATATATTGTGCTTCCTCATGTATATTGGGCTATTTGTAGTCTCTCCAAGGCACATATCATTTATTTTTAAAAGCCAAACTGGCTTGCCTAGAACTCGCTATGTACAACAAGATGGCCACCTTGTCATTACTGTCCTGAGACATACCACCCAGCTACCTACCACTTGTTTTTAAATCCCCTCTGGAAGATAATAGTGTTTGAAAGTCTTTCTCAACCACCCAGTTTGCTGCCTTTCGCTGAGTAGATAAGCTGTGCCAGTCATTGTGAAAAAGTCTTTATTTTAAGAAAAAAATTTAGTTAACAAAAAATTTAACAAGTTTCACTTAGCAAAATACACCCAAAAGGAAATCACAGTACAAAGAAAGCTTTAAGTCAAGGCCTCACCAATTCCTACAGTATTAGTATTGTGTCTCAATTCTCAAAACTAACTTTTAAAAAGCTTAAACTTAACCTAAAGATTTTAAATGAAAATATAAACTAGAATGAACATGAGAAATGCTTCTCTTTGCATCAGGGATCTAGCACCTTTGAGTTCTCCAGAAAAGTACATGTCCCCAGTGTGTTCACTGTGGTGTGCTTACAGATCCACTCAACATACTTAAACTACTTAACTCAGATAACATCACTCTTAAGTATACTACCAAAAATGTTAATTGAGAAAAGCGGAAGAAAATAGTTTTAGTTTACTCAATATTACATGCTAGAAGAAAAGTTTGCATGAGAAACACTGAAGAGGTAATTTTTTAATCCAGATTTCACAAACTCATGGTGCAAAGTGGGTCCCCCAGCTTCCTCTAGAGTTATAAACTGCTCTTGACTGCTTATTGGCTGCCTGTGAAATTTTCTGATTGAAATAACTCAAATGTTCCTACAATACTAATCATATCCACCCATGCTGTTCTGACCGCTGTAGCCGGCCCCATAACAGCCACTCACTGACTGACTCTCCAGGCCACTGTAAGTTGCCTGGGCAGCTGACACACCCATGCCCTGCATCACCTGGCTGCTATAAGCCCCATTGCTAGCCCCTGTTGTTGAATTCAGGAAGAGTTCTATGTATCTGTGCTGCATGTTGGCCCTGTCCTTGGACATAGCTGCCACTGCTTCTTCATGAGTAGCAAACTCAACATCAGCTTCTCCCGTCACTCTTCCATCAGGACCAATCTCAATATGAACTCTCACGGGGTTGAGTGGAGAGAAGAAGTTGTAAATGTCGTTCTCCGTTGCTTTGTAGGGCAGCCCTCTCATGTGGACGCAGTGGCCGGTGGTGCTCTGCACTGTGAACTCGCTGTCTCCGTATCTGTGGTCATACATTCCTGAGAGACAATAGCTGAGGTCTCTCCCAAACAGGTCAGTGGTGAAGCCATAGCCATCACTGAGGCCACTGTATTCTTCATAGCCCCCATAGCCTGCACTATAGGCACCAGACCTCATCCTATCCAGGCCTGCCTGTTTCACAATGCCAATGTACCTCCGGGCTGTGCCAGGCCTGTCATAAGGCCCAGGCCTCTGCACAGACATAAACTTCAGAGGTGGATCTGAATATGACCTAACTTCCTCCTGACTGCTCTTGAACACTTCAATATACCTGTGCCCTATTCTCTCCTTGTGCTTCCCTAAAGCTTTCTCAGCTAACTCTTGTGAGGCAAACTGAACGAAGGCCTCCCCTGTAATCTTGCCTTCCGGGTCCACAGGTAGTGTGATCCCGTTTGGCACAATTTCCAACCCTGAGAAGAACTGAACGATTTCTTCCTTTGTGCATCCAAATGGGAGTCCCCGGAGCCTCACAAAGCCATCATTGGCACTGTCGGCGCTGTTTGGACCACTGTGCTTCAACACCCAATCCATCTCGGTTCTGTGTGACTTGAACACCTCAATATACCGGTGTCCCATGCTTTCCCTGTCTTTTTTCAGAGCCAATTTTACATCATCTTCTGACTCGAGTTCAACAAAAGCCTCACCACTCTGCCTGCCTTCTCTAGTATAAATGAAATGAACACCTGCAACCCCATCATGAATTGTGCAGTCGGAGAGGAAGTTTTGTACATCCTCAATTGAGCAGGACCAGGGTAGGCCACGGAGTTTGACCACATAGCCTTCACCTCCCTCGGGGCCCAGCATCATGGACACTTGACAGGGCTGATGTCACACAAGCTTGGGCAGTTTTTTGTAGCTGAAAGAAAGAAAGAAAAACCCTATTTTATATAGTATTCATTTACTATGCATAGAAAGGATATTAATTCTGTTTTTACAGTCAGAAAATAATGAGTAAAAATAAAACATTACAAATTACTAGATGATAGGCATACTCCTTTCAGATAAGTAGCTTTCTGTTGAGTTATAAGCCAGTCTAGTTTACAAAGTAAGTGGTTCAAGATTAACCTAGACCAGATAGGCCTGAACACCCGTCTTTAAAAAAGTAAACTCCAAGCTGATCCTGCCAAGCCTAAAACAATAAAAAAAAACCTCAAATAAAACAAAAGCCCAACTGGTGGCCTTTTAAAGAAATGTTACAAAAAATATTGTAGTGCTAAAGCAAAACAACAACAACAACAACAACCACCACCATGGTAGGTCATAGTTCTGTGGGAAAGCCCTTGCCTAATATAGCCAGGTTTGATCAACATCAAAACAAAGACCCATCCATTACCAGAAAAGGCCAAAATAATCAAGACATTTAAAGCATGGGTATTTGGCAGGTAGGAATCAGAACTACTAGGTAAGAAGTTCCAGGTCACCTTCAAATATTAACAAATTAGAGGCTTGCATGGGACTCTCTCAAAAATTAAACCAGGTGATAGCAAGACAAGGGGGGGGGGGGGAGAGATTATGGGCTAGAGAGATGGCTCAACAGGTAAGACCACTGATTACTCTTCCAAAGGTTCTGAGTTCTAGTTCCAGCACTCAGGAAATGAAAGGCAAGCCCCAGGCTAGGCATGCACTTATATTGCCACACCCTGTCTCAAAATATTAAAGATTAGACAGACAATGAGGGCCATGCAAAGTAGTATATACACTTGTGACCAACATATAAAATTCTTGGTCTGCTCTGGCTACCTAGTTAAAACTAACCTAGACAATAGGAACCTCTCAGGCTTTTTTTTTTTATTTTTACAGACTTTATTTTTAAAACTTAAGAAAAACTTTACTCTCACATATTTAATCATTTGAGAAGGAAACATGGTATCATTTTGATCCACTATCATTAACTTTAAAATACTGACAAAACTTCTACTTACCTGTGTCTACATGAGATCAGATTGCCATACTATTCCCCAACAATAGTGTAATAGTTCTAATGGTACTACAGTAGATACCAACTTGCTTTTAATAAAATTGCAGGGGCTGGAGAGATGGCTCAGCTGGTAAGAGCACCGACTGCTCTTCCAAAGGTGATGAGTTCAAATCCCAGCATCCACATGGTGGCTCACAACCATCCGTAAAGAGATCTGACACCCTCTTCTGGCGTCTGAAGACAGCTACAGTGTACTTACATATAATAAATAAATATTTAAAAAAAAAACTGCAGTTTAAAAAAATTTACATTGCCCATGGCCTGAAGATAAAAATATAGGGCAGTCTGAGAGAGCTGAGTGGGAAACACCCTGTATAGTTCTAATATGCATACATATAAACAATCATGTAAATTTAACTAACTATAAGTTAAGACACCTAGACTAGAGAGATGGCTCTGTGGTTAAGAGCACTGACTGCTCTTCTGAAGGTCCTGAGTTCTAATCCCAACAACTACATGGTGGATCACAGCCAACTGTAATGAGATCTGATTCCCTTTCTGGAGTGTCTGAAGACAGCTACAGTATATTTAAATATAATAATAAATCTTAAAAGACCTGAAATCCTTCGCAGCAAATTTAGTGTTGCTATAAAGTTCTAATATAATTTTCCTTATTTACTGAGAATCAATCAGAACATGTGTGCCTGCTGGAGTAATGAGTTTATGATCTTAATTCTAGAGTCATGTAGTCGGTTTGTATAGCTCCATTTCAAAAGCCTGTCCGATCATCAGCCATCAAGGACCCATGCTTGGTCATACTTTTATGGAAAGAAGGGTTCCGGTTCCAGATTAAGATCACCACCCCGCTGGAGATCTAGACATCTATACCCTGCTGGAGATCTAGACATCTATTTGCTGTTGACCTTCACCCTTAATAACTACCTAGACACTGCTACCAATAACTTACAAATATCTAAGTAAAAACTTCACTGTGGAAATCCAAATCTTATCTCAAGTTTTTCTAATAGCCTTGATCCTTTAGCCTCTTCACTCCATATAACCCAGCTCAGACTCCATTCTACCATTTTACTAGCCCCTTCCAAGAAACATTCTACATGTATACTGTGTGGCTAGGATGATTCTACTAGTCAGTTCCTTGTCTGTACTGAGTAGTTCAGCTGCACACAAAGAGAAGGTGCTTTTTAGAGTAGAGTTTCTCATCCATAAAATTTCAGACATTTTAAACCAGTCCATTTGGTACTGAAGGCTGACCTGTCCCTTGTTTAATGGCTGCAACACTAGACTCTACCCACTAGAGGGCAGTAGCACCCCACAATCTACCTTCTGTAATCTACCAACCTCTGTAGTGTACTAATTAGGCCTCAAACACTACCTACCACCTACATAGTTTGAACTGGTGGCAGTGCCTATATTACCAGATATTCTGGAGACCAGAAGACTGCAATTCAAGGTCAGTAAGATGACATAATTTTGTTGAAACTTTGCTTCTAAAGAAAGGGGGGAAGTGGGGAGGAGGATCTAGTAAGTAGTTCAAGGCCTGAAGAATCAGGATGCATAGTTATCCTCAAGGCCGTCTTCTGCCTATCTACACTACCCTAGCTATCTAAAAATTAAAACAAAAAAAGTAGCGAGCGTGGTGGTGCACACCTTTAATCCCAGCACTTGGGAATCAGAGGCAGGTGGATTTCTGAGTTGGAGGCCAGCCTGGTCTATAGAGTGAGTTCCAGGACAGCCAAGGGCTACCCAGAGAAACCCTGTCTCAAAAACCAAAACCAAAAAAGCCAACCCCCCCCCCCAAATAGTGCATATGGACAATGAAATCTACAAATCTATTCTTAGACTACCCCCCAGATGCCTGGACACCTTTAGATGTTTATTTCCAATGGGACCAGGAATTCCTGAAAGTAAAGTCACAATGTCTAAGTCTTATGAATTTAAAAACAAGGAACTGTCTATCTGACAAGAGAATAAGTTTACAGCTCTACTTAGAGACCCAACTTAAGAGAAAACCAGTCACTGACCACTTGTCTCCTTGCACTGAATGGGAATAATACTAACCAGTCATTCTTTAATAAGGCCTTCTTTGCCCAGCTTTGCCTTTAGCTACTGATCACGCCCCCCCCCTTTTAATGTAGAATCTCAAAGGGCCCCTCTACTGTCTCTGCTACTTACTATCAATAAAGTAAGTTCTTACTGATCTGCTATCTTCAGCCTCTGTCTTAACAGAATCCAACCATTTCTCCCTGGAACTCTTTAGGTGTTCCAATCTGCTATCCCACACATGTAGATGCACTCAATCTTTGAGGCCTTTAACACACAACCCTTGGCACCACAAATGAACAAGACATTCTATATTTCTATACCTTGTTGTACCTGAATCTGCAAGCTCTCTCTTTATATTAAATTTCTCAGAAATCCTCAGATCCAACCATCTCACATGAATATCCCATTCACAGTCACACTGGATAGGATCCCAGCACTCATCCTTTTAACTTTTGAGTGTTTTTCTTGCATCATCATATCCATCACCGGCTAACTTAGAACTGTCTCTGTCTTGATACTCTCATGTGGTGATAGATGTGATAGGTCAGCATGCCTTAACCCTGTATTTGTTCTTATAAAAAATGTTCACAATTGAAAGAACCTACCACAAACTGAAACCACCTTAAAAAAAACATGCACTTGATGTGCAGGACTTACTCAAAACTAAAGCCTAGACTAGCTATTTGCCTTGCACATGATTGGCAAATAAAATACTCCACACTTCTGAGCTATACATACCCTCCACTCACTTTTAAACCAGTCGTTCAATTGTCTAAGTAAGTTGTGCCCATGCTGACCATAACTTAGACCTCCTGGTAATTGGAATTACAGCCTTGTTCAACATTTATTCTATATTCCTCTTAGATTCCCATTATTTCTAGTGTCTCTTAACTCTAATAAAATCTTACTCGCTGTTGCTCTATCACAATCTTTCAAGTAATTATGTCAATGCCCCACTTTCAAGCCCTACTTCCCACTAATTATTAGAACTAAGACTTAACTAGTGGAATCCTTGGATCCTACAAACATTCCTACCTATATCCATCCCATCATTTCCTGTAATTTCCCCCACTTCCTGTTCCCTGGAGGACGACATAGTAATTAATACACCATCCAAATATCCTCTGCCCAACCTTGTCCAGCTAAACCCTGATAATCCTGCAGGTCTAAGCACCAACACCTTTTCAAAACATCTTCTCGTGCTCCACGTCTGAGCTTCCACTTTCCTAACACCCTTTTCTGAAGTGTTAAAATATCTTCAAAAGTACACTGGTATCCTACTTAGGACAGTTTTGTTTTCCAATATTTCCTTAGCAAAAGGGACCGACCACAGCAGGCCAAAGATTAGCAAGGGATTTGCTGGCCACTTGGGGTCAACACCTCCCCTTCAGAGTATAGCAGCTTAGTCAAAGCTAAAAACATGCAAGAAGCAGAAAGGAACAAGTTCTTTACTTTATAATTTCAGCAACAGGGGAAGAAAGCACTCTTTTCTGCAACACCAACAGGTTGCTTTTAAACAAACAAACAAGGCTCTTTAGTAAGACTTCTCAGCAAATCACTAAGCATTTAAAACTAATGACGTTTTAGCCAAATTAATCAATTTACAGTTACATATCTTTAATAGCTTACCTTGAAAAGAACCACCACAGATGCCTTCTGTAGCAAACACTTAATGGAAGATAAGTTTTCCTTTAAAAAACAAAACACAAAACCGGAGATTGGTCTCAAAGCCTCAGATTCCATGTGTTATTGTACAGAAGGGGACCTCCTAGTAGCTGGGTTCAGAGCAAGCTAAGTTTCTCCGGTCCAGAAATACATTATTGTCTAGGACCTTTTCGTGGGTAGAGGGCATCAGCAAACAACTAATTTGCTTAGCAGAGAACTAATTAGAGCTTAACTTAAAGGTAGGCGAAATTTAGAATTTACATGAAGATGAAGGGAGAACAGAGATCTAGGGGGCACTTCCTCAAAGTCCTCTGGAGGCAATTCAGAGTTCACTGAAAACCCTGTTTTGCCCACCCACGGTTGTGGGGGGTGCATGCTTTTCACTAATCTTAACCAATAGCAGTGTGTCGAAGTTAAACGTCAAATGATGCGGGCATTAGCTGAATTGTTATCAAAACTTGTGCTGCATTCTTCACTTTGGAAATGTGGTAGTTTATTTTGCCTGCTGTCTTAAAATAGGGCTAGTTGCATTGGCATGTCTCATACTTTCTGTGACTATTATGTAAGTAAGGTACTGGGAAGGTGCTAAAACCCTATTTTAAAACAAAATAGTTTCAAAGACCTTGAAATGGGGTTCCAGCCATAATCCTGCTCATAAAATTCTAGTTTCTGGATCCCCTTCTTCAAACCTTTTACTCAGATCTACCCAGTGTGGTAAGTACCTGTGGCCTCTCTGGAGACACCACAGGGCATGTAGTTGGCAGCTAGACCTACATTAACCCACTGGCACAAGACCTGTGAACATGAACTGTAGAGACATGCCCAGTAAAAAGAGCAGATGGAATGGTGGGTCTCATTATAGGTGCTCTTACAGCATCCAAAAATTTGGTTTTAATTGCAAGACTTGCTACCGAAACCATTTGCCTCATTCTGGGTGACTGGCTCCGAATACTGTAGCCAGCCAAGGCCTACATTCACACTAAATTTCCACAACTTGGGCACTAAAGAAAATGCACTATTTAAAAAACAAACCAACAAGCTGAGGCTGCCTTTTCTGTAAGCTACCAGGTCAGTGATACTGGTTAAACTGGATTTTCACCGCCTTCAGGTAGATCCAGGTAAGATAAACGAGGTGCGCCCTTGGAATCCCGTACTGGTTAAGTTTATCGGCTGAACAAACAGGGCGGCTCAAGCACCACCCACCTAGTTCTTTTGTTCAGGCCCGCTTGGTGGGAGCCTTGCCGCTGCACCCTCCTCTGTGCATCTTTGTGTTCCAGGAAGTCGCCTTAGTTTTCGCTGGGAGCCCGCCCTCGTCCTCCCTCCATTTTGTAAATGAGTTTTAACCTCCGGAACGCCGGGAGCGCGTCCAGGCAGGTTTTCTTACTCAGAAAGTTCCACTCTTAAGACCACGAGAGCCGCGGCATCAAAACTACTGCCTTTTCTGCTCTAAAACTTACCACGGGAGGAAGGTAGAAGTGACTTCTATTTTCAATAAGGAACGCGGCTTACGAACCCAAACTCCACCCGACGCCTTAAAATCGCAGAGGGCTCCGGGGAAAGTCCAGGTGCATCTTCTTTTTGTTCTCAACCTGAAATGGAAGTTCGAATGACCAGGGGCAAACGCTTTCTGGCGAAGCGGAGCCCCTGGAGACCAGCGTTTTGGCGGGAAGCAGGGCGGAGGGCAAGGTGACGCTGCTCCGCGGCCTTCGCCCGGTAGTCGACCGCGCCGCGCAGCGAGCGCCGGCCGGGCAGGAAGGTCCGCCCCGGGGCCTGCGCGGGCTCGGGCGGGAGCTTCCGGGCGGGGGCGGGGAAGCTCCTGAGCCTCTGAGGGTGGGGGAGGGGAAGCCTCAGAGGGCGGGGAAGAGGGCTGGAGTAAGAACTCGCGCAGGCCGAAGCGTGGATAGGCTGGAAAAGGGAAACTTCTAGCCGACCGGGTCAAACACGCTGCCAAGAGTCTGGGGCTCGGGCGGGAAGCGGGGCTCACCACGCGGAGACGGCCGCTCGGGTCCGGAGTCCGGGAAGCAGCAGCCGCGTGATCTACGGCGGCAGTCGGACTGGGGTCACGGGGTGCAGAGGAGGAAGTGCCCTGCCGGGCCCGCCAATATGTCACCAATGAGAAAAGCGTGCCTGCAGGTGTGGCCCGGGAACTGTGGGTTTGGCCGGCGCCGGAAGTGGGGGAAGTAGGGAAAGGAAAGGGGACGACTCCACGCTGAGTTCTGGGTAAAGTAAAGGAGCCACCTGAGCAAAGTCCAGACTACCCGCTTCAGTTGGGAAGGGGACCGCAAAGGAGTGCTGAAGACTCAGCCAAGTAAAACCACATCACCTCGGGCTGGGATGCTACAGAATGGAAACCTGCAAACACCCAATATTTCGTTGTTTTTTTTTTTTTTTCATTTGACGGTAGACTTTACTCGCGCCTTACTAGCGTCGCGCAGGGGGTGCTTACTCAGGGGTAATCTAATGTCCTTCCCAGTCTAGTGTGTCCAAATGTATTTTCAGCCTTGTTTTTTTCCTTTAAATAAGCCAGGTATGGTGGTGCATACCTTTAATTCCAGCACTCGGGAGGCAATACGATTTCGAGGCCTTAACTGGGCTACCCCTTGAGTTCACCCACAACCCTTTTAACGCCTAGAGGTTGAACCTAGGTTTTGTTCTCAGGGACCCACATAGTGAGTGGAAAGAGTACTTATGAACCTTATAAAATCTGTACCTAATAGGCAATAACAAAATGTAATTTACTCCAAAGCAATTGGAATTAAGAAGTGACTAGATTTCAAAGGCCTGTTTTAAGGGCCCAGAAAGATGGGGAAAAAAAACCACCCACAAGACCCATGAGAACAGGCTAAAGTTGTCCTCTGCCCTAAGTACACTCTTGTAGAGGAAACCCCTGCAAACACTCCTATATACAAGTGATACTTTTAAATGTTACTTAAATATTTTGCAAAAACGAGAAAAACATGAATGAGACAGTCCGGTATTGACTAAAGCTGGTGATAGCAGCTTAGGCTTTCAAAACCAATAGCCTCAAATAACTCTTCAAAGTAAAGTAATACTGTTTAGGACCAAAGAGACAAGATAAAATGAGAAATGAGCTCATCTTTCCAGTTAAGACAAGGTAGACTTTACCATCGATTTGAAAAAGGAAAAACAGAAAAAGCAAAAACTACAATGTATGGGCCATTTTTGATTATTTTGAGACAGGGTCCTATGTAGAGACTGATCTACAAATTCAATATGGTGCGTTTAAGTTAAACATTACCTCCCAACCTCCTGAATGAAATTCGGTACAGACTCCAGACCAGCTCAACTACTTCCTTCCCGTGCTCACGACACAAATGAACACTGACCACAAATTTCTAATTATACTATCTGTGGGTGTTCCAAAAAAAAAGGGAATTGTAGTTTTCGATGGTGGCACTGCAGACACCTATTATCCCAACATTTGGGGAGCTAGGGGGAAAAAATTTAAAAGAGAAAGAGGGATTCAAAGAAAACTATGGGGGGCTAAAGAGATGGCTGAGTGGTTAAGAGCACCAACTGCTCTTCTACAGGTCCTGAGTTCAATTCCCAGCAACCACATGGTGTCTCACGACCACCTGTAACGGTATCTGATGCCTTCTCCTGGTGTGTCTGAGGACAGAGACAGTGTACTCATATATATAAAAAATAAATCTTTTAAAAAGGGTGGGGAGAGGCTGGAGAGATGGCTAGTGGTTAAGAGCTGACTGCCCTTCCCAAAGGTCCTGAATTCAAATCCCAGCAACCACATAGTGGCTCACAACCAGTTGTAATAAGATGTTATGCCCTCTACTGGTGCGTCTGAAGACGAACTACAGTGTACTTAAATACAATAATAAATCGTTAAAAAAAAAAAGGAAAGAAAACCTTATGCACATTTTCCTGTTCTTCCAGAATGTTGGGTGTAATCTGGCTCCTTTACATAGTCGGGTAGCTATTCTGGCTTCTGTGGGTACATTTCATACATTGCCACACACAGGAAGGTATTAACTAATAAGGAGTTGGTTTTTCAACAAACAAATCCTAAATAAGTTATAGGTGAGATAGGAAGACACTAAGGTTTGTCTGGAAATTATATCTACAATGTTTAGGAAAATGTCCATCACTGGAAAGCTGATGGAGCTAAATGACAAGTTTATTTTTCCTTTGCTTGAAATAGTTCATTATAAGAATGCTACCAATCCCAAAGCCTTGCTTATTAAAAAAAAAAAAACCCTGAAATTTTGAGTATGTTAGTTCAAGTAGTTAATATAGGCCTAACGACTTAATCCCTACCACCAAATAAACCTAGTATGGAGACTGAGGAGTGCCATTCTGTGTATGCCAAAGTGCTCAGAAACTCAAGCTTAGATAGAGGTAAAGAGACTGGAAAAGCTGAGGAACTACTGAAGGAAGCATGGTTTTCAGAATTGACTTCTACAATGAATAGGGGTTAAGGGGTAGTCAACACTCAAAGGCAGTGAGTGCCCAGCCTGGTCTACATAGCCAAAGTTACATAGCAAGATGCCGATTTCCAGGCCAGCCAGGGGTTACACAAAACCACACCTATTAAAAACCACCTAAGCTTAGGATTCTAAATCCAGTCAATCAAAAGTAGATGAATAATTCATATCATAAGGTAAAACAATACTAAATGAAAAAACTTTTGGGCCTGGTAGGATAGCTCAGACATAACTTTTACATGTGTAATCCCTTCTGTGAAGACCCCATGGCTAAGAAAGATAAATCTCAGTTGTTTCTACCAAGAGTAGTACTTCCTATGTTTCAACTACTTAGGACAAAAAATCTTGGTGCATTGTATTACTTTACCTAAATATGTATGTTACTTAGGTATATATAATACTTCAACTAACTGGTTTGTGACTTAGCAAGTATCACTACTGTTCAGTTTCTGTACTGTAAAGGGAACAGTGTAAGAAGAAAGATCATACACAGAAAAGGAAAATTATATTTAAAGTTTAATCACTGTGGAGACGGAAGCAAAAGATGAGTTCCAAGTCAGCTTCAGCCATATAGAAGTCTAAGGTGAGTGCAGCTATGAAATCTAGTATGGTATTTTGTAATCTAAAGTCAATGGAGGGAGAATTAATGTATTATGTATGATTTGAACTGCTTCTCTTTTGGTAGATGTTTTTTGTTGAGACAATGGTTTTGTAGCTACCACAGGCTAGCCTTAAAACTCTTTGATTACCACTACTTTCCTGTGGCACAGATCATTTCACAAGGCTGATCCAGATGTCAATATCAGCCTAGACTATACAATAGGTTCAAAACCAGCCTGAGCTACAAGATGGGAAGTAAATATTGTTATGAGGGCTAGCCAGAGAATGGGAAATGGAGCCCTGCAGGGGTGGAGCGTGCCTTTAATCCCAGCACATGGGAGGCAGCGGCAGGCGGATTTCTAATTTCTAAGCTGGAGGCCAGCCTGGTCTACAGAGTTCCAGTACAGCCAGGACCACACAGAGAAACCCTGTCTCCAAAAAGAAAAAAAAAAAAAAAAAAAAAAAAAAAAAAACCACCCAAAAATAAATGCAGGCAATGATGCCAAGAGTTTGCATAATGGAAAAAGACTGGCATCTCTCTCTTCCTGGGATGACTCCAGTCAAGCAAAATTATCAACTAAGAAATGCATAAAAAAACAAAGTGGTGACAAATGAGCTCTGATTAGAGTTCTAAAAAAATGAAAGGGGCATGATGACAATGGTTTTTAAACCTAACACTGAAAAGGCAGACATCTGTTGAATTCAAGGCTGGCTGGGACTACATGTCAAAAAAAGGTGACATTTAGCCAAAGAATAAGATAGAAGCAACAGAATTCCATGTATAAACAAAAAAACTATCTTAAAAAAATAAAAATTGGCGGGGCGGTGGTGGTGCACGCCTGTAATCCCAGCACTCTGGGAGGCAGAGGCAAGCGGATTTCTGAGTTCGAGGCCAGCCTGGTCTACAGAGTGAGCTCCAGGACAGCTAGGGATATACAGAGAAACCCTGTCTGGAAAAAACCAAATCCAAAAAAAGTAAAATAAAAATTGTGGGGCTGGAGAGATGGCTCAGCGTTTAAGAGCACTGACTGCTCTTCTGAAGTTCCTGATGGTGGCTCACAACCATCTGTAATGAGAGGGCTGTCTACGATAGCTACAGTGTGCTTTACATATAATAAATACAAATAAAAGCCTTAAAAAAAACTGTGAAGCTAACTTTTTCTTCATTTTGCAACTATTTCTTCTCTCCAAATTATTTTTTCTGACATTTATTTTAACAGACTAAAAAATATATACTTGTCTAGGATGTTTTAGTACTTTTTACAAACATTGTTTTACCATTCAGTATTTTATTAAATACATAAAGAATTTAGGATAGTTTTCTATCATTCAGACCTATAGTGGCCCAGGATGCCACTATATGTAAGCACCTTTAGAGGCCTAGGTTTTCAAATAAACTGGTTACATGTCCACCAATTTTTCTTTCAGAAAGGATACTATGTATCCAGGTTCACCTCAGACTTTACAGGTACCTGAGCTAGTCTACCCTTTGAGACTGGACCTTGATGAGTCTAGGCTTGCCTGGAAGTTGTGTCCTAGCTCTGTCTCTCAAATGATGGGACTACAGGCATGCAACATAGCAGATCCATCTTTTACCTTTTATTTTACCTTTATGGTGCTAGGGAATGGAGTGGGTTTGTATCCAAGGCCTTGCACATACTTGGCAAGCACTTAAAACACTCAGAGAACTCAGTCCTATGCTAGCTATTTTTAGTTCAATTCAGAATAATTTCTTCCTGTCATGAACTCACCTAGAAATTCAGACATGAACCAACATATATACCTATTGCACTTAGTTTCTCAGAAATGGATCTAAACTGAGTAGTCTGACCCAATAAGTACTACATTTCAAGTCCAATACACTAAACTACTCTACGAAAAGGCCAAGAAGCTACTAACAAACATTCAAGTCTCTCTCCAGCACCGTTTGTATTTACCAAAGGTTTAAGTCACAGACTACAAAAAAAGCTGTTTTCAATCTTTTCAATTAACTTACTATACCTATTTCCCTTTATGTTCATTTCACAACATCTGCTACTATAAAAAAATTTAATACTAATATGGATCCATAGCTTTACGCTTACATTAAAATTAATCAAATGGACAAATTGAAAAAAAAAAAAGTAGAACTACACCAAAAGTGTAGTTTCATTACCCTGAAACTACAAACTGAATTTCTTCTGAGACCATGTCAAGTTTCATAGGCTATCCCTCAAATTTGTTATGTAGTTAATACTTACCTTGAAAAGGTCCTTATCCTCCAGCATCCACCCAAATGAAATAGGCATACAGCACCAACTGGCCTATTGATACCTTTGTACGTCTTAAGAATTAAGATATTGGGGCTGAAGAGATAGCTCAGCGATTAGGAACACTGACTGTAAAGTCCTGAGTTCACTTCCCAGCAGCTACATGGTGGCTCACAACCATCCATATTGAGATCTGACACCCTCTTCTGGTATGTCTGAAGACAGCTACATGTATTTACATGTAACAATAAATCTTCAAAAAAAAAATAAGAAGCCGGGCATTGGTGGCTCACACCTATAATCCCAGCACTCTGGGAGGCAGAGGCCAACCTGGTCTACAGAGTGAGTTCTATGTCAGCCAGGGCTATACAGAGAAACCCTGTCTAGAGAAAAACATAAACCAAAAAAAAATAAATAAAAAATAAATAAAAATAAAAATAAAATAAAAATCAAATAAAATGAAAGATTATCTATAGTAAAATGGAAAATAAGACAAATGCAGTCAAGTCAAACTATGAAGTTCACTTAAATTGTTTATGATAAAGTATTGAGAAATGCATGGATGTGTAAAATACTTAAACTACAACTGAAAAGGTAGAATAGACAAAGACCAATGAGGCCAGTTTCTCTTTAACCCTAAATGGTCAGACACTGGCTAGTATGTTCAGGTTACCTGTGACTTGGGCCCCAGGTCTCTGAACAGACCTCCATACCATCTCAGAAAAGTATTGATTCCTCAGGAGACCACAGAATACTTCATCAGGTCTCATGTAACTTTCTACAGGAGCTCAAAAAACACTACTGTAAACTCTACAAGCCACAATACACTGCTTTGTGATGGAAATGAATTACACGTGTAAGAGGAGAATAGAGCTAAGAAACATGAGCGTAAGAGTGGCTCTGCCAGGGACAATTACCATACTTTAAATGTAGGCAGTTTTAGGGAACAAATGCCTAACACCATTAATATTTTAAGGGGAAATTACAAAGCAGAATTTTAAGATGCTCTATTATGGAACCAAACTTCTGCACACACACTAGCTCCTATCACATATGTTCCTTCATATGGTTGTTAGCCACCATTTGGGTGCTGGGAATTGAACCAGGTTGTTCTTAACTTGTGCCATCTCTCCTGCCCCTTTACTTCATACTTAATTTGTTGAGAATCAAACCCAGGTCCTGGATAAGAAAAAACAACATTCTTCAGGGGCCATGCTGTCTTTCTACTTCTAGTACCTGAATTTTTATTCTTCTATCAAAGCGTCAAAGAACTCTGGTTTCTGGATTCCCTATAGTGTCCTGGATGTTGAGGTTATTATATGCAAGCTACTACCTCCACTCAATTCTGACTTAATTTTGAATACCAAGAACAATGGTCTTCCTAAAAAATTAGAGGAAAAACTTGAAAATGGTATATTTTCTGGAAATATAATTTTAAAATGGGTGGTTTCTCTGTGTAGCCCTAGCCAACCTGGAACTTGTTTTGTAGGCCAAGCAGGCTTCAAATTCAGGGATCTATTTGCCTGCCTCTGCAGTGCTTCCTAGGTCCTGCCACTGTAACACACCATGCCCGGAAGGTTTCACTGCAGAGCCTGGCTATCCTTTTGCTTCTGCCTCAATAATGGGATTTTCCCCCCTGGTTTTTGGAGGCTGGTTTCTGGGTAGCCTTGGCTGTTTTCTCAGGGACCCACTCCCAAGTGCTTGGATTAAGCCCTTAAGCTACCATGCTTGGGAAATGTGGAGATTATGACTAGCCAAATTTGGAAGACAGGTACTTTCTAATTTTCCCTACTTTTAAAGTCTTAAACATGTCTGCATTGTCTCTATTATCCTGAAAACACCACAGAATCAAATGTTAAGAAAACCTCCTTCTAGGCTTGCAGCCCAACCAACCAGACCACCCCCCAAGAGCTCCCAGGGACTAAGCCACCAACCAAGGAGTACACAGAGCTCCAGCTGCATTAGTAGCAGATGATGGCCTTGTCA
Source organism: Apodemus sylvaticus (assembly GCF_947179515.1). NCBI lineage: Eukaryota > Metazoa > Chordata > Mammalia > Rodentia > Muridae > Apodemus > Apodemus sylvaticus. The sequence continues at coordinate 149,683,656 of NC_067473.1, read as the reverse complement.
GGCATCAATGTGAGGAAAGATCCTTGGTCCGATGAAGGTTCTATAGATAGATGCCCCAGAATTCAGAGTGGGACTGGATGGAGGAGCACCCTCATAGAAGCAGGGAGAGGGGTTTTGAGGAGGGAAGCCAGGTATGAGGATAACACTTGAAATGTAATTAAAATATATAAAAATAAAAAAAAATTTCCTTCCCTAGCCATTCTCTGCCACTTATTTTTTTTAGCTTTTCTCCTGAGATTGCAATTTTAATTTGACTGGTCTTGGACCTAACCAACCCAGGTTATACTTTCATCTTAAAAAAAGAAAAAAACAAAAACAGCCAGGCAGTGGTGGCACTCTGGGGAGGCAGAGGCAGGCGGATTTCTGAGTTCGAGGCCAGCCTGGTCTACAGAGTGAGTTCCAGGACAGCCAGGGCTATACAGAGAAACCCTGTCTCGAAAAAACCAAATTAAAAAAAAAAAAAACCTAGCTAGCAGAAAACAAACTTCTGTTAAGCCACCTGAATTTTTGTACTTTTCTTCATTTCCCCTGCACTCAAGAGATTCACTGCCTCCCAACTATAGGGATTAAAGGTCTGTAACTACCACACCTCACTCCCTCTTATAGACTGGCTCAAGAGTATCTCATAGCCTAGACTAGCCTAGGCTTTACCTTAAAACTCCAGTTTCTGTCCCCTACTCACAGTTAAGTGTTAGGACCATGGACGGACATGGGGTACTTCACATCTAGTTTAACATTTAAAGAAAATCCTCTTAAACCAAGGCTATCCTGTATAGTTACAGCACATGCTACATAAAGAATGTAGTCGCCAATACTTGGATCTTTAACCAAATGAAACTGATTATCCATCTTCAGAATTAAATTAGTTTCATAAAATGATTTGTTATGAAATCAGAAATCAGATTTTCAAAGTCCTACAAACATAGTTCAAACCCATCAACATACAAAGCAGATAACGCCTTGACCAAGTGGTAGCAATACCTTAAAATTTTAACCATTCATTACTCTAATGCCACCACTTAGGAGGGAACCATAGAATCTTGAGTTCCTGGCAAGCCAGGGCTACATACTAAGGACAGGTCTTGGAACGAACTCTGTAGACCAGGCTGTACTCAAACTCAGAAATCCGCCTGTCTCTGCCTCCCAGAGTGCAGGGATTACAGGCGTGCGCCGCCACCACCACCAGGCCAGGTCTTTTAAAAAAGAAAAATTAATGGAAACAAAGTAAGATTTCCTAATTTTTTAAAAAAGAAATGCTATTTGGTCCCTCACTGCTGTAGAACCCTGCAAACTAAATGCTAGTGAATGAAACATGAAGTTGATGGCATATTAAGAACTAGATACAAATCCACAGGCCTCCACTAACTCAAATAGAACACCCAGACTATCATGGTAATCTTACATTGGAATCCCAGCTCCTGACAGACAGGAGTTCAAACAAACCTGGGCTACACAGGCATCTCTCTGGGTGCATAGACACAGTGATTTTACTTTACATGTGGCACTCCGGCACTCAGTCTTTGCAGTGGAAGAAGACTAAAGCATACTCTACACTTGTTCAAACTGAGAAGGAGCTGAGTTGTTATATTCACCTTTAATCCCATCATTTAGGAGTCAGGGGCAGTCCAATTTCTAAATTCAAGGCCGACCTGGTCTACAAAGTGAGTTCTAAGACAGCCAAGGCTACACAGAGAAACCCCGTTTTGGAAAACCAGAGGGGGAAAAATAAGAACCTGGGAGTATTGGTATAAATACCCTTAGTCCAAGCACTCAAGAGGCAGAAGAATCTGAGTTTAATGCCAGCCTGATCTAGAGAACCAGCTGTAGGGCAGCCAGAGCTAAAACATAGAGACCCTGTCTCAAAAGCAAAACAAAAACAAAAAACAAGCAAAAACACTGAATAAAAGTTATTAAAAGAGATAGCAGGCACCTGTAAAAGCCTATGACTTCAGTTCTATTCCAGAACCCAACAGTAGCAAAGTGAGTCAAAAGCTGTTCTCTGACCTTTGCATGTTACTGGTAGCATCTGCCCACACCAATTCACTCCTGGGTTACACAAAAATTTAGCCGCGCACGCCTTTAATCCCAGCACTCTGGGAGGCAGAGGCAGGCGGATTTGAGTTCGAGGCCAGCCTGGTCTACAGTGAGCTCCAGGACAGCCAGAGCTATACAGAGAAACCGTGTCTTGAAAAAACCAAAACCAAAACAAACAAAAAAAGGCCAAAAATTTATGGAAAATGAGAACATATGCCTAGCACTTAAAAGGCCCCAGTTACAATTTCCAGCCACTAAAAACTGAAATGTAGAGGAAGACAAACCCTAAGTCCCAGTTTTGAATGTATCCCTGGCAAGTGAATTAATTCGTCAAGCCTCCATTTTCTCATCTGTGCCTTAAGCTTTATATACAGCCTTGGCTTGTCTTCAAACTTGCTCTGTAGACCAGGCTGAGCAAGCAACAGATATCCGGCTGCCTCTGCCTCCCAGTGCTGGGGTGGGGGAAGGGGGTAAAGGCCTGCACCTCTGGACTTAGGACTTAAGATTTGTTAATGCCACCTTTAAATGAAAACTGTAAAAAGTTACCAAGTATTAGCTGTGCTTTGTGGTGAATGCTTAATCCCAGCAATTCACAGTACTGTGAAAGCAAAAGCAGGTGGATTGCTTGAGTTTGAAGCCAGCCTGATCTATATATACAGTGAGCTTTGGACCATCCAAGGCTTAATAGTGAGACCCTACCTCAAAACCAAATAGTAATCACGTTTGCATTTACTTTTAGAGTGAGAGTGTGCAGGCTTTCCTTCAAATCAAACCATAAATCTTTTTTTAAAAATTACTGGCCTGGCAGTGGTGGCGGCACTCCTGTAATCCCAAAACTCTGGGAGGCAGAGGCCGGCGGATTTCTGAATTTGAGGCCAGCCTGGTCTACAAGAGTACAGAGTGAGTTCCAGGACAGCCAGGGCTATACAGAGAAAACCTGTCTCGAAAAAAAAACCAACCCCCCCCAAATTACTACAAAAAAAGGGCATGATACAGACATGATAGGGCTGTTGGTACTCCAGTCTACTGTGCCTGGTAACTACTAATGGGGTGTGGTCTAGTTTGTAATCCAAACAATCTAGAGGTGGAGCTGAGTGATCTGGAATTCAAGGTCATCCTCCATGGCTACATATTGACTTAGAACGTCAAAAAAAAAAAAGATAGCCAACTGGTAAAGACTTTCTAGTGCTTGTAATAGCAACATCAGGGTTAAGAAAGCCAGCAAGATCAGAATTTAAGCCAGGAATACTGTTCAAAATCCTCTAAAGTGCCATAATAGTTCCAACATTCAAGAGACAGGTGATCTTGAGTTCCTAGGCTAGCCGGTTGTACATACATAGTTCCAGGAAAACTAGACAAGCTACAATCTCTTAACATTTCACCGGAAGTAAAAAGTTATTACTGTAAAATAGTTTCTAGAAATTATTACTAAAAACCTCACTTTTTACTACGTTTTGACTACCTGAAAAGCTGAGAGTTTTATTTTAACTAGAAATTCAACTATTATTTGGAGGGAACAAAGGGTTAGAGTAAGCCTGGCTGCCCTGGAACTTGTATAATCGGCTGTTCTCGAACTCAAGAGATCTGCCCCCCAGCGCTGAGCGCAGAGGCACGCATCACCACCCAGCGTAAGCCCAACTCAAAAGGACTTCCACATTGTTCAGTGGGTCACCGCACTTTCTGCCAGACCTAGCCACCTGAGCTCAGTCTGAACACAGATGGAAGAACTCAACCACATTTTGACTTCCTCCACTCAGAAAGACGGGAAAAAAAGACTTCAGTAAAGTATTCACTATTTTAAGATATCTTATGACTTGATTAAACTATTTAAAAACTCCCGAGACTGGAAGACCATTGGGATAGACACCCTCAATTCAATCACAAGGACCCAATGCTGAAGAATCCATTTCTCCACGTTGTCCCCTTACCTCCACACCACCGCACGCCCCACACACAAACACTGAGGGACACCTACAAAACAAAACTGCCCAGGCTCAGAGACTAATCCCGCACAGCCACATGGCGGCTACCCGCGCGCTCGCTCGCTCAGCAGCCCCAGTTGCAGGGTATCGCATTCAAGTAACTGGCAGGGGCAGAAAACGCCGCCTAGGACGCTCGGTGTCGTCTTAGGAGTACGTGGGGCTGCCTCACGGAGAGCCAGACGCCTCGGGCGAGCAGCCGGCCGCGTCGGGTCCGCTCAGGACGGCACGCGCCGAGGGAAAGCCGAGCAGGCCCACCTCAACTTTTACCAGAAACGTGAAGATGCACAAACGCACCAAAAAGTACAAGGAACTGAAGCAAAAGGCGGACTGACCTACCTAGGCAAGGACTTCCGCACCCCCAAATGCAAACGCGATACCTGGGGGGACCGGACCAATGCAGACCGCTGCTCCAAACTCCCGGGCCGCCACGAGGAGGAAGCGAGGCCGCCGGCTCGGGCCGGGAGTGGGAGGTGGGCGGAGCCGTCCCGCCCAGTCTTGTGAAACTCTGGGCGCCTCGGGCCACGTGAGCGCCCGCTTTCCTCTCAAAACTGCAATGAGCGCCCGGGCGGGCCTGACTGTAGAGCGTGACCCGCCGAGGGGGAGAAACGCTCCACCCTCACCCCAAATATCCGGCCGCGGCGGCCGCGTGCGAGGAGCGCCTGTGGGTGGGGGTACGGCCCTCGGGAAAAGCCGCGCTTTCTCCCGGCGTGAGGCTCGCACGCCGACTCCCAGGCCGCACTCGCCGGTCTGCCTCCCGCCCCTACCGAAGTGACTCCAGACTTCAGCCCCGCTTCCCCCGGCCGCACAGCTCGGCCACGCGGCCCAATCCCTGTCAGAAATGCTCTAAAGCCCGGGCCCCGACCACCAAACCCCAGCCACGCGGTCCCAGGCTCGGTGGGCAGTCTTCGCACGGCTAGCGGTGTGCGTGTGCGGCTACGACCTCGGACCCGCTCTTCCGGAGTCCGAACCCCACGCCCGCGGTCCAACGCCCGATGGGCCCAGGCGCCTGCACAACCCGTTGGCCGCCCTCACCTCGGGCTTCTCGTCTCCACGCTCCCACTCACATCCGGAACCTCGCCGGCCCTCAGAGCACCTAGAGGAGGGTGGAACCCCGGGGACTTGGCAGTTGTAGCTGAGGCAGTTGAGGCTTGTTTACTGTCACCATGGAAACCCCCACAGGCGCGCTCGCGGTGGGGCCTCCGCGGGCCGAGTCAACCGCGCGGCCGGCCTGGTCCTCAACTCCCGCCTGCCGAGCGCCCTCAGCGCTTCCGGAAGCCCTCCTGATCCCCGGTCCGATCCCCGTTCGGCCCACGCCCCAGCACCCGGAAACAGTAGCCCGGGGAGCCCACTTTCCCTTCCCACAGCCGGCGTGACCGCGGGCTGGCCTTCCCCGAACCCCACCTTCAGGAAGACGAGGCGCAGTCCTCCTTCCACGACGGAGCCGGAAGAATGCAAGACGGTGATGGGGCGGAGCCTCAGGCAGCGGACATCCGGGCACAAGGCAGCCTCGGCGCCATTCTGACGAGCCCAGAACGGAGCCCAGGATTGGCCGGGGGGGGGGGGGGGCGGGACTAGGGGGTGTGGACCCGCCTCTGAGTCCAAGAGAGGACAGTGACGGCGCAGGCGCAAACTTTCGGAGACCCAAGTGGGGGAGGGGAGTAGCTGAGGGAGGGGGCGGGCGAACGGGGGATGGGAGGTTGAGGCGGCAAGGTGGAGGTGTTTGTCCTTAGAGGAGCCTCAAGACCTGGGTGATCTGTGGGGGGACGCTGAATCCTGCACGCGCGTCCCCTCACCCCGAAAAGTGATCCTAAAGGATTCAATGACCGCGTGCGAGCGGAAAACTAGAATGGTGTCTTATGTAAAAGGACCGCCTAAGGGCATCTCAGAGAGGCAGTCTGGAGGGATTTATCTCAAGTTGCTCAAAGCCCCCAGCGTCAGGGTTTGAAGTTTCTAACTGTCAGCACTATTTGAATGCTGGGACACATTTTCTTGATGTGTAATAATTTGGGAGGACTCTGCGAGATGTCGAGATACAAGCTAAGCTGAAGATTATTTTTGAAACTTCCTGAGCCGCCTAAGCGGGCGCAGGGACACGAGCTGGTAATCTCGGCTTAGAGGAGGCCGAGGCTACATTGCTCGGTCGCGAGCTGCTGTCTCTAGACACTGGACAAATTACAAGGCTGTTCAGAATTGTAAGTGAACTACAATGACAAAGCAAACGCTTATAAAACAACACACCAGACTGACTCCAGATAAAGGAAATAAAACTTCCAGAGGAAAACTTGTCCAAGAAGAAAAATATTTAGAGGTCAAATGATAGAAAACAGATGCTACAAAAGTTAGATAAGTGCAGGCAGATTTCTGAGTTCGAGGCCAGCCTGGTCTACAGAGTGAGTTCCAGGACAGCCAGGGCTACACAGAGAAACCCTGTCTCAAAAAACCAAAAAAAAAAAAAAAAAAAAAAAGTTAAGCTGTTTATTCTTGAGCACTAAACCCAGAACCTTGTAGTTAGCAAACTTGCAGTTTTACAAACTACATCCCCCCACCTCCGAAGTTTGTTTTTTGTGCCCAGGGAGTGGGGCGTTAAAATTGTTAAGTTTGTGCGAGTTATCACCACACTTTCAGCGAAGTCAGAGGACTATCCTGAGTACTGTGTTCTCTCCACCACGTGGGGTCCTGGTCAGATTGATCAGCAGCCAGCTCCTTATCTGCTGAGCCCTCGCACCCTACCCCTTGGGTTGTTTTTAGTTATTTTTAAAGTTTGTTACTACTGGCAGACAAAAGGTACAAGTGGCTTCTAACCTTGTAGAGGACAGAGGGCAACTTTTCACAAGATGAATTTTTATTTCACTTTAGGTAAGTTCCAGGGATCAAATTTAAGTTACCAGACTTTTTGTTGTTTGTTGTTTGACAGGGTTTCTCTGTGTAGCTCTGGTTTAATTTTTAAAAGGGACAAAAGAGAGAGCAGGCAATCCTCTCTCCTCTCTCTCTCTCTCTCTCTCTCTCTCCCTCTCCCTCTCCCTGTCCCTCTCCCTCTCCCTCCCTCCCTCCCTTCTCTCTCTTCTCTCCGACTCTGGGTTCCAGACTTAATGCATCCACTTGGCGGACCCTGTCTTCTAGCCTGCTGCCAGAGCTTACAGCTATTCTCAACAATGCCCAGGCCCAGAATGACAGACTGCAGCCTGAAACTGAGCCAAAACAAACCCTTAAGTTGCTTCTTAAAGCTATTTGATCACAGCAACAAGATAGAAACACATTCCAGGCAGCGGTGGCACACCACTTTAATCCCAGCACTTGGGAGGCAGAGGCAGTGGATTTCTGAGTTCATGGACAGCCTGGTCTACAGAGTTCCAGGACAGTCTCGAAAGAAAAAGAGAAAAGAAAACACATTTGAGAAGGACCATAGTCGTATACCTTATATTTCCATACATTATTTTTTTTATTTTATTTACTTGTTTGTTTGTTTATTTATTTATTTTGTTTAGATTTAGACAGGGTTTCTCTGTGTAGTCCTGGCTGTCCTGGAACTCACTCCATAGACCAGGCTGACCTCGAACTCAGAAATCTGCTTGCCTCTGCCTCCCAAGTGCTGGAATTACAAGTGTGTGTCACCACCACCCGGCCATACATTATATTTAAATAGGATCTTTTTCTCTTTTGTTTGTTTTTGTTTTTTGAGACAGGGTTTCCCTGTGTAGCCCTGGGTGTCCTAGAACTCGATTTGCAGACCAAGCTGGCCTGAAAATCACAAAGATCCACCTGCCTCTGCCTTTTGGACACTACCAAACCTGAATGACGGGATTTTTTTTTTTAATGCAGGTCCCAGATGGTGCCCTTGAATTCCCTATTTAGCCAAGTCTGGCCTCAAATTCTGGGTCTTCCTCCTCCTCCCAGAGCATTGGGATTGTAAGCAGTACTACTACACCCAGCTAGTGTTCCCAGAGTTTCTCTTTGTAGCCCTTGGCTATCCTGGAATTTGCTCTGTAGACAGGCTGGCCTTGAACTCTTAGAGGTCTGCCAGCCTCTCCCTCCAGAACCATACAATTAAAGGAACTTGCCACCAATCGTTAATCTTTATTGTGCCTAATTTATACATTGTGTCATAGCTATGTATGTATGTAGAAGAAAAAAAAGAATATAGATAGGCCTAGTGGTACAGCAAGATTTTGAGTCTAGTTACTCTCAAGAATGGCGTTGGAAGGTTGAAAGGTTAAGATCTGCCTGGGCAACAGTCTCAAGATAAAAATAGAAGGGTGGGTGGGTGGTGCACTTCTTTAGTTCCAACACTTATGAACAGAGGCAGGAGGATCTCTGAAGTCTACGTATAGTCAGCCAGAACTACCTTGTGAGAACCTGTCTCCAATAAACCAAAAAATCAGAGACAACAAACTTAATTTCTTTCTACTACAGCGTCATTTTTTAAAAAAAAAATTAGCTGGGCGGTGGTGGTGCATGCCTTTAATCCCAGCACTTGGGAGGCAGAGGTAGGAGGATTTCTGAGTTTGAGGCCAGCCTGGTCTACAGAGTGAGTTCCAGGACAGCCAGGGCTATACAGAGAAATCCTGTCTCGAAAAAGCCAAAAAAAAAAAAAATTAGTATTTTAAAGTAATGTGCATGTGTGTTTCTGTGTCTGGTATACACATGTGCCAGTGCCCTCCCAAGGAGATGAGAGGCGTTAGATCCCTAGGAGCTGGAGTTACAGGCAGTTGTGAGCCATCTGATATGTGGGCTGGGAATCAGACTTTTCATCCTCAGCAGAAGCAGCGCTTCTGCTGTTCTTATCAGTGACCCAGCCCATCCGCAGCTTCTTTTGTTTTTGTTTTCTAAAGACTTTAGCTGCCTCCCTGGCAGCCTCAAATTCCTAATGTAGCAGAGGATGGCCTTGACCTGATTCTCTGGCTGGGCCTCCAAAGATTCTGAGTGTCAGCACAACCAGCTTTGGTAGGTGTTTTTGTTTTGTTTGGATCTGGGATTTCCACTATACCAGGCAATTCCCCTGCCTCATCCTGAGGACTGGGATTACTGCTGTATGTCCTTGCGCCCATCTCATGGTAGCTTCTCTTTTCCACCTAGCAAGGTTGGATAGGTGGAACCTTAAGAGTCCTCTTTTATCCCCACATTCCTAACTTTGCACCAGTCCCTGGCAAGTGTATGGGGCAATGATTTGGACAGCCAAAGGGGGCTATTGGTTCTTGAGCCTTACTCCTCTAGAAATAGAGGCTGGAGGACAAAGCCAGGCCAGGAGGGAAACTCCAGGGCTCCCTGTAAGAGCTGGCAATGTGCTTCATATTGGATAGAGTCCACCCCTTAGGTACAGATGACAGAAGAAAGAACTATGCCCTGAAAGGCAGAGGTTCTGTCACTGAGGTCAGTCCCCAGTCCTTGAATCTACAGCCTGTGATCCTCTTGCCCCTTAGACAATAGCATTATGGTTTTTTGTTTTGTTTTGTTTTGTTTTGTTTTGTTTTGTTTCATTTTTCTTTTTTGATTGTTTTGGTTTTTCCAGATAGGGTTTCTCTGTGTAGCCCTGACTGACCTGGAACTCTTCAGGTAGACTAGACTGGCCTCCGACTCTGAGACATAGCTGCATCTGCCTCCAGACCGCTGGGAGTGAAGGTGTACAGCCAGTCCCGCCTGCAGCCTCCGGCAGCCAGGGTTAGGATCAGAAGCTTGAGGCCCGTGCCTCTTGTGCTTTCCTCAGGAGACCTCCTTTCTCCTTTTTAGGACTTCATAATTGTTCAGCAATATGTACTCTTGATAATATTTTTTTGGAACTACTTCACAAAAGTAATATTTGGCCTTGGAGTTTAAGGCCTTTAATCCCAGCACAAGAGGCAGAGGCAAAAAGATCTCTCAGTTTGAAGCCAGCCTGGTCTACAGAGTGAGTTCCAGGACAGCCAAGAATACACAGAGAAACCCTGTCTTTAAAAAAAATCTTGCCGGGCAGTGGTGGTGCACGCCTGTAACCCCAGCACTCTGGGAGGCAGAGGCAGGCGGATTTCTGAGTTCGAGGCCAGCCTGATCTACAGAGTGAGTTCCAGGACAGCCAGGGCTATACAGAGAAACCCTGTCTCGAAAAAAACGGAAAAAAAAAAAATCTTGAGGAGGGGGGAAATCCGGAAAGGTTTTACCATTAGAAATATAAATGAGGATTATTTGGTTTTTGTTTTTTTTTTTTTGGTTTTTGGTTTTGGTTTTGGTTTGGTTTTTTTGTTTGTTTGTTTGTTTTTTTGAGACAGGGTTTCTCTGTGTAGCCCTGGCTGTCCTGGAATTCACTCTGTAGACCAGGCTGGCCTCAAATTCAGAAATCAGCCTGCCTCTGCCTCCCAAGTGCTGAGATTAAAGGTGTACACCACCACCGGCATAAATGAAGATTATATTCAATAAATAAAATTAAAAAAAAATCATGCTGGACAGTGGTGGCGCACACCTTTAATCCCAGCACTTGGGAGGCGGATTTCTGAGTTCGAGGCCAGCCTGGTCTACAGAGAGAGTTCCAGGACAGCCAGGGCTACACAGAGAAACCCTGGGGGGGGGGGGGGGGAAGGAAGGAAAGAAAGAAAAGAAGGAAGGAAGGAAGGAAGGAAGGAAGGAAGGAAGGAAGGAAAGAAAGAAAGAAAGAAAGAAAGAAAGAAAGAAAGAAAGAAAGAAAGAAAGAAAGAAAGAAAGAAAGAAAGCCGCTCTAAGGTACCGTCGAGAAGGCTTTTGTAGATATGAGGAGAGCACAACCAGAGGTGGCACCTGGAAGGGTTCAGAGTGAACAGGAACCTGAGGCAGGCCTGTGAGGAGAGGGGTGGTGAGAGGGGACAGCCAGGAGAGGAAAGGGTAGAGGAAAGGGGCAGGTAACCAAAATGGCTGGCGTAGATAGCAGAGGACAGGTGGGGAAGACCAGACCAGCCTCCGGGCTGCAGAAGTTTAGAGTAGGGGCACTGGTATGACAGTCAAATCTTGTAAGAAAAGAGACCGGGGGATGCTGGGAAAAGTTGGTGGCCAGGTTTGATTTAATATGTTAACTAAGCATGATAATAACATGTTAGAGTTAGCCTTTGTCCTTAGGTTGAGACCTAACTATTTTATTCTGCAAAAGAGGTGAAAGTTTTAGATCTTCATAATGAAGCCTTTGATACTCCACCTTGGAGTTTTCTGACCACAACAAAGGGATAAAGGCAGAGATAGTTTTTAAATTAATGACTAGTTGAACAAAGTAGTTTGGTATATGTGACAATGAGAGAAAGGTCAGGGTTGATCCCAGAACTAAGGAGGGAGATTCAAGAGAATGACAACTTGTAGAACAAATTACTCACATGCATACATCATACATATACACACACACATATCATACATACATCATATATAAATAATACACACATACATACATACATTAGACCTGCTGGTATAATCCTATCATCCCAGTCTGTCTGGATTACAGAGTGAATTCCAAGCGGCCTTGGCTATTTAGTGAGACACTGCCTTGCAAAAAAATTAAATAAAAAACATGAAGCAAATCTTGATGAGTTTGAGGATAGCCTGGTTGATACAGTTAATTCCAGACCAGCCAGGACTACACAGTGAAACTCTATCTCAAAGAATCAAATTAGCTAACTGGGCAGTGGTGGCACACGCCTGTAATCCAAGCACTCTGGGAGGCAGAGGCAGGCAGATTTCTGAGTTCAAGGCCAGCCTGGTCTACAGAGTGAGTTCCAGGACAGCCAGGGCTATACAGAGAAACCCTGTCTCAAAAAAAAACAAATCCAAAAAACCAATAATAAGAAGAAAAAGAATCAAATTAGCTAGCTTTGGTGCACCATGCCTTTAGTGCCAGAACTCTGGAGGCAAAAGCAGATAGATTAGCTTGAGGCCAGCCTGGTCTACTTACCAAATACCAGGTGTGCTAGGGCTATATCTTGAGATTCTGGCTCAAAATAACTTATCTTTGAGGAAGGAGAAAAAAGAGCGTTAGGATAGTAAAAGATTCAACTAGGCCACGGTACCAACAATGACCAAAAGAGAAGAAAGCCAGAGAAGGCTCAAGAGAAGGCTCAGTCCGAGTGTTTGTTACTCAACGTGAGGCCCTCAGTATGGATTCCCAGCAAGTACTTAAAAAAGGTGGCCCAGGCGGGCAGTGGTGGCGCACGCCTTTAATCCCAGCACTTGGGAGGCAGAGGCAGGCAGATTTCTGAGTTCAAGGCCAGCCTGGTTTACAGAGTGAATTCTGGACAGCCAGGGCTACACAGAGAAACCCTGTCTCGAAAAATCTCGTAGAAATAAAACAAAAGGGTGGCCCAGTGAATTTCCATATCCCAGGTACTGCGCTTCAGAGATGGGAGGAAACAGGCTTTCTGGCCAGCCAGTGTAGCTGAACCCATGAGCTCCAAGACGCGCGCGCAGGGGGTGGGGGGGTGGGGGGGAACACAATCAAATCAAATAGGACTAGCGCTTCCTGTGGACAAAACCAATTTCCCTCAGAAACACAACAGAATGCCTGCCCTCAGGAGCCCTTAGCCTTCCCACCCACCAGCGGCCGCAGAGCATCCCTAGATGTTGCAAAGTCACTATGGCTGCTTTCTACAGAGCATTTCCTGAACCACAACACCCAGAATCCCCTGCTGGAGATGGGGTTGCAGAGATTGGGCAACTTTTGGGGGACCGGCACCTTGTCTTCTGTGGCTTGAAGCCAATGCCATTCTCTGACTACAGTTTTGGCTCCTGGTGCCCCCTCCCTCACACCCACTCCTTGGAAACGCAGGGCAGGGGACTGAATCACTTGGTGTAGGAGGCCTGGCTTCTCTGGTCCTTCTGTTGTGTAAGGACAAATCACTATAGCAGCCCATGCATACATTTCCTGTGGGTGTTCTCCCTTTAAACCCTAACATAAAGGAAAGGTCAGTACCGGGGCTAACTAGTTGACATACTCCATGCTTCTGCAGCTGGGGCTCACTGACAAGTTAGGGAGCCTCCTCCTCCTCCTCCTCCTCCTCCTCCTTTCCCCCCACCCCCCCCTCCTCCTCTCCCCTCCCCCCCCTGCCCCCCACGGGCTCTAGCAGATGTTGGCCTCAGACTCACAGCCCTCTTGCTTCCACTTCCTCAGCAGAAGTGCAGGGACTTCCGGTGTTCAGCACCAACTTCACAGAGTTCTTCCAGCCACGCTGCTAAGAGGTAAATGTGGGCCGGGCAGTGGTGGCGCACGCCTGTAATCCCAGCACTTGGGAGGCAGAGGCAGGCGGATTTCTGAGTTCGAGGCCAGCCTGGTCTACAGAGTGAGTTCCAGGACAGCCAGGGCTACACAGAGAAACCCTGTCTCAAAAAACAAAACAAAACAAACAAACAAAAAAAAAGTGAATGTGGTTATCTTACAGAGCTGACTCTGTCTTGAAGAGTAACGCCTCCTAAGCTGGTGAGGTGGTGTCTTTCACACAGGTTTCATGTAGCCCAGTCTGGACCTAACATTTTGTTTCTTTGTGTTTTCCAGACAGGGTTTCTCTGTGTAGCCCTGGCTGGCCTGGAACTCACTCTGTAGACCAGGCTGGCCTCTGCCTCCCAATTGCTGGGATTAAAGGTGTGCGCCACCATACCTAGCTTGGCTTGCACTCCATTAACTTTTGTTTTGTTTTGTTTTGTTTTTTTGGATTTGGTTTTTTAGAGACAGGGTTTCTCTGTGTATCCCTGGCTGTCCTGGAACTCACTCTGTAGACCAGGCTGGCCTCGAGCTCAGAAATCCACCTGCCTCTGCCTCCCAGAGTGCTGGAATTACAGGCGTGGGCCACCACTGTCCGGCTCCCATTAACTTTTAAAAAAGAGTATTCAATTGTATCTTTTTCTGGAGTGTTGCATCAAAGTCTTATGACTGACTAAGCTGTGTGTCTGTGTTCTAGAGAGGACTTAGGGCTCTGGAGTACAGAGATGGCCTAGGAGCACCTGCAGAGGACCTTAGTTCAGCTCCAGACACCCGCCCTGTGGCTCACAACCATCCACCTGTAGTTCTAGTTCCAGAGGATCCAGTGGCCTTGCTGGTCTCCGTGGGCAGCAAGCATACAGATGGCGCACGGATATATATGCAGGCAAAACACTCATATGCATAAAATAAATAAATAAGTCATCCCCTTTCTGAGCTCTGGAAGGCTGCATCAAAGCATGTTAATAGTGGCTTTCTCTGGAGTCTTCAGACTTGCTTCAGAACAGCTCTTTCTCCTTCACTTGTCTAAAGTCAGCGCCTCCTGTTAGCCCACTCATTTGCAGGTCATTTGTGTACCCTGTGGGGATAAACTGCTTCTCTTGAGTCTTAAAGGTCTCCAGTGGCCCTTACAAACAGCAGTGCCCCTAGCTACCAGCAGAGTCTGGGGAGCACGGTATTCTTCTGAGAAGTTCTCACTCTCTTCTGATGACCTGGGGAAAATATTACCAAAGACTATGAGCTATGAACTGTTGCTATCCTTATGCATGTGACTCATCAGTGTATCTGTGCTTCCACATACAAAGAGCACACTTAGAAAACAATAAGAAAGAAAAAAGAAAAGAAAACAATAAGAATATACAAAACTGCCAGGCAGTGGTGGCACAAGTCTTTAATCCCAGCACTTGGGAGGCAGAGGCAGGCTGATCTCTGAGTTTGAAGCCAGCCTGGTCTACAGAGTGAGTTCTAGGACAGCCAGGGCTACACAGAGAAACCCTGTCTTAAAACACCAAAAAGAGAAAACTAATATCACTCCAGCTATTTAGGAGGCCACACAGTAAGACCGCAAGTCTAAGGACAGCCTGGCAAACAAACAAACAAACAAACAAACATCTCAAGGGGGAAAAAAAGAAAAGCAGACAAAGAAAACAGGAAGGAATAAAGCTTAATTCATAGAAACATTAGAGGATAGAAAGCACCAAAGTGGCATAGGCAGGACTCAGAAGCAGCTGTCCCCACCTTGAATGGTGAACAACAATAAATATAAGTTAAAATATGTTACTTGTTCCCAGAATATATTTATTCTGACACATGGAAATGAACTGCCTAATGTTCTAGATGTTATTGCAAGCTAGATGAAGTTTTCTCATAGATTTTAATCATATCCCATAGCGTTCAGAGGTTTCTGGCAGGAAGAACACAAATAGATGTTTTCATGAATTACCTGTGTCTCTTTATTCTAGAAGTCCTCAACTTCTAGACCTCTTTGGCAATCGTGACCTCTTTGGCAATCGTCAATCTCTAAAAAAGTATATTACGATTCATAACAGGAGCAAAATTAAAGTTTTGAATTAGCAAGGGAAATAATTTTATGGCTGGGGGTTTTACCATAATATGAGGAAGTGATTTAAAGAGTCGCACGGTTAGAAAGGCTAAGAAGCACACTGCACTGTTTAATTATGTCAAGAAGAATCTGAAAGTATTTGGATTGTCCTGGTTAGGTTTTTGTTTTTTGTTTTGTTTTACCAATTCTACACAAGCTAGAGGGAAGAGGGAACCTCACCTGAGAACATGTCCTCGCCAGATTGGCCCACAGGGCATATTCTTGATTAATGATTGATATGTGAGGGCCCAGCACACTGGAAATTGCCACTGCTGGCTGGTAGTTGTCGAAGCTGAGCAGCCAAGGGGAGCAGGTGAAGGAGCAGCATGGCATTGCGGCTCCAGCCTCAGTTCCTGCCTGGCTTCCCTCAGACAGCACCCATAGCCAGGATATGTAAGCCAAGGAAACCCTTCCTCCCCACGCTGCTGCTTTTGGCTGTGTTGTTTTATCCCAGCAATAGAAATAGTAAATATGGGGCTGGAGAGATGCCTCAGCAGTTAAGAGCACTGACTGCTCTTTAATAGATCCTGAGTTCAAATCCCAGCAATCACATGGTGGCTCACAACCATCTGTAATGGGATCTGACACCCTCTTCTGGTGTGTCTGAAGGCAGCTACAGTGTACTCATCATTTATATATATATATATATATATATATATATATATATATATATATATATATAAAATCTAAAAAAAATAGAAAAAAGAAATAGTAAGTACATTATTGCCTATGGAGAATTTACATTTGCTGGGCATGGTGGTCCTTGCCTTTAACCCTAGCACCAGGGAAGTAGAGGCAGGCATATCTCTGAGTTCAAGGCCAGCCTGATCTACAGTGTGAGTTCCAGGATGGTCAGGGCTACACAGAGAAACCCCCCTCTCAAAAAACAACAACAACAGAAAAAATCACTTTACAGAGTTTCTACTCATGCTCATTTTCAGTCTGTTACTGATCTGCAAAGCAAGGGTGCACACATATACAACCAGGAGTCAACTTGGCTTGAAAATGAGATTAAAATAGGACCAAGATTGTCTTTCCTATCCTTTCCTCCCCCTTCTCATTCTATCTTCCCCCTTCCCTTCCTGATGATGTGGGTGGCGGAGGGAGGTAGATCTCTGTATTTTTGAGGCTAGCCTTGTCTACATAGTAAGTTCCAGCCTGGTCTACATAGAGGGATCCTATTTCAATCAGCCAACCAACCAACCAACCAACCAATCAACGAACCAACCAATAAATAAAACAGAAAAAAATGGCAAGCAGAAACTTCTGTCTCACATTCTGCTTTTTCCATTTTTTTTTCTGCCAATCAGAGGCCAGTGTGGAAGACAACATCTGCGTGTTGCTCTTCCCACTGCAGTTTCCCTCTTACCTCTTACGTGGGTGGAATGTTTCTGGTCAGCTCAGCTTGATGTGTCTTATTGTTGGAAGCAAGGGCCACAGAGCCAATGCCATATTCCCCTTAGGATCTTGTTCCATATGCGATACTTGGGACTGTGAAATGTTCTCTCCTCTGTCAGCAATGTTGGGGCATCCCTGCTTCATGCGGAGGACCCCGTTCATTGACGAGGTTTACCACTCCATAGTACATGAAGGAAAACGCCCCCCCCAATCCCTTTCCTGGGACTTCTGCCTTCAGCTAAGCCCTGGTTTTGTGTTTTATCACCCAGAGCAAGGGCCACATATTCGCCATCCTATAACTTACAGGGGAAATAACCATATCAAGATTGTCCCTCCAGATGCTCTGTTCTCAGAGGGACCCGCCTCAACTGTGTGTCTCATCATCCTTGGTAGGGGCCATGCAACTACTCTAATTCATGTTTGCTTCTCTCAAGCCTCTGTTTAGGTGCTGCATTGGGTGACTTCTCCTGGAGCCCTGTGGACGATGACAGGCTAAAGACACAATTACACCCAAGCCCACCATGACCGGCCAGCGAGTATCCTGGAGTCACTCCCAAGAGCATGGCTGACCCTCAGCAGGGCAGCCATGTTACCCAGACCTCACCCCTCATAGTGTGAGCACTCAGAGCTGCAGGCACTGGTCTTGTCCCTTCCCTAGCCATTGTTTGCTAATCGACCCTCTGCAGAAGGCTCTTGTGAATCTTTAACTTTCTGTCCCCTATTTTTCTTGAGCCTAGTAGATTTTGTTTAAGAGTCTGAAAACCTCCTCTTAGGGAAAGTTTCAGTGTGGAAAAAATAGCCACATAACACTGTCAAAACTGTAAAAGCAATGAAAATCAAATGTGAAATGGAAATTCCTCCTTTCTACTGGGACATTGGCTTTCCCTGGTTCTGGCCATACTTGGCAGAAGCCCTGTTTCCATGGCTAAATTCTTGTGGGTTGTTTTGTTTTGTTTTTTAAAGATCTATTTATTTTATTTGAGTACACTGTTGCTGTCTTCAAACACACCAGAAGAGAACATCGGATCCCAAACCACCATGTGGTTGATGGGAACTGAACTCAGGACCTCTGGAAGAGTGGTCAGTGCTCTTAACCACTGAGCCATCTCTCCAGCCCTGTATTATTTTATTTTAATTTCTTTTTTTTTCTTTTTTGTTTTTGTTTTTGTTTTTTTTCCCCCGAGACAGGGTTTCACTGTGTAGACCAGGCTGTCCTAGAACTCACTCTGTAGATCAGGCTGGCCTCAACTCAGAAATCCACCTGGGTGTTGGGATTAAAGACATGCACCACCACAGCCCAGCTATGGCTCAGTTTTTGTAATCATGGCTTTTTTTCTGCAGAGATACACACTGGGAAAACATATTCTTTACATGTGCCTCTAGATTTTTAAGTCTGACATTAAAGAGATTCACTGTTTCTCCTATTTTGTCTTCTTTATTTTCCCATTTGTGTGTGTGTGTTGGGAGTATGTGAGGGTGTGTGTGGAGGCCAGAAATCAGTATTGGGTGTCTTCTCATGTCTCCCACCTTATTTTTGTTGTTGTTATTTTGTTTTGTTTTCAAGACAGGGTTTCCCTGTGTAGCCCTGGCTGTCCTGGAACTCACTCTGTAGCCAGGCTGGTCTTGAACTCAGAAATCTGCCTGCCTCTGCCTCCTGAGTGCTGGGATAAAAGGTGTGTGTAGCTGGGCGGTGGTGGGGCCTCCACTGCCCAGCTTCCCACCTTATTTTTTAAGACAGATTCTCCCACTGAACAGTCTGGCCAGCAAACCCATGGGCTCTGCTGTCTCTGCCCCACAGCCTGGGGTTACAGACGTATTCAGCCATGCCTGGATTTTGAGTGGTGCCAAGGACCCTTGCCCTGGTCCTCCTGCTTGCTTGGCAGGCACTTTACTGACCTAGCCATCTCTCCAGGCCCAGTCCTTCTTTATACATGAAAAAACAATGGTGGTTGTAAATGTCACCATTTTCTTATCTAGTCCCCTACCGATGGGCAGCTAAGATGATTTGGCTACTGAGAATTAAGCCACAATAACATGGATGTGCAGGAATCTGTGTTGTATGCCGACTTTCGTGCTTTTTGGGTTTCTTATATGTAGGGGACATAGGAAGTCCTCAGTGACTGAAGTCCTGAGAGTATATACCATAGACATGGGCACAGCCACAATGCGGACCAACGCCTGGAACCCATGGGAAAGTGGAAAAGCCTCCTTTGGATGAAGCTCAGAGGGATGAAGCAATGAAAGACAAAATACAAAGTGTAAACTTTCTGCTGGGTCGTTGGCTTTCCTTGGTCCTGGGTGTACTTGGCAGAAGCCCTGTTTCCATGGCTGAATTCTTCCTGGGTCCAAGTTCCAGGGATTGGCGAACATGTACACAAACTTGTAGGAAGCCAGCCTACAGAGATCCATGCTGAGACTTGTAACTCCTCCCCTTGAGCTGAAGGTGACTACCTGGCCACCCTTAGTGAGGGAGCCAGGACCCACGCCAGGACCCACGCCACGAGCGGTTCAGCAGTTATGTAGCTGCCCATAAATTTAGTTTTTCCAGGCCTCCACACTGATTTCCATAGTAAATGCACTAACTTAAATTCCCACCAACACGGCTATGTTTGTTGTTTTTCTTGATAACTGTTGTAGTTAGGGTTGTTATTGCTGTGATGAAACACCATGGCCAGAACAGGCTGGGGAGGAAAGGGTTTATTTGGCTTATGCTTGCACATCACTATTCACCATCAAAGGACAGCAGGACAGGAACTCAAGCAGGGCAGGAGCCTGGAGGCAGAGCTGATGCAGTCACAGAGGAGTGCTGCGTACTGGCTTGCTCCTCATGGCTCGCTCAGCCTGCTTTCTTATAGAACCCAGGGCCAGCGGCAGCACTCATGGGCTGGGCCCTCCCCATCAATCACTACTTAAGAAAATGCCTTACAGCTGGATCTTATGGAAGCATTTTTCTCAGTTGAGATTCCCTCCTTTCAAATGACTCCAGCTTGCGTCAAAGTGACGATCTGACTTGCTCTGTTTCATTTACATTTCCCTAATGGCTAATGGAATATTTTTTACCTATACAGATATTTTTTTGAAAATATTTTTATTGCATGAGTATAAGCATTTTGCCTACATGTATGTTTGTACACCCTGTGTATGCCTGGTGCCTTGTGAGACCAGAAGAGCACATTAGATCCCCTGGGCCGGAGTTACGGATCTTTGTGAGTCAACATGTGGGTGTTAGGAGTTGAGCCCAGGTCCTCTGGAAGAGCAGCCAGCAATCTTAAGCGGCTGAGCTCTCTTTGCAGCCCCTACTCATTTACTTTTAAATGTAGCTAACTTTCAGGTTGAGGATTTAGCTCAATATTAGAGCACTTACCTGGGGGCTGGAGAGGTGGCTCAGCAATTAAGAGCAGTGGATATTCTTCCAGAGGACCAGGGTTCGATTCTTAGCACCCATGTGGCAGCTCATGACTGTCTGCAACTCCAGTTCCAGGGGATTGGACACCCTCACACAGGCATACATGCAAGCAAAACATCAATATACATAAAAATAAACAAACAAATAGAGCACCCAGCTAAGCATGTGCAGGGCCCTGGGTTCTATCTCCATCACAAAAATCAAAAACGGGAAGCAAACAAAATCCCCAGAAAATAAGATTGGGTGTGATGGCCTATGTACAAGTCTACAGACAGAGGCAGGACGATCTCCCTAAGTTGGAGGCCAGCCTGGTCTACATAGGGAGTTGCAGGACAGCCAGACTACATAACAGAGACTTTGTCTCAAAAACACACAAACACAAATCAAGCAGTAAGGACAAGAAAGAAATGTGACTGGTAAGCGGGACACAGTCATCTCACACCCAGGAGGCTAAGCCAGGGGAACTGGTTAGGACTAAGGCCAGCCTACATGACACAATGAGACCTTGGTTCACAACTCACCTACCCTGGCTAGTTTTGGTCTACCTCAAGCAAACTAGAGTTACTTTGGCAAGAAGAAATCTCAACTGAGGAGTTGCTTTCCTCAGATGGGCCTGTGGGCATTTCTGAGAGCAGGCATTGTCTTGACTAATGAGTGATGTGGGAGGCCCCGCCCACTGTGTGTGTGGGGTGCCCGGGCTGGTGTTCCTAAACTGTATGGGCAAACAAGCCCTGCAAACCACTCTTTAAAAAAAAAAAAAATGTCCAGCCGGGCGGTGGTGGTGCACGCCTGTAATTCCAGCACTCTGGGAGGCAGAGGCAGGCGGATTTCTGAGTTCGAGGCCAGCCTGGTCTACAGAGTGAGTTCCAGGACAGCCAGGGCTACACAGAGAAACCCGGTCTCGAAAAACCAACCAAACAAAAAAAGAATGCTAAGTGCATTCTCCACCACTGAGTTTCTCCCGATTTCGTTTACTTCTCTCAGAGATAGAGACTTACTGGCTACGATAGCCAGTTCTGATCCTCCTGCCTCAGCCTCTCGATGCCTTCCTACCTTACCACTTTGATCCAGCAAAACCCAGTTCCTTGCTTCTGATCCCAAGCGCTTGGGGGGTGGGGGTGGGGAGGGCTGAGCAGAGGTAGAGATCACCGGGCTTCCCTAGGCTCTGCACACAAGGGAATTGTGGGCCAGGCCCCAGCGGGAGCCGGCTCCTGGGCGTTTCCACGGTGACAGTAAACAAGCCTCAACCTCCTCAGTTATAGCTGCCAAGTTCCTCTAGGTGCTCTGTCTGAGAGCGAGTGAGGTTCCGGGTGTGACTAGGAGCACTGAGAGCCTGAGGTCAGGGCGTCCAATCGGGTGGGCCGAGAACTGTGCCCGTGGGGTCTGGACTGCAGGTGTGGGATTTGTAGTCCCGCCGAGTCCTGGCAGAGGGAGAGGTAATTGGTCCCAGCGAGACAACGCTGTGTTTGCCCGCCTTGGAGAGAGGAGAGGAGGAAAGTTAGGAGAAAGCTTTCCCGCAGAAGTCTAGCGGACATACTATGGCCATAGACTAGTGAGGGCGAGGTCGGTACTTCTCAGGACGCCCTCAGGGGTATTAAACAGTAGTGGGAGCGAGCTCTTTATAGGCTCGCTGTGGTGTGCACAGGGTGGCCCCGTGAGAATGTTGGGTGCTCTAGCTCTGCCCTCCTCCCTTGAGACCAGATCTCAGAGAACTTGAATCTTGCAGTTTTATGGCGGCTGGCCGGCCAGTGTGCTCCAGGGGTCTGCTCGGCACTGTTCCCAAAGCTGTAGAACCACGCACAGCTTTTAAAGGGTACCTGGAATTGGAACACAGGTTCTCTGGTTTGCACAACAAGTGGCCTTCCTAGTGAGCAATCCCTAGCCTATAGGTTTGTTGTTGTTGTCAGTGTTCTGTTTTAGGCAACACAAATTTGCATAAGGCTGTTAAAAACTAGTCCTCTTGGCCAGGCATGGAGGCCCATACCTTTAGTTCCAGCATTGGGGAGGCAGAGGCCCATGGATTTGAGTTGAAGGCCAGACCAGTGTATAGAGTGAAGTCAAGGGCAGCCAGGAGTACATTGGGAAACCCCGTCTCAAAACCAAAACCCAAATCCAACTGATGCCCCACTTTGTCACACTTCCTCTGCCTAGAGATTATTTCTTGTGTGACTGGTTTTTGCCTGCATGTTATGTGTAGGTACATGTGGTGCCTGAGAAGGTCGGAAGAGGCTCAGAGTTATGGATGAGTGTGAGCCACGTGGGAGGGTTCAGGGAATTGAAAGTGGGGGGGGGTCCTGAGCCTCCTCCAGCCCCATCTTTTCCTTTCTTCCTCCTGAGGGGATGCTTTGAAATCTATGAACTTTCTTTGACAATATTTTATTTTTATTTATTTATTTATTTACTTATTTATTTATTTTGGATTTGGTTTTTTTGAGACAGGGTTTCTCTGTATAGCCCTGGCTGTCCTGGAACTCACTCTGTAGACCAGACTGGCCTTGAACTCAGAAATCTGCCTGCCTCTGCCTCCCAGAGTGCTGGGATTACAGGCGTGCGCCACCACTGCCTGGCTGACGATGTTTTATTTCTAAGCTAGGTATAATGGTGCACACCAGGAAGCATAGCACTCCAGAGGCTTCTGTGGAGGATCAGGAGTTCATGTCCATCCTGGGCTACATCATGAGCTTGAGGCCAACCTGAGCTACACAGTGAGACTCTGTCTTCACAGACAAAACCCTGGAGCTGGAGAGAGTCCCATGTGAGGAGTTCTTGACCTACTGGGGTGGGCACAGATCCCAGTACCCACCATGGACTGACGAGAGCCCCCTAACTCCAGCTCCAGGGATCTCACGCCCTTCTGGCATCCTGGGGCACATACACACAGAGACAGATTTTAAAAATCTTAAAACAAAATTCCAGCCGGGTGTGGTGGCGCACACCTGTAATCCCAGCATTTGGGAGGCAGAGGCAGGTGGATTTCTGAGTTCGAGGCCAGCCTGGTCTACAGAGTGAATTCCAGGACAGCCAGGACTACACAGAGAAATCCTGTCTCAAAAAACGGGAGAAAAAAAAATTCCAGGGCTGGTGGGATGATGGCTCAGCTGGTAAAAGCACTTGTGACCAAGAGGAACCGACCACCTGCATTTGATCCTCAGGAAAAATCTCCAAATTTATTACTCACTTCCGAAATTTATTACTCACTTCACTCCAATACAAGCAACTTGTGTTCTGCACTTTTCATTAACTCCTAGTTCTTTTCTGTTTTTAATGTCCATTGGGGGCCCCAGAGAGGGGGCTCAGCAGTTAAGAGCTTTCTTTCTCCTTTAGAGGACCGGAGTTCAAGTCCCAAGCAACATGTCAGGTGCCCATAACTCAAGTTCTAGACCATGGCCTCTGCTAATACATGCATATAATTAAAGATAAAAAAAAAAGTCCTTTGGCTCTGCTTTATCGAATACTTTCTTTTTGAGACAGGATCTCCAGTGCTTGCCTGACTTGCCTGGAAGATGAAGGTACTTACCCTCCATCTCCTGAAGGACAGGCCTACAGGCATGCTCGAGTGTGCATGGCCTGCCAAGTTTGTTGTATACTTTGGGCTCAGTGTGTACTTTGGGGTTATTAATTTCTTTGGCCTCCTCATTTCTTCTTTGTGTGCGTGCAGGGTGGGATAAAATGAGTGGCCTGGGAGAAATTCTTTTGTGTGTCTCCCAGATGTTGCAAGGTCGAGCCTGATAATGGCCCCTCCTCCCAGGAGGTCTTTGTCTGCTTGTCTTCCGAAGCCTGTGTTACACTGATAACACTCACTAAGGAAGAGACAGCCGCGAGCTGGTCTGCAAGGACAGCGGAGGCAGGCAGCGGAGCGGTGCCGGCCTGAAGGCTTGAGGGAGCTGGGGGTGGCAGTTAGATGGCCAAAGAGGGCCTGTGTTCCGGCTTCAGGGCTGAAGAGGTCCTGGCAGCCTCCTGGGCCGTGCCAACAATCCGTGCCTGGCTTCCCACCTCTATTCCAGGCTTCTACAAAGCTCAGCTGGGTGAGCCTCCTCCCTCAGCTCAGAGGCAGCCAGTGCTTCCAACGTAAGAGGATCCTGATGTCTGCCTCTGTCTGCTGCTAGGCTCTCAAGTGTCCCAGTTTGTCACCAGTGCCAAGTTTCCAAGCTCAGAGAAGACACGGCAACTGCCATTTAATTGCTGAAGAAGCTTGGGAGGCCTGCGAGCCTCTCCTAGCAGTGTCCATGGTGGGGAGGTGATGCTGGACCCCGCCCTTCTCCAAGCCCTCTGGGTCCGGAGTGAAGGCTCACATCAGGGCTGCAGATGCAGTCCCAGCAGAGAGATGTATCCTGAGTTGTCACCACTGAGGCACAGGATATCTGTCAACTAAAGACATAGCTAAACAATTTAAGAGGCCAGGGCAGGATTTAAAAAAAAAAAAAAGGAAACCAGAGACAAGAAAGCTGAGAAGTGATAAGACCTACCTGGTCACGTCAGACCCTGCAGGTGTGCAGGTGCCACCCGGGTTCCAGAGCTACCTCAGTACAGGGCGGCTGTGATGCGGATGACCAAGGTCGAGGGTCCTGGTAAGGAAAGTCTGCACGGAGACGGTAAGATTGCCGTAACTGCAGCTGCTTCTGCCTGCCTGCTGTTCCTGCCTGCAGCTGCCAGAGGCTGAGGGGAATGAAAACCGGGGTAGGCTTTCATTTCCAGAGCTCCCTACCTGCCCCCTTCCTCCCACTTCCGCTCAGGTGGAGCAGCAGCACCCCTGTAATGCCAGCGTTGAGAAGGCCAAGGCAGGAGGATGGTGAATTTGAGAGCTGACGGGGCTATGTAAGGAGAGTTTGCCTGCCTCCACTCCCACCAAAGTCAAATGAAGACACAATTTCCAGCTGTAGCTGTAGCTGCCAGAAGTTAGTGTCACTTGCCTTTAATCCCAGCACTCCGGAGAGAGGCAGGCAGATCTCATGAGTTCAAGGCCAGCCTGATCTACAGAGTCCCAGGACAGCCGGGGCTACACAAAGTAATCCTGTCCTTTTTTTGGTTTGTGTTTTTGTTTTGTTTTGGGTTTTTTTTTTTTTTTTTTTTTGGATTTGTTTTTTTTCTTCTGAGACAGGGTTTCTCTGTGTAGCCCTGGCTGTCCTGAAACTCACTCTGTAGACCAGGCTGGCCTCGAACTCAGAAATCTACCTGCCTCTGCCTCCCAGAGTGTTGGGGTTACAGGCGTGCACCACCACCACCCGGCTAGAAACCCTGTTTTAAAACAACAACAAATGCATCCATTAGTGTAGACACCACTTCATGTTCACACACGTTCTCTCTTTTAGAGTTTTTATTTTATGATTACGAGTGTTTTACATGTACGTATGTTTGTCTACCACCTGTGTGTCTGGTACCAGGAAAGATTGCCAGAGGCATCTTATCCTCTGAGTCTGGAGTTAGAGAGCCATTGTGTGGGTTCTGGGAACCAAACTCAGGTCCTCTGCAAGAACAGCAAATGCACCTAACTGCTGAGCCCTCTCTCCCCCCTCCTCCCACCTGTCCTCTCTGTTTATGTGTCTGTCTACGTGATCTTCTAGTCTGGGTGGAGACCAGAAGAGGGTGGTCTCTATCACCCTCCGCCTGTTCTTGGGATCAGGGTCTTTACCAGAACCTGTGGCTCTCCCCTCCTTTCTTTTCTTTAAACTCAAATAACTTCCTGTCTTTGCTCCACTGGGAGCTGGGGTTATATGCATGTTCAGGACACCCGGTTTGTTACATGAGTCCTGGGATCTGAACTCTGGTCTTAAACACCAAGTCATTTCCCCAACCTCTAGTAATGAAGTTTTGCTTGTGCCCGGGTGACCCCCTGCCTCTTGCTGGGATTACTGGGGGGCCTACCACACTTGGTTCGATAATCTTTTATTGGATGCTGGATATTTTTTTAAATTCCTATACATCTTCCACTTTATTTGGGGGATATAATTAAGTTCCTTGAAAACAACATGTTCTATTTGGCCTCCTTTATGTGATTTGTTAGATAGATCTGTGACAGTACTTTATCTTGGGCTAATTATTCCACCAATGGAATAATTCTTTGTTGTGACCTGACCTGGGGGGGGGGGCTCAGTAGTAGAGTCTTCTGGGGAGGAGTGCTTTTTGTTGGTTTGTATGTGTTTTTTGTTGCAGTTGTTTTTCAAGACAGGATCTCTCTCTGTAGCCCTGGTTGTCCTGGAACTCACTCTGTAGATCAGGCTGGCCTCGAACTCAGAAATCCACCTGCCTCTGCCTCCCAAGTGCTGGGATTAAAAGGGTGTACCACCATGCCCTGAGATGTTTTAATTTTTTACTGTTTATTTAAAAAAAAAAATGCTTTCATGTCAGTGGTTGGCCTTGACGCACCCCCTCCCTCCCCTTCCCCTCCCGGTGGAGACTGATGATGGAGGACCCTGAGCTCCTGTATCTCCCAAGAGTGAGATTACTGCACCCACTACCAGCACAGACTTTGTGGAGATCTGTGGAGTCCTCTCATCAACTTTCTCCATCCGAATGTGTGAGCTCTAAAGTCTACACCTGTGTCAGAATCATCCGAGCTGCGGCCCCCAGCAGCCCGGGGAGCACAGTTTCTACTTCTCAAGGCCTTGAGTTGGGCACAGGTGAGTTCATCTTTGTTTCTGGCTTCCAAGGGATACTCTTTGTTGCCTGGTATCTAGGATCTTTGGAACAAACTTTCCTTATATTTCTCCCATTTTAAAAACTCATTTCAGATAGCAGGGTTACTCAGGTTGCAGATTCTCAACCCAGTTTCTGCAGAACTGGAAAACTAAAAACATCAAGCATTCAGTTCATCTTTATCTGAACTCTGTGTCAGAAGAAATGATAGAGGGGCATGGTGGCACATGCCTTTATCCCCAGCACTGAGGAGGCAGAGGTGGGTGGATCTGAGTTCAAGGCCAGCCTGGACTACAGAGTGAACTTCGGGACAGCTAGGATTAACTACATGGAGACTCACTGTCTCAAAAATTAAAGAAAAGGAAAAAAAAAGGAAGTGAGCAAGCTTCTTTGGAACGTAAGTCAAGCAGAGCTAAAATGGGTTGGTGTTAAAGCGAGCGAGCGGCACAGGAGAGCAGCATTAGTCAAAATAGCTCCCACTGTAAAGCCGGCTTGGTAAGAACCGGCTTAGTTCAGTCTAACTCTGTACAGGGTAGCCAAGCAACTGTCGTCAGCCGCTTCCCACAGTGGGGCTCACTACACACGGATAAAATCCTTTCCCCCATTCTTTTTCAGCATTTTTGGTGCCTTAAAAGGTCTTTTGACATCTTCACTTATAGTTTGCAGATATTGCTTTGCAGTTCTACATGTAGGTTAATCTACATTGTGAGAAGTATTTTACACTGTGTTCTAGTGAGGACATTCGAAAAGTATGTGCTTTTTACAAATTAACGTTATTCGATCCATATTTTTTTAAAAAGTGATGATTTCTACTTTTCACTAATAGTTGCAAGATCGTTTATGTGTGTACGTCTGTATGTATGTACATGTGTGTCTTGTTACTACTATTCTATTGCTGTGAAGAAAATGTAAAGGCAACTTAAAGACTAAACAATTTATTGGGTGCTTACATTTCCAGAGAGTAAGCCCATGACCAACAAAGCAGGAGCACGCAGCAGGCAGGCATATGGCGCTGGAACAAGAGGGCGAGAGACAGCGAGAGAGAGCGGGAGAGCGAGCGAGCGAAGAGACAGAGAGACAGAGAGAAACACAACACATGCGCAAGCTTTCTGATCCTTACCCATCCATGACGGAATGCTGATGGGCCCAATCTTCTGCAGGTCTTACTTACTTACGTCTTCTCAGTTGCTGAGAGATTAGGAGTTCAGTGGTCGCGTCCTGCCCGGGAGACGGTGTTCTACAGCGCTTCTCACCGCCTTGCTCTCATCTTTCCATGTCTTCCGGTGCTCCCTGAGCCTTGGGAGGTGTTGACATGGACGGCCACCGCCACCCACAGCAAGAGGCCTTTTCTCTGACAAGTCCGGAAAGCAGCACTATTCTATGGGCATGAACATAAACATTTAGAAGGGAATTTGATGCCACATTAGGACCAGTTACTAAAACAGCAATAGCATCCCCACTAAGCGCGCCCCACACTCCACTCCCCCACCACCCCTGCCGCCATGTAAGGGCTCTTGGCCACATTTATTGTACCAGATTTGTACTCTCTTTTTTAGGACCGGCCTCAAATCTAATGAAGAAGCAGTTGGCTAACCCCATAACTGTCTTGCCACTACTGTGCCCATCGGCATCTTGCCTGGCAGGCGGGCACTATAATATATAGGATTCAAAGTTAAAGCTCATCTGTATTTATTTATTTATTTATTTATTTTGGTTTTTTTGAGACAGGGTTTCTCTGTGTAGCCCTGGCAGTCCTGGAGCTCACTCTGTAGACCAGGCTGGCCTCAAACTCAGAAATCCGTCTGCCTCTGCCTCCCAGAGTGCTGGGATTAAAGGCGAGCACCACCACCCACCTGACTTTATTTCTGGTTTTTCGAGACAGCGTTTCTCTGTATAGCCCTGGCTGTCCTGGAAGACTCTGTGGACCACTCTGTAGACTGTTTTTCTGTTTTCTGTGTAGCCCTGGCTGTCCTGGCTCTGTAGACCAGGCTGGCCTCAAACTCATAGAGATCCATCTGCCTCTGCCTGTAGATACCCAAGGCCTGCAAAGCTTGTGACGCCATACAAGCGACAATTAAGACAATGTATAGGTCTGTTGCCAAGGCAACAGTTGCTGTTTACCCAGAATTCCAGAGCCTACCTTTACCTGTAATTAAATCACCACCGGTATATAACCGGGCAGCGCTTCTTCCCTGGTCTCTTTTTCTCTTCTCTCTTTCTCTCCTTCCTTCCTGCCTGCTACCCCTTCCCTATCTTAAATAAAGTCCCACGTTGAACTGTTTGGCCTGGTGTATCTCATTGCGGCCCACGGCTCCACCGCATCCCTGTGGCGAGCGCGGCGAGCAGACAGGACTTTTGCACAGAAACCAACACTGCCTCTGGAGTGCTAGGATTAAAGGCTTGTGCATGCACCAGTATAGTACCTCCTGGCTTTAAAGCTTGTGTTAATAAACTTATTAGCTAAATGTGGTGGTACAGATCTACAGTCACAGCATTTGGGAGGTGGTTGCAGGGGAATCATGAGTTTGGAGTTAACCTAGATTTATTTTAAAACGCTGTCTTGCTAGGCATGGTAGCACACACGTTTAATCCTAGCACTCAGGAGGCAGAGGCAGATGAACCTCTGTGAATTCGAGGCCAGCTTGGACTCTAAAGTCAGTTCGAGGTATGACAAAAAAAAGGAGGAGGAGAGAGAAGAAAGAAATTTACATTTTCTTTTCTTTTTTTTTTTTTTTTTTTTTTTGGTTTTTTGAGACAGGGTTTCTCTGTGTAGCCCCGGCTGTCCTGGAACTCTCTCTGTAGTCCTGGCTGGCCTCTGGGGGGGGGGGGGGAACAAAACAAACAAATCCACCTGCCTCTGCCTCCCAAATGCTGGGCTGGGATTAAAGGCGTGTGCCACCACCACCGCCTCGCTAGAAATTTACATTTTCAATGTCGTCCCCTTTCTGGTTTCCCCTCCCCCCAAAAATCCCCTAACTTGTCCCCTCTCCCCGAATGTGCAGTTTTTCAAGACAGAATCTCCCTGTGTAGCATTAGCGGTCCCAGAATTCACTCCATAGGCCTGGTTGGGCCTTGAGCCCGGAAATCACTCTGCCTCTTCAGTGTGGGCATCAAAGGTGTGCATCACCGAAGCCTGGTATGTCTTTGTCTCTTTCTCTTTTTAAATTAAACCAGACTTAGTCCTACTCAAGGCTTTGATTTATTATACTATAAAAATGCAAAGGAGGGAGATTGGTAAGCAAGGGTGGGAGGATGGGATGGGGCTTTTCCAAGGGGTAATGAGGAAAGGGGATACCATTTGAAATGCAAATAAAGCAAATCTAAAAAAAAAAAAAAAAAAGGAGATTCTGTCTTATGATGCAAAGGAGAATCATAAAAGGGAAAACTATGTAAGAGGTACAAGTCTGAGGAAAACCAGTTGCAAAACCCTGAGGTAGTAAAACCTGATCCTGATCCCTGCACCTCCTGAAGTGGAGGATCAGAAGCTGGAGGCAGTTTCAAACAGGCCAGGCAGTGGTGGCCCACACCTTAAATCCCAGCACTTGGGAGGCAGAGGCAGGCAAATTTCTCAGTGGAAGTCTACAGAGTGGTTTCCAGGACAGCCAGGGCTACACCGAGAAACCCTGTCTCGAAAAACAAGCAACAACAACAACGAATCAAACAAGCTTCCTAGAGCTGTCCCACCTTACCCAGACCGGTCGTCTGGGCTCACTCCCAGCAACAAACTGGAAACTTGTATAAGTGTTGCCTTCTGGAGAGGCTCTTGGCGGGGAGAGTCACTGGGAGGCAGATAATCACGTTAGATCTACAGTATTCAAGCAGAGATTAATGGATGGGTGTGCATAATCAACTTTTTTTTTTGAGTGACTTTTTTTTTTTTAAAGATTTATTTATTTATTATATGTAAGTACACTGTAGCTGTCTTCAGACACCAGAAGAGGGTGTCAGATCTCTTTACGGATGGTTGTGAGCCACCATGTGGGTGCTGGGATTTGAACTCATGACCTTTGGAAGAGCAGTCCGTGCTCTTTCCCACTGAGCCATCTCTCCAGCCCCAGGATCAACTTTTGTTCCTTTTTTGAGATAGGGTTTCTCTGGAACTCAGCAGTAGACCAGGCTGGCCTTGAACTCAGGGATCTGGCTGCTTCAGCCTTCAGAGTGTTGGGAATAAGGTGTGTGTGACCTGCCTGGCAGATTGCCTCAGCAGTTTTTGTGTGCTGACCTTGGGGAAATGTTTACCCAGGCAGCTGCTTTTGAGGAACAGGAAACCCTTTCACCTTAAGCTTTTTCTGTACAATAAATCAATCAATTTGGATCTGTATAATGGACTATGAATTACCCAGAACTGTGAGCTAGAAAAAGAACAGTCTACCCTTAAGTTGCCTTTGTTGCAATATTTTATCATAACAAAAGGAAGAAACCTGCAGCTGGCAATTCAATGTAAAGCACATTGTTTGCATAATGTTTGCACACCGGATCACCTTTATTATTTAGGGTAAGTTTTACAACAGTTGGGGCACCAGCCCACCCACTACCACCTAAGCTCCCACAGGCCAGCCTAGGGCGCTCTGTGCAAGCAGAGCTTTCTAAACAGTCTCTCAGACCTGCACTCACTGCCCCTCCCACTGTATGTCTGTATAGGCCAGTGGGTTGGGCTCAAGTAGCTGTCCTGCAGGCCCCCAGGGACCCCTCTGCCTCTGCTCTCCCCACACTGAGATTACAGTGTGCATCTCTTTGGCATCTTTTAAATGGGTGCTGAGGAGTCTAATTCGGGCTTCATACTTGCACAGCAAGCACTGTGAAGAACTGAACTGTCTCCAGAACAATTTGTAATTCTCTTAGGCAAAAAATATAAATGGCATTAAACACACTTTCACTATATCTCATCTTCATGTTAAGTCACAACTCAAGCTTATGGCTGCTATTTTTAGAGGGGGCCACAGCTATCTTTTAGACACATTTATTGGTGCTAGAAGCTATGCTATAGATTTAGTGCACAGGTTCAGGCAAGTGTCTGGTGTCGTCAAGAGTTCCCAAGTTGTCGTAACCACAGCAGTTTGTCACTGGGGCCAGCTCACAAACCCATACTTTTCTCTCTCTGAATTTGGTAACACAATGACCAGCAACACTTTGAAACAAATGGTGTGCCTGGTTCTCACTCATCGGGGATTGTAGACGGCAGAGCTAAGAGTGTGTGCACTTCTGTGCTTATTCACAATGCATGTACTCCAGTAACGAAAAACCTAGGTCATGTTGTTCCACTGGGGCTGACTACACCAAAATAACCAGAACTCCCTGTATGACAACAGTAGTCCTATATGGGAGTCTGAATTGTGCAAATTAAAAAAAAAGTGAATATTTAAATGTTATGTTTCTAAGTTCCAAATACTCAATTTCTTAATGTTTTCATATTCAAAATGGTCTGTGTACTCCAGGCTGACCTCATATTCAAAGCTAATGAATACCAAATTGTTATTGGTATACAGTGCCTGTCTAGCACAAGAAACATTTATGGGTGCTTGGAAATTTTCGTGGATGATTTGCTAACTTGGGTTTCTATCTTAATACTGTTACCTTTTTCAAACTCTAGCACTTATTAATTTTTTTTACTTTATGGAATCGGACTCAGGGTCTTGCAGATTCTTGGCAAGCTCTGCTCCAAGCCCTGGCTAAGAAATGTTGGTATTGTTTTCTGAGAACAGTCATACCTTTCTTTTTTCTTTGAGTTCTGAAGGTTATTTATTTGTTTTTGTACAAAGACCTCGCTCGCGGCCATCGGTAGGAAAAGAAACTGCGTACTGTGCCCTGGTTCCATTTCCGGATCTGATCCGGACGGATCTGACCGCGGCGGTTAGGGCCGACGCAGAAGGAGCGACAACCCTGGCCGAACGATTCATCTCGCCTTCCCGCGTCCAACCAGGGAAAAGGAGCAGCTCCGGCGCGCATGCGCCTTCCGAAGCTTGTGTGGTTCCGTTCTTCCCGTTTTCGTAAAAGTCACCTAGGGAGAAGAGGCTGAGTCACTCCCTCCTCCATGCTTTTACCTTGAGGCGCTGGGAAGGGAACCCAAGGGCCTCGCGAGCGCCGGGCGAGCACTCTAGCCACTCTCTCATTTCTGTTGCGCAGTTCTGCTACGCAGCATGTCACTGTCACCACTACTACTTCCGCCGCGCTCTCCAGCGCCACGTGGTCCCACTCCTGTTAGAACACGGCTGTCACTCTGATTTTCGTCCCGGGGGCTGCACGCGTCCCTCGGAACCTGGGCGCGGCTGTTGCTGCGCACGCACAGCGCTTTAAACACCATTGGCGGGAGGGCACGCTCGCCCCCTAGCGAGCGGCACCGGGGACGCAAAACGACGCGCAACGACGCTCTTGCGCACGCGCAGTGCAAGTTCGGCGGAAGGAAGCGCGGGATCGCAGTTTGGCGCCTCGGAGAGGGCGCGCCGCGCAACCAGCAGCCCAGGCCCTGTCGCACAAAGGCCCGTGGGCAAGGCGCACGCGCCTCCAGGGGCTTCGGGAAGCTGCGCGGGGCCGGAACAGCGCGCATCCTGCCGCCTTGCCTCCGCTGTGGGGTCTCCTCTACCTTGAGGCGCTTGTATTTTGGGTTTTGTGGTGTCTCTGGGCTTTTGCGTCATACTTCATAATAATGGAGGACGCCAGACCTAGTGCGAGCTACTAAACTTGCTGGGTCGAACCGGATACCGGAAGTTCCCTCAGCAGGCTCCCGGAAGTGATCCAGTCAAATTACTAATCCGGTAAAATGTATTCTAGTTCTCGGGACTGTGAGAGGAGCTGTACGGGAGCGTAAATGTCACGCCGTAGGGTAGCGAGGAGAACGCGGGCCCCTTCACACTGTGCTCCTATTCCTCTCTTACGGTGTTAATGCAGAGAGGGAGTTTTCTCGAGCTACTTAGGAGTGACTGGTCCGGGATGACAGATTCAGGTCATCTAAAATTCCATGCTTAATGTGATAACGATTTGATAAAATGTTTTATATCACAGAACAAGGTTATAAACCAAGGAAGACACGTTTCAAATCCTTGTGTTCCTCACATTCAATGCTGGCCCTGAACCCTACTTTAAGGAGACAAGAAAATAGGAAACTAATTGGTCCACAGAGCGCAGGCTCTGATAATTTAAACTGATTGGCCTAAAAACTATGGAGTGGTACAAATTGATTGGCTCGCACTACGCAGGCTCTCGATGCTAAGGAATGATTGGTTTGTGATTTGCTGGCTTTGTTGTAAACTTATAAAAGCTGTCCCAATTCTGCACTCAGGGCCCACAGTCCTCTAGCCCTGCTCTGGGACTGTGGACCCCAGAGCCTCTGGAATAAAAATCCACCTGCTAATTGCATTAAGAGCGTTTCTCATGGGTGTCGCCTTCTGAGGCATGGGGCGCTGGGGCGCCCTCAGTTCTTGGGGGTCTTACATTTTCTCCCACCTACGTGTGAACAATAAGAGCTGGGTGCAGCAGTACGTGCCTGTGATCCCGGCTCTGGGGAGGTGAGGCACACAGATCTCTGGGCCTTCCGGACAGCCAGTCTAGTAGGATCAGTAAGCACTCAGTTCAAAAGTGACCCTGTCCCAAAAAAATAAGAAAAAAGCAATACTCATCAGTCCTACATTGACTCACATTTATACTCACCTCACATACATTTGCGAGCACACTCATAAGCACATCCATACTCAAACTAAATTAAATACAAATAAGACAATAATGTTGGAAGTGGCACTATACCTGATTTGAAGTTATAGAGCTAAGGTACAAAAGATAGCATAGTACTGATATAAAAGTGGACATGTAGATCAATGAAACAAAAGACAAAACTCACTTCACGTATGTCTACACAGCAACAGCCACCAGGCTTTTTGCAATGATCCCAAAAATAACTCATCGATAAAAAGACATGTCTTCAACAAATAGCACAGGGAAAGTAAAGTCCAATGTTTTACCCTGCCTGAAAGTCAACTCCGAGAAGTCGTGGGTTTCTTTCTTTTTTCTTTTAGACCCGGTTTCACTGTATTCTAATTGCACAGCAGTTACTATGTGGGCCAGGCTTACTTCATCGATTAACACAGTGAGACAGTGTCTCAAAGAAAACAGAAAGAAACCCAATGGCTGATATCAATTCTCCTCTGGAACATCAGAGTGATGTGAACAGCAGGAAAAGCCTTACACCTAGGCAAGGCAAGAAGGCAAGAAGACCACAGATGTTAACTGTGAGTGCAGTATGACCAGAACTACAGTCGCTATTTACTACAAAAGAGACAGAGGCAGGAGAGTGACCAGGTTCAAAAGCAGCTTGGTTTGTACAGTAAGTTCCAGGTACCAAGCAGGACTACACGGTGAGATGATGTCAGAGAGAAAAGGTGTGTGTGTGTGGGGGAGGGAATGGGGAGGAGTGGTGAAAGGGAAGGGGAGGAGTGGTGAAAGGAAAGGGGAGGAGTGGTGAAAGGGAAGGGGAGGAGTGGTGGAAGGGAAGGGGAGGAGTGGTGGAAGGGAAGGGGAGGAGTGGTGAAAGGGAAGGAGATGGAACTGGAGAGAAGAAAGAAAGGTGTTTGGAAGGAGGGGAAAGAAGTGGGGGGGGGGAGGGTAAAGAGAAGAGAATCATCTGAAGAGAAAGTCCAGAAACAGATTCAAATGTACAGAAGTGATACATGCTAAAGACCCAATTTCAATTTTAAAAGGATAAGAAAGAACAACTTAATCAATGAAGTAAGCCTGAGCCACAGTGAATGCATGTGCAATTAGCAGTACAACGTGAAACTGTGTTGAAAAGAAAAAAGAAGCAAGTCCGCAATGGTTGATACCAATTCTCCTCTGGAAAGTCAGAGGGATGTGAACAGCAGGAAAAGCCTTACACCTAGGCAAGACCTTGAACTGTCAATCCTCCTGCCTCAGTCTGCCAAGTAGCTGGGATTACTGACATCCTTTTGTTTTCTGCTATACTCATCAAGGAGAAAATCATATTTGTAACTAAAGAAGACCACGGAGTCCCTAATGGTACAGAGTTAATAGCTGAATGTGGATGTATTGCCACATGGAGAAATTAACTGGAACTGCCCCTGTCCAAGTCCTTTTCCTGTTTCTGCTACAGCACAGAGGAAATCAAGGGATCAGAGCCCTGTAGACTGTGAATCATACAGAAATGTCTGGGCCTCTATCACCATGACAGTGAGAACAAAAACAAGGTAAAGCCAGCTGCAGGTGAGATGGCTCCCAGGGTGAAGTTGTCCCAAGCCCACATGGTGGAAAGAGATGTTAAAGAAGAGAAAGTGTGGGCTTGGGCGACAGAGGCCAACAGACAAGGTTTGATCACATGGTGTGGGTCTTCTGACCATTCAAGAGGATATGCAGCCAGAATGGATGGAGCACAAGTGGAGAGATCACCAAGAAAGATCAGGGAGGACTGATTAGAACAGAGCACACTGCACAGAGAGAGAGAGAGGAGGCTGCGACAGAGACTGGAGACAAGACAGGAAGTGCTAACAGATCATACAAGCATTCAGACATGGGAAGAGAAGGGCAGACCTGGTGATAAGGAGGAAGGACCTTAAAGAGCACTTGGCACCCTGGAAGTCAAGGAAAAGAATCAAAAGAAAAAGTAATCAATGGGCTAGAAGGTCATATGCAAAATGACAGAGGCTGGAAGTTACCTCTGATATCTTCTGAAATATTAAGGAACGGGTCAAAGCTAAGGCTTTTAGTCCCTCCTATGCTGCTGACCTCTGGTTCATCGTCACACAGACACAGGAAGCAAGACTAACTATAAAAAACCTTAAGAGCATTGACTGTTCTTCCGAAGGTCCTGAGTTCAAATCCCAGCAACCATATGGTGGCTCACAACCATCCGTAATGAGATCTGACTCCTTCTTCTGGTGTGTCTGAAGACAGCTACAGTGTACCCATATATAATAAATAAATAAATCTAAAAAAAAAAAAAAAACCTTCAGTGTGACTGAGGTCATGTGAACTCTGTAAAAGTCATACTTGATCGCTGAACAAGCAACACCTTTCACCTATCTAGGGATGACAAATGGTGTCCCTAGGAAGAAACAGCCACACCTATGTTCTAAAGGAGAAACTCAAACATCGAGTAGTTAAGTCTGTAACTCTAAAGAAGGCTAAGAATGTAGCTCTGGCTTGGTGAGGCATGTCAGATCCAAGCACCCAGAGGGA
Organism: Apodemus sylvaticus; assembly: GCF_947179515.1. Classification (NCBI taxonomy): domain Eukaryota; kingdom Metazoa; phylum Chordata; class Mammalia; order Rodentia; family Muridae; genus Apodemus; species Apodemus sylvaticus. The sequence goes on along the minus strand of NC_067473.1, from coordinate 149,646,751 downwards.
AAGAGGCAGGGAGGGTCGGAAGTTCAGTTATCTACAGACTATGGAGGGACACATAAGACAGTTTCAAAAATGGGAATGATAATAAATTACAAAAAAGAAACTGTAGATGCCAGATACATTTCCTGGCGAATTTGTATAAGAAGTTAAGGAATAGCTGAGCGTGGTGGTGCACACCTTTAATCCCAGCACTTCGGAGGTAGAGGCAGGCAGATTTCTGAGTTCGAGGCCAGCCTGGTCTACAGAGTGAGTTCCAGGACAGCCAGGGCTATACAGAGAAACCCTGTCTCGAAAAAAAACCAAAAAAAAAAAAAAAAAGAAAAAAGAAAGAAAGAAAGAAAGAAAGAAAGAAAGAAAGAAAGAAGAAAAGTAGTTAAGGAATAATTAGTGGAGAACAAGGATTGGAGAGATGGCACAGCATGTAAAGGTGCTTGCCATCAATCCTGATGACCTGAGTATGATCTCCAGAACCTGACTACACACACACACACACACACACACACACACACACACACAGAGAGAGAGAGAGAGAGAGAGAGAGAGAGAGAGAGAGAGAGAGAGAATGAATGAATTAAAAAAGTAAAGAAGAAAGAAGCCAGGTGTGATGGCACAAGTCTTTAATCCTAGCACTCATGAGGCAGAGGCAGGCAGATATCTGTGAGTTCAAGGCCATCCTGGTCTATAGAGGACAGCCTAGGCTACACAGAGAAACCCTGTCTTGAAAAACAAAAGCAAACAAAACAAAAACCCCCAGCATCCCTCAGGAATTCGTGAAAGGCTTTGGTCCCCAAAAGGAGACTCTCCCCCAGCTATTTTATTTTTTTTAATTTTTGTATTGTCTTCTTTTTTTTTTAAGATTTATTTATTTATTTTATGTAAGTACATTGTAGCTGTCTTCAGACACCCCAGAAGAGGGAGTCAGATCTTATTACGGATGGTCGTGAGCCACCATGTGGTTGCTGGGATTTGAACTCAGGACCTTCGAAAGAGCAGTCGGTATTCTTAACCACTGAGCCATCTCTCCAGCTCTCTCCCCCAGCTATTATCATTATGCTATAATCTGCATAATTTGTCCACCCTCATCTCTCTCTCCATGATCCTCCACTATTCTCTCCTGTCTTCCCACTTCCCTAACCCTGGCCATGTCCTGTCTGCTTTCTCTTCTCTCAGCTCTGGACTCTTCCAGATGCCTCTGGATATTTTCTTTCTGCTGTCCAAAAACAAAAACAAAACCCTTACCCCTTCTTTACTGAACCTTCTCAAATACATGTGGTAACATCCTATCTCAAAAACTAAAACTCTCTGGGCTGGTAAGCTGGCTTAGTCTAAGAACACTAGCTGTTCCAGCAGAGAACTCAGATTTGGTTCCAGGACCAACATGATGGCTCACTACCTCTATAACTCCAGTTCCAGGACACTCGCAAAACATCCATACACATAAACCAAGTAAATCCTTTAAAAAACAAAAATCTAAAATAATCTGTACATAAAATATCTGAACAAATAAGGTCACCTGATACAAATTCAATATACCATAACTACCTAAATTTCCACATACTAATATACTCAAATACAAATAACTTTTGTATGCCAAAATAGAAAAAAAAAATCCCCATAGATGACCAACATTGCTGAGAAAAATTAAATTATACTTAAGTGCAGCGCGTGCCTTTGATTCCAGCATTTGGGAGGCAGAGGAAGGAGTATTTCTGTGAGTTCAAGACAGCCTGGTCTACAAAGTGAGCTCCAGGACAGCCAGGGCTATGTAGAGAGAGACCCTGGCTCGAAAGAAAACAGAAGAAAAACAACAAGACTAAGTGTTCATGAATTGTTAGTTAATATCAATGTGACCATTCTAAGTCAATAGGTAGATTTAAAGCAATAAAAAATGTCATCAAGCCAGACTGTGATGGTGCAAGCCTTTAATCCCAGCACTTGGGAGGCAGAGGTAGGTGGATTTCTGAGTTGAGGCCAGCCTGGTCTACAGAGTTCCAGGATAGCCAGGAGACACCTTGTATAGAAAAAAAATAAATAAATAAAAAATAAAAATAAAAATAAATTTTAAAAAGTTTTTTTTTCATCAGTTTGAGAGTAGAGATAAGAATTGACAATTAAAAAATTTACACCAAAATAAAAAGGATTAACTAGTCAAGGCAGAAAACTAATGCCTACAGAATTGCACATTTATTTGTTGTTTGAGAAAGGGCTTCCCTAGCCCGGCTGTGGCTGTGCACGCCTGTAATCCCAGCACTTAGGAGGCAGAGGCAGGCAGATTTGTGAGTTCGAGACCAGCCTGGTCTACAGAATGAGTTCCAGGGCAGCCAGGGCTGCACAGAGAAACCTTGTCTCGAAAAATCAAAAAAACAACCGAGAAAGTGCTTCCCTGTGAAGTTCTGGCTGTCCTAGAACTCACTTTGTAAATCAGGCTGACGTCAAATTAAAAAAAAAAAAAAAAAAAAGAGGCCCAGGGATTAAACGTGTGTGTGCAGCCTAGCTGATATGCATATTTTTAATGGTTAAGAGTATGTAGGGTAGGCGCAGACCTAGCTAGACAGAGACATCTGCAATACAACTGAGAATACAGGAAACACACACACAAACACACACACACATGTAACCTCTTAGAAGGGCCCTCCTCCAATTCTGCTGGGAAAGTGTTATTTCCAAAGATGGAAGGAGAAAGACCACTGACTCAAATCATCTTGGCCAAATTAATTAAAGCAACCAATTTATTAAAGCAATTATTTTTATTTATGTACACAGCAGCCTCTATAGCTGCGTGAACTCCTGGGTGGGGGTAATGGCCTAAGCAGTTTACAGAAGCAAGATAAGCAGATAATTAGCTCATTTCCATTTACCTTATGGGGCCAGGATTCAAGGCCTTTTTGCCCAGCTCTTAACAAAGGGCGGGCTCTGGAATGCGACCTTTTACCTAGTTTCTAACAAAGAGCAGGCTCTGGAATATGAAGTGTTTGGGGCTTCTTAGAAGGCTGGAGTTAGAGCTTCTTTGGAGAGAGATAACATTTTAAACTTCTGACTTCTTGGGGTCATTAGAGTGTTAGGCTGTATTTTCTATCCTTTCAATGGAACCCAGGTCCTCCTGCTCCTGCTGTACTCAGTTACCAACTGAGCCCTCTCGCTGGCTGCATCAGTAAACAGTGGCCATGGACAAACTGGATTTACCTGAAAGGGGCTGGAAATGAAAAGGAGGGCATGGGGGTGGGAGGGGCGAGAGGAGGATGAAGCTAAGACAAGGTTCTGATCAAGTCTCCCAAGTTTAATACTCAGCCGTGTGTTTTATAGGGAAAGCTCACAGCCCCATCCTTTGTTTCAGCTGGATTCTGTTGCAAAGCAAGTCAGTGGGCAGTCTATTCTTCTAAGTCCTGTAGGAAGTTGCACGTGCCACCTAGCTGGCTGGCTCCACCTTGCTCAAGGTCTGTTCTGCCTACTCAAGGCTGGGAAGGGCACAGTTTTATTTTGTTTCGTTTTTCTGTGGAGTCCTGACTAGGATCGTATTAAGCCTGTAGATGACTTTTGGTAGGATTTTCACAATATTGATTCTTTTGCAAATGAGCATAGGGAGTCTTTCCCTTTTGTACTTCTGCCTCAATTTCTTTCTTCAGAGTTTTGATTTTATTAATTTTCCTGACCTGTCCCCACTCCCTCCAGGGAGGTCACGATATTGATGTAGAATGTAGTGCAGAGCAGACACTCTGATTCACTCAAATGACCCTCCTGTCTCAGTCTCCTGAATAGCCAGGGCTATAGGCATGAGACATGCCACACGGCCATTTAATTATTAAAAATCACATTTTCCAGGCTACACAGAGAAACCCTGTTTCATATGCATGACTGTGTACATGTGTGGGGAGGTGCATATGTGTCATGGGAGGCAAGTGGAGGTCAGAGGGCACACCTCCAGGTTGTTAATGTTTTGGGTCGGGGGTGTTTTTTTTCTAGACAGGGTTTCTCTGTGTAACAGCCCTGGAAATGCCTTTTGTAGATAGACTGTCCTTGAGGGCACAGAGGGCCACCTTTTCCCTCCCCATACTGGGATTAAAGATATGTGCCACCGTGCCCAGCTCAGAGGCTGCTAATTTTTTTTTTTTAAACTTCGGATTGCTTTGCTTCTCCTGAGTCTTTTGCATTCTCATATGAAATTTAGAATTGTTTTCAATTTCTGTGGAGAAGTGCATTGGAATTTTGATGTGGATTGCACTGAATCTATGGATAGCTTTTGGTGGGGTAGCCATTTTCACAATAATAATCCTGTCAGTTCACGGGCGCGTGAAGTGCTGCGGTTTGAGTGATGTGGTTCCTGTATATCTTGGGCATTTGGATACTTGGTATAAGTGGAATAGTGAAATGACCATCTTTGTGACGTAAGCCAAGCATTACAATCACCCACTATCTTTAATTGGGGTCAATCTGGGGTTTTATTTTTTAACCCTTTTTTGACTCTCAGGGCTCTTGTCTTTCTTATAGTTTATGCCTGTTTGGAGAAGTGTCCAGTGACCAGGAGAGCTGTTTGTATTTTGGTAGTCTCCTTTCTTTAATAACGGAGCGACACTAGCTGTACCTTTGTGTGTGGGCTGAGTAGGTTCTCCTATTCTCCCAAGAGCTCCTGGCTCATACGGCCTATGGTGTGGCTAATTCTCTAGCTACACAGTGCCTCTCAGGTGTGTTGTGACTACACAGTGCCTCTCAGGTGTGTTGCGACTACACAGTGCCTCTCAGGTGTGTTGCGAGACCGGGCAGTAAAGACAGCATGAAGATCTGTACAGGCCTGGCTTCATATCTGCAAAACCTGCTAAGTATCAACCACCTTGCTAGATGCAGCTGTGGGTCTTAAACAGTCCTCAGGGGCCCACAGTGCTTGGACCCCCCCCCGCCCCCCCCCCCACAGCATCGAATGCTCGAATACGTGTTAGGTGGCTTCTGAGGGTGATGGTGCCTGCTGACCTCAGGTTCAGGGTGAGCAGACCTCACTCTCAACTGAGCGCTGCTCCTGGTTACCTAGGGCGGAACTACCTTTCCCAGTCACTTCACTCACTGACCTAACTTCACACACCTGCCTTTTGTGACTTGGAAGCATTTGGTCATCCTGCTCACCAAACCACCTCCTGGGGCTGTGGGAGGTTAAATTCAGGCTTCCTGATTTGTGTATTTATTGTTTTCTGGACTCCACAATTACCCAGATTTAAACAATAGGTTTCTTTTCAAGGTGGAGCCTGGCCACTGTCTTCCAAGTCATATACATTGTCAAGATTGGGCTACTCTCCCTGATCTGCCCATCGGTGAATCTCTAGCTTTTCAGAACCTGCAAGTGAATTTGAGGCCTCTGAGCTTGTGCTGTGGTTTAGTACTCTCTCCACAGAGCTGCCTGCCTTACCTTTCGGACAAGGCTTATGCTTATCAACCCCAAGCCAGAAGGATGCCTGGGGCTCTTTCCCACCTTTCTTTTCTTTCTCCTTTTCAGCTGTTACATTGCTCCTGGGTGAACTCCCTAAGGTTCTCTTTGTAATAATCCTTCCCCCCTTATCCTGCCTGCTTCACCAGATCACAGAGACAGTTTGTCTGTCATCTCCCATAGAATTCACCTCCCTTCCGTCCCTCTCTCCCTCCCTCCTTCCCTTCCTTCCTTCCTTCTTTCTCTTTCAAGGTGGTGACCACACCCTTGGTCTCACACACACAAAACTCTACCCACTGACCTTTATCCCCAGTCCTACTCTTTTTTGTCCTGTGGTTTATATTGTGTGTATTACTGATTTGTCTGCATATATATTTGTGCACTGTGTGCATGCCTGGTGCCCGCGATGCCAGGAGAGGTTCAGGTCTCCTGTAGCTGGACTTAGTGGACGGTTGTGCGCTGCCGTGTGGGTGCTTTGAACTGAACCTGGGCTCTCTGTGAGAGCAGCAGGTGTGCTTAACTGCTGAGCCATCCACTCCTTAGCCTCCTCTCCACCCACACCTCACTGCTTTCTCACTGGCAAAGCTCCCTTACATTTCCAGGGCAGACCTCAGTTACTTCACCATGACACATTATTATGCTGTAGAGATTGCTGTGCTCCTTTGGGTTTTTATTGAGAAGTTCTTGTTACATAGACAAGGCCAGGATCTTCCTAGCTCTGCCTAAAAAGTGCTGGCATTGTGGGTGGGGATCACATCTGTAAGATTGCTGTTTTCAACTTACTATATGTTAAAAATATAATTCTTCCTTCCTTCCTTCCTCCCTCCATCCTTCCCTCCCTCCCTCTCCTCCTCCTCTTCCTCCTCCCTCCTCTTCCTCTTCTTCCTCCTCTTCCTCCTCCCCCTTCTCTCTCTCTCTTGAGACAGGGTTTCTGTTTAGCTTTGGGTATTCTGCAACTCATTCTATAGACCAGGCTAGCCTTGAACTTACAAAGATTCCAGCCTGCCTTGGCCCCCTGAGGGGCATTGATTAAAGGCTTGCACCACCACTGGGCTATTTTTATTACTTTGAATTGTGTGTATGGGAGTGTACGTGCACATGAATGCAGGGCCCACAGAGGTCAGAGGTGTCAGATTCACACACACACACACACACACACACACACACACACACACCCCGGAGCTGGGGTTACAGGCAGTTGTGAGTTGCCTGATGTGGGTGCTGCTAGGAATGGGACTCAGGTCTTCAGGGGAGCAGCATGTGCTCTTAAGCTCCCAAGTTACTATTCTTTTGTTTTATGGTTTTTTGAGACAGGGTTTCTCTGTGTAGCCCTGGTTGTCCTGGAACTCACTTTGTAGACCAGGCTGGCCTCGAACTCAGAAATCTGCCTGCCTCTGCCTCCCAGAGTGCTGGGATTACAGGCGTGCGCCACCACCGCCCAGCTTCAAGTTACTATTCTTAACAACTAGATATATGCTTTATGTTTGAGAGATATTCATATAGTTTCCTTGTGATGTCGTTGTGGTCTTTGTTACTGCGTCATACTGATCTCACAAATGGATTAGGAAGGGATTCTTCTTGGGAGATTCTGTGTAGATTTGTATCTTTCTTTTTTGTTTTTCAAGACAGGGCAGGGTTCCTCTGTGTAACAGACCTACGGACTGAGATTAAAAGCACCCCCAACATGTATCTTTAACATAAAACAAAAACCCTTTTTAATGTGTGTATGGGTGTTTCCCCGCAAGCATGCCTGTGTACCAAGTTCATGCCTGGCGCCCAAGGAAGCCAGAAGAGGCTGTCAGATCCCTTGAGTTAGAGATGGTTGTGAGCTACCATGTGGATGCTGGAAATCAACTCCAGGTCTTCTGAAGGAGCAGCAAATGCTTTGAACAGCTAAGCCATCTCTCCAGGCCATATTGCATCATTCTTAAATGGTTGGTAGTACTTGCAGCATCTAGGCCATGACTTTTCTTTAAAAAAATGTTATCAGCTGGGCTGGAGAGATGGTTCAGCGGGTAGGAGCACTGACTGCTCTTCCAAAGGTCATGAGTTCAAATCCCAGCATCCACATGGTGGCTCACAACCATCCGTAAGGAGATCTGACTCCCTCTTCTGGCATCTAAAGATAGCTACAGTGTACTTACATATAATAAATAAATATTTTTTTTAAAAAATGTTATCAGCTACAAATCCAATTCAGTAGGGCTACTGAGATAGCTACTCAAGGGTTGTCAAGAAGCCTCAGCAAGTAGGGGTGTTACTAACAGTGAAGGACCTGAGTCCACTCTCTGGAGCGGGATGGAAATCTAGAACAGCGCCTTCTGACTTCCATCTGTGCAAGTCAGCATTTGAATCCCCAAATGCATGCAAAATAAGTAAATGCACTAATATTTGTTGTTATATTTGTTCATTTTACATTTTTTCTTGCATATATGTATGTCTACCACATGCATTCTTAGAGCCCATGGAAATCAGAAGGGGCATTGGAGTCCCTGTGACAGTCTCACAGATGGTGTCTTAGTCAGGGTTTCTATTCCTGCACAAACATCATGACCAAGAAGCAAGTTGGGGAGGAAAGGGTTTATTGAGCTTACACTTCCATGTTGCAGTTCATCACTAAAGGAAGTCAGGACTGGAACTCAAGCAGGTCAGGAAGCAGGAGCTGATGCAGAGGCCATGGTGGGATGTTTCTTACTGGCTTGCTTCCTCTGGCTTGCTCAGCCTGCTCTCTTATAGAACCCAAGAGCACCAGCCCAAAGGTGGTACCACCCACAAGGGGCCCTCCCCACTTGATCACTAATTGAGAAAATGCCCCACAGCTGGATCTCATGGAGGCACTTCCCCAACTGAAGCTCCTTTCTCTGTGATAACTCCAGCCTGTGTCAAGTTGACACACAAAACCAGCCAGTACAAATGGTTTTGAACTACAGTGTGGGTCCTGGGAAATAAACTTTGGTCCTCTGCAAGAGGAACAAGTAGTCTTAACTGCTAAGTTCTCTCTCCAGCACCAGTTGGTGTATTTTTAAAAAAGAGATGGCTATTTAAGGTTTTGGGTCCTCCCCCCCCCCCCCCTGAGATAGGGTTTCTCTGTGTAGCCCTGGCTGTCCTGGAACTCACTCTGTAGACCAGGCTGGCCTCAAACTCAGAAATCTGCCTGCCTCTGCCTCGCAAGTGCTGGGATTAAAGGTACACGCCATTACTGCCCGGCTATTTAAGGTATTTTGATTGATTTGTTAGTATATGCCTTTAACAGAAAGTCTTACCTAAGCTGTGAACTTGAGGCTAAACTTCCTATATCCCCTTAATAACTGCCGGACATGCAGTGCTTCTTTCTCATTCCTGTCTCCATTGTAGTTCTGTATTTTCTGTTCGTCCATCTGCTAGTTCATTAATTTTATGCTCCTACCTTTATTGTCTTCTCTTTGCTTTGTGTTAAGCGTGCCTTTTCTTTTGAAATGGGCAAAGTCTTTACCACGCCTGGCCTTTTCTAGTTTCTTTGGGAGTTTAGACCATTTTGAAATTTCTCCTGATCTGAGATACACATTAAGCACCACAATGCTTTTCCTCTAAGCATTGTCTTAACAGGAGTCTCTAATTCTAATAGTCATTCAATTAAAAAATATTTACAAATTCTTCTTTTTTCTTTCTCTTTAGCCTGTTGCTCACTTAGGAGTCAGGTGCTGTTTGATTCTTCAGTTCCAAAGAGAATGTATCTTAGATGGTTTTCTGGTTTTCATTTTTCTCCTTTTTCCTTTTTTTTTTTTTTGGTTTGTTTTTTTGAGACAGGGTTTCTCTGTGTAGCCCTGGCTCCCCTGGAACTCACTCTGTAGACCAGGCTGGCCTTGAACTTGATGGTTTTCTTTTTTTTTTTTTTTATTTTATTTATTTTTTTTTCTGAGACAGGGTTTCTCTGTATAGCCCTGGCTGTCCTGGAGCTCACTTTGTAGACCAGGCTGGCCTCGAACTCAGAAATCCGCCTGCCTCTGCCTCCCAGCGTGCTGGGATTACAGGTGTGCGCCACCACTGCCCGGTGATGGTTTTCATTTTTAAAAACTTAGGTTACATTTTTATTTGGTGTGTATATGCACGCCACATGGTATATGGCGGGTCAGAGGGCAACTTTGGGGAGTTGGTCCTCTCCTTCTACCCTGGGAGTTCTAGGAAGTAAACTCAGGTTTTCAGGCATGACTGAGTCACTAACTGCCCCCTTCATTTAAATTTTTAAAAGATATTTTTCTTTTCTTTTTTAAAAGATTTATTTATTTATTGTATGTAAGTACACTGTAGCTGTCTTCAGACACCCCAGAAGAGGGAGTCAGATGTTGTTATGGATGGTTGTGAGCCACCATGTGGTTGCTGGAATTTGAACTCAGGACCTCTGGAAGAGCAGTCAGTGCCATCACTCCAGCCCCCTAGATATTTGTTTTCTAATATATGATACACAGACTTGAAAATATATAGTATGGGGCTGGAGAGATGGCTCAGCAGTTAAGAGCACCGACTGCTCTTCCAGAGGTCCTGAGTTCAATTTCTAGCAACTATTTGGTAGCTTTTAACCATCTGTAATGCGATCTCTTCTGGTGTATCTGAAGACAGCTACAGTGTATTCATATAAATAAATAAATCTTAAAAAAAAGAAGATACATAGTATGATGTTCCTTAGTGGACTGTTGTGCACATACTGATGAATCCAGTTAATGGACAGGGTTAGGTAAGCCACTCATATCCTTCCATTTGTGCCAGCCAGTTACTTCAGACTAGGGAAATAGCTCTAACTGGAAACGTGCCTGCACTCCTGTATCAGCAGTGAAGCTTTATGTACGTTAGAGCTAGAGAGCTGCTCTACCATTGGATCCCCAAAGCCAGAAGCATCTCCAGTTATGCCTCAGAGCTTTCACTGGAGGCTAAGTTCTGGCTGGTTCTATAGAGCAGCTGGTGAAAATAGCCCATGTGTACACAAAGGGAATGTCCCACATAGCTTTGGTTATTCATGTCATGGCTTTCCCAGCATGCTTCATTCCCAGCTGTACTGCCTAGCTTTGTGTGGCAACTTGTCACAGGCGGGAGTTATCACAGAGAAAGGAGCTTCATTTCAGGAAGTGCATCAATGAGATCCAGATGTGGGGCATTTTCTCAATTAGTGACCAAGGCGGGAGGGCCCCTTGTAAGTGGTACCATTTCTGGGCTGGCAGTCTTGGGTTCTATAAGAAGCAATTTGAGCAAGCCAGGGGAAGCAAGCCAGTAAGTAACATCCCTCCAGGGCCTCTGCAACAGCTCCTGCTTCCTGACCTGCTCGAGTTCCAGTCCTGACTTCCTTTTGGTGATGAACAGCAACGTGGAAGTGTAAGCTGAATAAATCCTTTCCTCCCCAACTTGCTTCTTGGTCATGTTTGTGCAGGAATAGAAACCCTGACTAAGACACTAGCCTTTGTTTCATTAAGCACTTTTTGGCCTGAAACCAAAACAGATCTTTCTTTTCCTTAACCCTGTATGTGAGTGGCAAAAGATGTACCTGCTTCTGTACTGACAGAATGCCCACCCAACCACCTTCCTAGCCTGGGAGTTAGTCTATTTGTTTGCTTTTCTTTTTTTTAAAATTATTTATTTATTATGTAAGTACACCATAGCTGACTTCAGACACCCCAGAAGAAGGCATCAGATTTCATTACGGATGGTTGTGAGCCACCATGTGGTTGCTGGCATTTGAACTCAGGACCTTTGGAAGAGCAGTCAGTGCTCTCAACCGCTGAGCCATCTCTCTAGCCTCTGTTTGTTTGTTTTTCAAGATAGGGTTTCTCTGTGTAGCCCCAGCTGTCCTGGAACTAACTCACCTGTTGGACTAGGCTAGCCTCAATCTCAGAAATCTGAGTCAGTTCTTGCTGAGATCTCTTTTGATGATTATCTTCCTCTTGTTCTCATTACTGCTGTAGTTTTATAAGCAAACATTTTCTATCATTTTAGGACTTTCCTGAAAATAGATTAGACCTGCTTAACAAAGGCAAATTCTTTAGTAGTTTCTCCATTACTCAAAAATTTTTCCTTCCCTCCCAATCCCCCCAGAGTTTCTCTGTGTAGCTTTGTCTGTCTTGGGACTCACTCTGTAGACCAGGCTGGCCTTGAACTCAGAGATCTTCTTGTTTCTGTCTCCCAAGTGCCGGGATTAAAGCTGGGGATGGGGCACCCCCCCAGCTCTGCTAGTCATTTTTTGGGGGCGGGGCAGGGTTTCTCTGTGTAGCCCTGGCTGTCCTGGAACTCACTCTGTAGACCAGGCTGTCCTGGAAATCAGAAATCCTCCTGCCTCTGCCTCCCAGAGTGCTGTGATTACAGGCGTGAGCCACCACTGCCCGGCTCTGCTAGTCCATTTTAATTTATCAAGCCTTACTGTGGTTTCTGAAGCCTCTGATTGGCTGTCACATGTTCCCCGGGTACTGTGTCTGCAGCTGTCTCAGCTCTTCCGCCGGATCATCTATTCTCTGTAGCACCCAGGCTAGCTTTACTCCCCTAACTATTTTGGCTATGTTGATTCGGGATTTCTCCATTGTTTTTACTATGGAAGTATCCCCAAACTAACTTCCCTTGGTAAAAACTAATTATTTACATGCCTGCACAGCTGCCTGAGAGGAGGGGCTGAGTGGACTTTCCACCACAGTAGTGTGTGGGAAAGCACTTTGATAGTGTGAGCATGAACTGGTGCACACTTCTGTACTAAACACAGCAGGTCACCACGCCTGTTATGCCTCCAGCTCCCCCACCCACTCTCGAATGGACACACTGTATGGTCACAGTTTAAAGAGCTATTTAGGACTTAAAAGAAACATGGAAAACAAGGCACATAATTTCAGAGGAAACATGAATTCCAATTTCTCAGAGAAGACGAACGAAGGGAGCCGTGCTGTGCTTGGAAAAATACAGAGCTCTTGCAGGTAGAATTGTGGAATACACGTCTAACAACACTGGCAGAACTGCATTATACACTCTACCCATATGAGGAACCAGTGTAATCCATTCACCGTATAACATAAAATGTGCTGGGGACTCCGACTAATTTCTTCTGTGAGGGGCTATATTGAAATAACCCTTACTGTTTCTTTCCTTTGAGGAAGACAAAGGTAAGAGTTGAACGTAATAAACTGGGGCCCTAGCAGATAGTTCAGTCAGCAAAGCTCTTGTCTAGCAAGCTTGAGACAGAATCCACATAAAAAGTTGGGTGTGGTGGCACACACCTGTAATCCTAGCCATGGTGAGCTGGGAAGGGGAGACAGCTGGATCCATGGGACTCTGGTCTAGCTTACTTGCTGACATTCTATACCATGAGTGACAGACAGATCCCCAGTCTCACACAAGAATGTGATAAGCATCTGCGCACCTGAGATGTCCTCGGACCTCCACACACGTGCACACATGCATGCACACACCAGCACAGCACATGCACTCTCTCTGCATGAACACACATTCCTACATGCACAAAGTAGTAAGATGGAAACTGTGTGGGGTACCAGGGCTCAAACTCAGGGTCTTATCCGTGCTAGGCAAGCATGCTACCTCTGATGTGCATACTCAGCCGTGAAAAATATTTATCTTTTACAATAAATGTATTCTGAACTCCTGAGTGGGCTCATGTTTTTTAAGGAAGCTCCTTCCTGTGAACCCGCTGGTGGATGTGGAGGTTCGAGCTCTGGCTGAAGCCTTTTCCACATCTGCTGCATTCATACGGCTTCTCTCCTGTGTGGACTCTCTGATGGATGAGGAGTTTGGAGCTCTGGCTGAAGCCCTTCCCACACTTGCCACAGTGGTAGGGCTTTTCCCCAGTGTGGACTCTGAGGTGGATTCGAAGGTCTGAACTCTGACTGAAGCCTTTCCCACATTCATAGCACTGGTAGGGCTTCTCTCCGGTGTGGGTGCACCGGTGGATGTGGAGGTTTGAGCTCTGGCTGAAGCCTTTCCCACACTCCCCGCACCGGTAGGGCCTCTCTCCCGTGTGGACACGTTGGTGAATGTGCAGGTTTGATCGCTGGCTGAAGCTCATACCACACTCCTCACACTCATACGGCTTCTCACCAGTGTGGACTCTCTGGTGGATGAGTAGCTTTGAACTCTGGCTGAAGCCCTTCCCACACCTGTCACACTTGAAAGGCTTCTCGCCTGTATGGACCGAATGGTGGACAAGCAGACTTGAGCTCCTGGTGAAGCCCTTCCCGCACTTGTCACATTTGTAAGGTTTCTCATCCATGCGGACTGCTTGATGCAGAAAGAGACTTGAGCGCCTGGTGAAGCCCCTCCCACAATGCGCAGATCAGCTGAAGCCCCTCCCACAACGCCCAGATCAGCTGAAGCCCCGCCCACAATGCTCACCCCCACTCCCGCAGGCCTTTTCTTTCAGGTGGTCTCTCTGATGACGCATTACTTCTGCGTTCTGAATGTGGTCCTCACCTCACCGATCACGTGTGTATAGCTGCTCTGAAGGGGGGATTTTCTTGAAGAGATGACCGTCTGGGTTGGTTATAAGCATCTCCTGGGATTCTCCAGTTCCAGGATTCCTCTGTGTGGTCTCTTGGAAGACTCCAAGTGACTAAGGGTGACTTCCATCTAAAAATGTCTTTACTGTTACAGTCAAAGACGACTAAAGAGTCTTTGCACTGGACATTTTGGCGAGTCGTCTCAGCAGAGAACGCTGGAGGTGACAGTTCTGTTGCATCAGTTGGAAGCTTGACTTGACGATTCTCTGAACAGTGGTGTATGGAATGACAATCCCCCCTATTCCTTTTCTTTCCCTCTTTCTTAAGTTAGAGAGAACTCCCCCCTCCCCACCTGAGGCTCCTTACACAACTTCTCAGAGGAGTCCTGTCTGGCCATTTGGCTTGGGATTTCAAAGATAATTTTTTTTTTTCACTTTCAATGTTTGTGAAATAACTTTAAAGAGTCATCGCAATTTGTGGTTTTTGGAAATATGGCAAGACACTTCTCGCCATTTTTGACAGCAATCAATTTCAGTATCTGTGTGTACTTCTTGAAGATTCAGCGTTTAAACTCAACTTCCAGCTTCTGACTGACCATGTCTTCCAAAATTAGCCACTAGAAAAAAATTCCGAAGTCTTTTCTCTTTCTCTCACTTTAAAGATTTTTATTTCCTAAGTGTTTTGCCTGCAAGGATGTCTGCGCGACTCATGCCTGTCTGGTGCTGGTGGAGGTGAAAGAGGGCCTTGGATCTCCTAGAACTGGAGTGATGGGTGATGAGTCACCACGTGGTGCTGGGAACTGAACTTACAAGAGCCAGGGGTGCTCTCGGTTTCTGAGTCAGCTCTCCAGACTCCTGAAGGCCTTTCTCTTGAAGATTCTCCACAGAATTTGGTTTGATTCTCCTAGAAAACAGAGAATTTGAGAATTTAGTGAGAAGAGCAAAGGATTCTAGACTAGGAGGACCTAAGGCCTGGGCACTTGGTAGCTCAGAACTTAGCTAGCTTCCTTTTCTCTTCTCTTCTCTTCTCTTCTCCTTTCTTTCTTTCTTTCTTTCTTTCTTTCTTTCTTTCTTTCTTTCTTTCTTTCTTTCTTTCTTTCTTTCTTTCTTTCTTTCTTTCTTTCTTTCTTTCATGAGACAGGGTTTCTCTGTATAGCCCTGGCTGTCCTGGAACTCACTCTGTAGACCAGGCTGGCCTTGAACTCAGAAATCCACCTGCCTCTGCCTCCCAGAGTGCTGGGATTACAGGTGTGCGCCACCACCCCCTGGCTTGAAGTATCCTTTTCCTTTTCCTTTCCTTTCCTTTCCTTTTTTTCCTTTCCTTTCCTTTCCTTTTTCCTTCCCTTTCCTTCCCTTCCCCTCCCCTCCCCTCCCCTTCCCCTGCCCTCCCCTCCCCTCCCTTCCCTTCCTTTCCTTTCCTCCTTGTGGTGTTATGGATTGAACCAAGGAGCTAGTCAAATACTCTAGCATTGTCCTGCAGCCTCAGGCCTTAGTTTGTGCTTTCATTTATATCTTTTGGGTTGTCCTCAAGAGGGGAACCTGTGACCTGTGTTCACAAGACAGAAATTGCTTCTCTGCTTTTAAGCAGAGCTGAATATAGATATGTATTTACTATTGTGAAAGACCATGAGTCTTGTACCTCGCCACAGGTCACACATCTCATCACATGTCACTTTATTTTTGACTCAGTGCCCATTCAGTCGGTGTGCTACTTTCACAATTGTTAGCGCTATAAGACACAAAATAGAAATCTTTCTATTGAATAAATTCTGTTCAATAGAAATCTTATTTCTATTGAATAAATATTATTTCTGTTGAATAAATAACCATCCTGGAACTGACAGATGGGGAGGGAAGGACACGTGCGGAACCATGGCCTTACACACGGTCATCTTCGTGAAGTCCTCAGTATTTTCCAGTCTCTCAGTGCCCCGAGGGAGCTCACAGGTCCTCTGTGTAAAGACTTTCTTTTTCTATTTGACTGTATTTGCCAAATAATAAAAGATCTGATCGTTGCTGCTGGAGATGTTAAGAACCACCCCTTCCTTGTTAAATTCAGCTTAAACTAAGCATGGAGGCACGTACCTGTATTTCCAGCTACCTGGGAGGTGGAGGTAGGCCGATAACTTTAATCCATGAGTTTGAGGGTACGGAGATATCATCCCATTAAGAAGAGGGAGAAGAGAAGGAATCTAGCTTAGATCCGGAATAATTATCTCCCTCCCTCTCTTTCAAGACAGGGTCTTATTATACAGCTCAGACTGGCCTTGAACTTGTGATTATCCCGACATCTGAGTGCTGGGATGATAGACATTTGCTACCACTCCTGGATGTGCTACTTACTTATGAAGAATGGCCTGGATCTAGAAAATTCGAGGTTTACTTCTGGGTCTGCTGCCCTTCTCTTCAGCATAGTCACAGTTCTTCAGTGGCATGAAACACGAGCACCAGAGCGAGGAAAGCTCTGTCCACCCCGATGTCAGGTTTGAGGTGACTTTCTGCTGTGGGTTTATGGAGAAAACAAAAATCTGAAGAATGCGTGAAGTCGACTACCAGTGCCCTCCCTCCTCTCTCTCTCTCTCTCTCTCTCTCTCTCTCTCTCTCTCTCTCTCTCTTTCTTCTCTCTCTCTCTCTCAAGATAGGGTATCAATCTCTATGTAGCCCTGCCTAGCCTAGAACTCACTCTCTAGATCAGGCTGGCCTGAACTCACAGAGGTTTGCCTGCCCAAGCTCCCAAGGGTTGGAATTAAGTAGTGTGCTACCACCGCCTGGCAACTGTTTGGCAATTGTAAAATTTATTATAACTAAATATGCAAACATGTTGATGAAGGAGGACAGGGTGCCGGGCGGTGGTGGCGCACGTCTGTAATCCCAGCACTCTGGGAGACAGAGGCAGGCAGATTTCTGAGTTCAAGGCCAGCCTGGTCTACAGAGTGAGTTCCAGGACAGCCGGGGCTATACAGAGAAACCCTGTCTTGAAAAAAACCAAATCCAAAAAAAAGGACAGAGGGCAATCAGAGCATAAGAGATCTAGTTAGGCAACTCATCTCACCTCCCATTAGAATCACTGGCATTAAGCATGTGTGGAAGCCAGGCGGTGGTGGTGCACGCCTGTAATCCCAGCACTCTGGGAGGCAGTAGCAGGCGGATTTCTGAGTTCGAGGCCAGCCTGGTCTACAGAGTGAGCTCCAGACAGTTAGGGCTATACAGAGAAACCCTGTCTTGAAAAAAGAACAAACAACAAAAAACAAACAACCCCCCCCCCCAAAAAAAAGCATATGTGGAGATATTTCACAGTAACACTGGGTGCACAGAGATCGGGAGAATGAAAGAGGACCTTTCTTTCCAGCAGGGCTAGGAATCGGAAGTTTTAAAAACCACCACATGGTTTGACGCACCTTTTCAAGCATGACTTTGTGGCTACCGAGCAGCTATTTAAATTCCTTATGTCCTTCTCTTTCACAGCGAACAATGATCACTGTTACTACACATGACACTTGCTTTCTCGTAGCTGTAACTAAAGACCCAAATGGACAACATAAAGAGAGATTTATTTGAGTCATGGTTTTAGACCCCTATCATGGTGGAGCATTGTGGGAAACATGCTCTTCAGCTAATGGCAGGCATAAAGTGGGGCAGAAGAGCAGGCAAGAGCCAGGCTAAGCAAGCCTCGCGAGGCTAGGCTTCAGCCCCGGGACCGCCTCCTCCACCCAGGGACCGCCTCCTCCACCAGGCTCCGCCTTCCAGAGTTCGACCACCCTCTGATAGTCTCAAGGTTTGAATCCACAATGAAACCATTCCTGAGGCTAGAGCCTCATGATCCAGTACTCTCTGGAAACACCTTTAGAGACTCAGGAAGAAGTGTGCTTCACTAGTTCCCAGGAATCTCTCAATTCAATTATCAGTCATATGTATGATGGTTACAGAAAATCTGCTCACCAAGAAGATTTCTTTGAAGAAAAGCTTCGGGTTATAATCTTGTTTTCCCACTTAGCATTAGACTGAGCATATATATGCTAACTCTGAACGATCTCCAATGGGCTACAGTTTTGATCTTGGTTTTTCTTTTTTCTTTTTTTAACATTGATTTTTTTGTTTGTTTGTTTGTTTTGTTTTTTTTGGATTTGGTTTCTTTTGAGACAGGGTTTCTCTGTATAGCCCTGGCTGTCCTGGAACTCACTCGGTAGACCAGGCTGGCCTCGAACTCAGAAATCTGCCTGCCTCTGCCTCCCAGAGTGCTGGGATTACAGGCGTGCCCACCGCCCGGCTGATCTTGGTTTTCTAAAGGCTTTGTTCCTAACCTCTGACACCTCTGAGGTTGTGGGGAGGTGAAATCCTTAAGAGGTAGACCTAGTAGGAAGAATTGAGGTCCCTGGGGACGTGCCCTTAAAGATGATATTGGGATCCAAGTCTTTCCCACATGAGGTGAACCAAACTCTGTTTCACAGGTCCAAAATTGAGTCAAGTAATGATATACTAAAAGGACTGAACTGTAAGCAGACAAATCTTTGCTCCTTACAAAATCCTTGGGTATATTTTATTACCCAAGATATTTTGGTCTTAACAACGAGATAACTTGTGTAACATTCAAAAGTGAAATGTCTGATAGAAGAAGCTGACTTCCAGTCTACAGGGCAAAAATGCTCCATCGAGCCTTTCAGAGGAGCTTGGTTGTACGCTTTGGGGAGGACTCCACAAGGTGGCAAGGCAGTGTAGTGAGAACTAGCGTGAACTTCAGGGTCAGCAGACCCTATGCTGAACCCGTTGATACCGTTTGCTAGACTCATAATATTTTAATGTCCCAAACACTCTTGTTCCCTTGTATAACATACCAAACTCACAAGAAGCTTGACAATAAAGAGAAAGATCACAAGGTACCTTTCTTCTAAGAAAGCTGTATCTAGCTCAGAGATGAGGCATTTTTGTTGAAAGAAACTCCAAGTCACCTGGAGCACGGTCATATTCTCTGGGAAGGGCAGATTCTTCGAAAGGTAGTTCTGACATGCCCGTCTCCTCAGACTAGCCTATGTCTGTATTGATGAAGTTCTGGAGTAGGTGTTCTCAGGTTGTGTGCATCTTCTCACTGCGTGTAGTACAACTACCCATTATCCCTCGCCAAACCTTATTCTCAGAAATCTGACTGATTTCTAGGATGCAGAGGGGAGTCCTATGGGATGCAGAGGGGATCCTATGTAGCGGAAACCTTAGTACCCCCTCGTGTCTCTTGGGGGACTCTCGGTTTGCTCTGCTGCAGGGGCCTGGCCCTCCGTGAGGGTGGCCTTGTTCACGGGGTGTAACTGGGGGGACCGCGGCTGCTAACATGTGGGACCGCACCTGCAGGGCGCCTTCCCAGCCTTTGAGCCTGGCTCCGAGTAGCGATGCGCCCTCGTCTGGACCAGGTCACCGCTGCCCACCCCTGGGGCAGCCCAGCCCTGCTCACCTCTTGTGCAGGTAGAACCCACACCTGGTAACGCAAGACTCCGGAGCATCTTCGAGGACTTGAACTACAAGTCCCAGCAGACCGCGGGCAGGGAAGCGCTACTTCCGAGCTCACTTCCGGTGACGAGGGGGCCACCGCTGCTTTTGTGAAC
Source organism: Apodemus sylvaticus (assembly GCF_947179515.1). Lineage (NCBI taxonomy): Eukaryota > Metazoa > Chordata > Mammalia > Rodentia > Muridae > Apodemus > Apodemus sylvaticus. The sequence continues at coordinate 149,627,298 of NC_067473.1, read as the reverse complement.
CCCAAATTTGTGGTTGTGGCTGGCCCTGTATGGATCAAATTGTTGTTCAGTCTTTTCGTTGCAGACACATACAGTTTCATAATACTCCCCAAGGTGTCTTTTACTTGTTTTGGTGGTGCTGGAGAGTAAATAACCATTATAAAATTGTCTTTAACCTTAAAAATATTCTGAAGCTGTTATTAACCACTTTAAGTGACTAGTGTAGTATAAGTAACCACAGCATGTAATCCCATCCCTAGGAAGGCTGAGAAAGGAGGCTTATGAGTTCGAGAAGCCCGTGTCAAAATTTAAAAGTGAAAGAAAAGAATCGATCATTGGATATTCCATGTTCTTATCTTTGGAGTACAGTTTCCAGATAGGTTTGTGCAGGTCACCAACGCCTGTAATTCTAACTACAGTGAACCCAACACCCTCTTCTGGCCTCAGGTGTACAAACCTACACACACAAACTTAAAAGCAGAATTTCTTTTAAAGATTTATTTATTTTTTGTATATGAGTACACTGTCCCTGTCTTCACACACACCAGAAGATGACATCAAATCTCATTACAGATGGTTATAAGCTGGGATATTGAACTCTGTACCTCAGGAAGAAAATTCATTGCTTTTAACAGCTGAGCCATCTCTCCAGCCTAAAACAGAATATTTTTTAAAAATCACCAATAATGTTTTTGGATATAAAGATCTAAACAAACAAACAAAAAACAAACTAAAGCAAAACAAAACGAAACTAAACTAAAAAAGTGGATCATAAGGTTGATTTAATAGATCAGTGAACTCCCCAAAAGGAATTTTAAACATAGAATAGATCTCCCCTAAAAATAAATTGGTGCCATCAAATCTGGAAGAAAATGTCGCCAAACTCCTGAGGAATAGATAGCATTATATGTAGTTAAGTTTCACTTACCAAAAGGATTTCAGAGTGCTTTTTGAGTGTGTGCAATCATCTCCTAAAAGGCTCTTTAGGTAAACCTGTGACATGCACGTCCATTCTGAGGCCACATGTGCCCCAGGAAAGTTGTGAAAGCCCGTCACAAAACTCATAAACCTCAAACCTGAGACTATTTTTGCAATTTAATTACACAGTTCTTTTTACAAATATTTTCTGTTCATATATTTTGCTCTGTATGTGTGTGGACACCCTTGCCACCACGGGTGTGGCAGTCGGAGGACAACTTGCAGGAGTCAGCTCCTTCTTTCTGCTCCGTGGGTCCTGGGAATTGAGCTCAGTCTGGCAGGACTGGCTGGCAGGTGCACTAACCTGAACAGCCCACTGGCTCTTTTGAATGTGGCCTTTGTAAATGACAGCGGTGTGTGTCGCAGAAGGTTGGACACACTGTTAACAGTTGTCCTGAACTTTGTTCTGCTCAGAGGGTCTTAGGTATTTCATAGCAGAAACTAGTAACAGAATGGGGCTAGGAAAGGCCTACAGTTTTAAAAGTCAGTGCTATTTGTAATGCTTAAATTAGGTGTTGTGCTTTCAGATTATAAAAATAGATTATAACACTTAAACATAAAATTTATGGTATCAATTTCCACTTTCTAGGAATCCAAGGTGCATGTTCTCTTGATAATTTTTATTTTTTCCTCCAAAGATTTATTTGTTATATGTAAGTACACTGTAGCTGTCTTCAGACACCCCAGAAGAGGGTGTCAGATCCCATTCCAGATGGTTGTAAACTAACATGTGGTTGCTGGAATTTGAACTCAGGACCTTCAGAAGAGCAGCCAGTGCTCTTAGCCTCTGAGCCATCTCTCCAGCCCTGATAATTTTTATTTCTATGATGTTCAAATCAACCTGAGAGTCCTGACTTTCCAACTTAAATGCCAGTTTGTACAAGTAGAGAACTATGAAAAAACAAGATATTTCCTTAGAATTTCATATATAGGTGCTGTATTTACTTAAATTTTCTTCCTCCCTTCCCTCTTTCCAACTCTGTTTTAGTTTGCTTTCTGTGGCTGTGACACAATATTAAGACAAAAACAGCCTGGGGAGGAAAGGGTTTATCTGTCTTACCCATCCCTTCCACTTCAACCTATTGGTCAATTTTCTTCCTTTCTCACTGGAATTCAACTTTGTAGATCAGGCTGGCCTGGAACTCACAGAAATCTGTTTGCCTCTCCCTTTTGAGGGCTGGGATAAAAAGCTTACATAATTCTTAGGTATAGTTTAGGAGTCATATTTTTAAGACAGGGTCTATCATTGGCCTGATAACGCATCCACTTGGCTAGGCTGACTCTTGTCCCTACTTTCCTAGTGCCTTACAAGTGCACGCCCCCATACTAGCTTTCTTCACCTTGATTTGGGGATCAGAATCTATGTTAAGCAAGAACTTTACTGACTGATGTATCTTCCCAGCTCTGTGTCTGTTTTTAAAATAACAATACTTTATTATATATTGTCAACAATTACTTATTACTTTTTCTGTTGTGTGTGGTTTTTTGAGACAGGGTTTCTCTGTGTAGCCATGACTGTCCTGGACTCTCTGTAGACCAGGCTGGTCTGGAACTTAGAAATCTGCCTGCCTCTGCCTCTGGAGCTCTGAGATTAAAGGCTCGAGTCACCATGCCTGACTTAATATTAATTGTATTGTATCTTTCCTATTATTTTGTTTCTCCAGGTTCATGATAGGAATATTCTGCACTAATTTCTTTCTTTCTTTTTTTTTCCCCCTGAGACAAGGTTTCTCTGTGTAGCCCTGGCTGTCCTGGAAATCACTTTGTAGACCAGGCTGGCCTCGAACTCAGAAATCTGCCTGCCTCTGCCTCCCAAGTGCTGGAATTAAAGGCGTGTGCCACCACCGCCTGACTTGCACTAATTTCTATAAGGTTTTCTGTTGCATTTATTTATTTATTTATTTTGGCTTTTTCGTTTTTTTTCGAGACAGGGTTTCTCTGTGTAGCCCTGGCTGTCCTGGAGCTCACTCTGTAGACCAGGTTGGCCTTGAACTCAGAAATCTGCCTGCCTCTGCCTCCCAGAGTGCTGGAATTACAGGCGTGCACCACCACCGCCCGACTGAAATTTTTTTTCTTATGTAAGGTAGAGTTCATATTTACTCACATTGCTAATTGCATTAATTATGTTTTAAAGAAACCTCAGAGAAGGCAGCAAAATGTATCGATACCACATTAAGGAATAAAAAAAAAGACTTCCTTTTGGACCTTGTAATTGGTAAAACAGTTTTATTTTATTATTATTTGTTTATTATTTATATTTTATTATGCTGAGGGGGTTGTCACACAAGGTTCACACTCTTATTTGTCCTAAGCCTATCCCCCCAAAGCTGCTTACCTGTGCGACAAATCTTAGCTGAAGTCCGGTCCAGTCTCTCACGGTTTGAGAGTCAGAATCTGGGAGGCAGATGGTCCAGTTGTAGGGCAGATCAAGGTGGTGTCTCTCCAGTGTCTCCAGCAGTCCTGAGGATGTGCAGAGCAGAGCACTGCGCCTGGTCTCTGCTCCTGCACTGTCCAGTGGGAGTCCTGGGATTCTAGTCCCGTTTCTGGTAATCTTGAGAGAGTGATGTCCCCGGGTTCAGGTTATCAGGTGCAGCCTTGGGTGTAGCAGGTTCCGGATTCAGTTATTCTTACATGTCTAAAAGGCAGGGGTTAGGCTTAGCACGTGTGCCCTTAGCCCAACTTTGAAGTCTCTGCTTCTCTTCATCTGCCTTCTATCGGTCTATAGTTTGTGGTCTGTAGCTTGTCTGTCTTTGTGTTTATGATCTGTTGGCTTCTGTTGTCGGACAATGTTGCTTGTCTATTGTGTGTATCTGATCTGTGTCTGTCTCCAACAAAGGACACAATTGTGCTCTGTATTTACTGAGCAGCACAGAAAACATGGTATGAGAAATGAAGGAGGAATCCTTTTCTACAGAAACCTTTGACAGAGCTTTACAAGGAAAGAAGTTACTTTACTGCCCTGGAATGCCATTCACATCCATGAATAGACGCTACCAACCTATGTCCACATGTTGATTCCAACGTCTATAGGATGTTCATTGTTTATGGCTGCTTTCAGTGAATGTTCCCAACACACACACACACACACACACACACACCACACCACACACTCCTCTGAGGCACGGAACAGTACATATGGAGCTATGCATCAGCTTAGGTCATAAAAGCTGACTATATGGTAAGCCAAGTCATAGTGAGACTGCGACTGCTTACATGCTACCTTAAGGGCAGGTTAAACAGTTTGTGGGCTTCTGGGATCTCCCCTGCTTCTCTCCTTTCCCAAGAGTTGGGAGATGGGGGGCGGGGGAGTCTGTGAACAGTTTGTACTCATCTACCAAGGCCATGGTGAGGACGTGTATGGATTTTCCTTCCCAATTGGTCACAGAGACCCCAGTTGTACTGATGTGGATATGGGCTTCCACTTTAGTCAGTAAGTCTCTCTCTAGCAAGGGGTACCGGCATTCGGGATGACCATGAGAGAGCGAGATACCCATGAACACATGAGAAAGACTGAGCTACCCGTCCCTTTCCCGAATCGACCAATCTTGGATTGTAGTCCATGAATATGGTCCATCCCCGTTGCCCCTATACACAGGCCTGTCTTTGAGATAATGATTGAGGTTGTTTTAGGAAGGAGTGTTGTGCCCCTGCACCCACCAGGGTTCCCCTTCATGTTTAGGGGCGCTGAGCCCTGTCTCCCCTAATCGCCCATCTCCTCTAGCTCCAGCACCTTAGCTTCCGTGGGGGGAGGTGGTGGTTCCGCTTGGGGCATTCACTTTCCCAATGTTCTACCTTCTTACACCAGGCACCTGATCTGATCTCTCTGTAATCCTGACTTCATCCTCCCTTTTTTTTAAATTTATATTTCCAAATGCCACCTTCTTTAATTGTTTTTTGTTTTGTTTTTTGTTTTTCCAGACAGGTTTCTCTGTATAGCCCTGGCTGTCTTGGAACTTGCTCAGTAGACCAGGCTGGCCTCAAACTCAGAAATCCGCCTGCCTCTGCCTTCCAAGTGCTGGGATTAAAGGCGTGCACCACCACCGATTGTGCCAATCTTAGCCAATCCCGTTATCGGTTTATCCTCCGGAGCTTCTTTATTGCTACACACCTTCTCTGTCTTTGCTGTGAGTTCTAGCACCAGCAACCTTTGAAACCTTCTAGTCTTTGCAACTTAAGACAAACGCCCGGCGCCGCCTGGTGGACAAAGACCATATTTACCGCCGACTGGTATTCCTTGGCTTCTGGGTTGAAGGGTGTGAAAGTTCAGGAAACTTCTAGCAGCTGTTTCAGGAAGGCTCCTGGTGACTCGTTCTGTTCCTGCTGTATCTGGCTCACTTTGGACAAATTTGTGGGCCACCCGGAGACCCCCCCCCCCGTTAGAGTCTGGCACTGTGTTGAAGTCCCAGTCAGTCTGGGTGAAGGGGAACCCCTCATTCCCCGTTGATGAAGTCGGGGTTTGTAGTTGGTGCCCCTTCTGAGCCCAGAACCAATTTCTAGACCTCAGTCAGGATCCTTTCTTTCCTCAGTGGTTAAGAGGATCTGGAGTAGCTGGTAACCATCATCCCATGAAGGCTAATGCATGAAAAGAACACTCTAACAAATCAGTAAGTTTTGCAGGCTTTCTGAGAATTTGAGATTTTGGAACTTCCAGTTGTAGAGGTCACTCTGGAGAAAGGCCAGTGAACAAACTGTTGCCTTCCCTGTGAGTCGGAGGGGGCAACTGTCCGCAAGGGAAGAGCCGTAGACCCTGCCTCTGGAGGCTGTGTTTCTGCCGGTTCTCCAGCTCCTCCTGCCTTAGCTCCTCTCCCACTGCTCCTCCCTCCCCAACAGGACTTCCTGATGGCTTGTAAGGTCGGGGTGGAGAGAGAATTTCCTCTTCAAAATTTCCAGAGTGGGGCGGGGTGGGATACCAGGGAGCTGATGGCCTAGGGCCCTCTCTCCTTTTTCTCTGCTGTCACCGCAACGACTGGTAGGGAGAGGAAAGAAGGGTTTTAATCAGGAAGGAGGCTCTTCCACCAGGGCCTGCCTGATGGCTAATAGGTAACCTGGTCCAGGTGACTGGGCTTTCCATAGACAAGTCCTTAACACTATAGATCATAGGGAGGTCATAAGTTCCTTCTTTAGGCCAACCCACATTGAAGGTGGGCCAGTCCTTTCTGCAAAAGACACACATCTTTTTTTTTTTTCAAATAAAATCCTTGTCTCCAGGCAAGTCCAGGCCTCAGAAGCTGCCCCATGGCCTGAGGCAAGGACAATGTCGGCCGCAGTTTCCAGACTTCCCCAGCTACTTCTTCAGCAGCAGTTTCCAGACCTCCCCAGCAAGGCCCCAGGCCCCACACCCAGGTAATGGAATGTCTCTAGAGATGGACCCAACATTTTAACACAGAGGTCACCTACCCCGGAATTCCCTCATGTGATTTAAATCAGGCCTGCAAGCTCACTTGGGTCCCTCTCTATCATGGTAATGGGGGACCCCAGCATGCTGGACTTCTAATTTGTTTTCTTTCCAGCTTTTTATCACAACTTATTCTCTAGGCTGGAAAGGCTGGGCTGGGCATTCGAGTGGAGTCTGAGTGAGAAGGAAGGCCTTGTGAACTAAGAGAGAACACAGTGAAGCTTCCCAAGAACCCAATATTTAGGGCTGGAGAGATGGCTCAGCGGCTAAGAGCACTGACTGCTTTTCCAGAGGTCCTGAGTTCAATTCCCAGCACCACATGGTGGCTCACAATCACCCTGTAATAGGATTTGATGCCCTCTTCTGACACACTGCAGTGTAGTGATATACATAAAATAAATAAATAAATCCTTTTTTGTTTTTTAAAGCCATATCTGGTTTCCTTGGTGGAGATCAGCGGCCCTTCCCTGGCACTGCAATGCATATAGTATTTCTTTTTCTTTTTCTTTTTTCTTCTCTGTGTAGCCCTGGCTGTCCTTGAACTCAGAAAGGCGTGTCAACCACTGCCTGGCACATATAACATTTCATAAGGGGAGAGTCTAAGTCCTTTTGAGGGCTGTGCAGATTCTGAGCAAAGCTATAAGCAGGCACGTTGGCCCAGGCAATTTAGTCTCTAGAATTAATTTAGTAATTTGTCATTTAAAGGCCTGATGAATTTTTGCCAGAGAAGGGAGGTTCTCAAGGAGTGTGATAGTCCCACTTGACGTCTAATGCTTCCATGAGGTCTTTTAGATTGCTAGTGATAAGGTGACCTTTATGATCTGAGTCTAATTTAATCTCTTTTCCTTTTTTGTTTGTTTGTTTTTCCGGGAGAGGTTTCTCCTCTTTGGACTGTCCAGAAACTTGCTCTGTAGACCAGGATGGCCTCGAACTCACAGGGTACTGAGATTAAAGGTGTGTGCTACCATCACCCAGTAATAAGTCTGTATTTTCTACAAGGCCTAATTGTGTCCCAACTACCCTAAGACAATCCTGTCAGCTGTTGCGGCTAGGTGGAGGACGGCCTCTACCCACAGGAGGGGTTTCCATAGACAAAGTCAATGCTTCCAGCTTTCTACCTTAGGAGGTTCTGAGAAGTGCTCTTGGTTACTTTGAAAGGGTCTCAGTTCATGGGGTCTCTCTTATGGGGTTTGTTTCTTTTCTTTTTCTTTCTTTCTTTCTTTCTTTCTTTCTTTCTTTCTTTCTTTCTTTCTTTCTTTCTCTCTTTTTTGTTCTCTCTCTCTCATTCTTTCTTTCTTTCCTTTGAATTTTTTTGTTTTTTCGAGACAGTGTTTCTCTGTATAGCTCGGGCTGTCCTGGAACTCACTCTGTTAGACCAGGCTAAAGTCCACCTGCCTCTGCCTCCCAGAGTGCTGGGATTACAGGTGTGTACCACCACCGCCCTGCTATGGGGTTTGTTTCTAATTAAAACAAATCCTTTTAAAATGTCCTTTGGCAAGTGCCAAGCCCTTCGGACGTTTAGAGATGGTGTGAACTCCCATCGCATTGTAACTTTGTCTTGTAGCATACACACTCTGAGATCCCCAGCACTTCCCCTCTTTTTATAAGATGCAGCCTTGCTGGAGAGTTTTGGGGTTTCTCTGATCAGGAGGCAGGATCAGTTAGCCCCTATCATTCCCTGGAATGACTGACCTTGAGGGCCTGCCTCTGCCTCCCGGAGTGCTGGGATTACAGGCGTTGTGCTACCACCGCCCGGCTGCTTTAGGGATTTTTAATAACCTTTAATCATCTAACATATATCACCCTTGTCTCATTTTCAGGGCTGGAGAGATGGCTCAGAGGTTAAGAGCACCGACTGCTCTTCCCAGCACCCACATGGTGGCTCACAACTATCTGTAATGGGATCCGATGCCCTCTTCTGATGGGTCTGAAGACAGCTACAGTCTCATTTCCATAAGCCTTGTGCAGCTAGCTCAGACCTTCTGTGATGGACTTTCATGCCTCTGTCTTCATCTTCTGTTTTAAATTCCTAGGATAAAAATCCCACCACTATCTAAAACAGTCTCGTCTTTTTAACACTTTCTACCAAAAATATAAAGACCTCATTCTTAATCCTTCTCAACGACTCTCTCTTTTTTTCTCTCTCCCTCTCCTAGTTATTATTTCATTTTCCTAGGCAAGAGTTTAAGGCAAATTATATTCCTGACATATCATAGCAAATATGATCACCTGTATACCTACTTGCAACATCCAAGGTTTCTTCTATTGCATGCCTCCAGAAAAATCTTCTGCCCATTTGGACTTAAAGTTTACACTTTAGCCAGAGTTTGGTGTATTACCAATGAACTTGAGCAGAATACTCTTTGTATGAAAGAAAAGGCAGGAAGAAAATACCCACAGAACCAAAGATGTTTTCATGTTAAATATGTAACTGCGGTGTAAGAGGACAGGAGACATTTATTTTCCTTGTTCAGGTGAGGGTAGAGAAGAGCATGAAACCCTAAGGTTTGTTAGAAAAGTACTTTCCTTTTCCTCCAGATCCATCCTCAGACCTTCTGTACTTTCTCATTATGATTTACTGTCTGTAAGTTACAGAGTAATTTCAGCGTCCCTTGTCCCAGGGACCCTTCACGTCTAACCTAGAGGCTCTTCACATCACAGTTCACAACAGCAGCAACATTATTGCTATGAAATAGCAGTGAAATAATTTTACGGTTGGGGATTACCACATGAGGAACTGTATTAAAGGGTCACAGCATTAGGAGGATTGAGACCCACTGCTCTGACCCAAAGTCTTTTCTCATCTGATCCCCAGACTCTCCTGGACCTTGGAGGCCTTCCTCTTTCCCTGTAGTACATGAAAGGTTTTGTTCATATTCTGGGATCAAGCACTGATTCATCCTTGATAATCTAATCTTCATGATCAAGTTTCAAAGACCCCGCCCTTGGCCTTGGTAGACCTCACTGTTATCCTAGGTGGGTTGCTAGTTGGGGAATTTTTCATCTGCTGTCGGTACACTCCAAGTGGGAGCATGTTCCCAAACAGCCATGGCAGCCCTTCTTACTGTCCCCACCATCTTCAACAGAGATGAGAAGATTCAATAATGACATCAACTCACATACATTAAACAAAGTAAATAACTAAGTCTTAAAAAAAAAGGTTTTATCCACCTAACAGTTAACTGAATGAAGAGGCACCCAATGGTGAGGGAGGAAAGCTTTGCCAGCTACACATATCACAGAGGACTAATATGTAGACTATACAAAGAACTGAAAAACTAAATACCAAGAAAGCAAACAATCCAGTCAAAAATTGGCTTTGGCGGGCTGGAGAGATGGCTCAGTGGTTAAGAGCACCGACTGCTCTTCTGAAGTCCTGAGTTCAAATCCCAGCAACCACATGGTGGCTCACAATCATCCATAACAAGATCTGATGCCCTCTTCTGGAGTGTCTGAAGACAGCTACAGTGTTCTTACATATAATAATAAATAAATCTTAAAAAAAATTGGCTGTGGAATTCTTGCTAAGATCGCCCACCAAAACTGAAAGCATGTCTTCTAATATCAGAAAGGACACAGGGGTGTCCAGTCCCCCCTCTCGATACAGTGCTCTAAGTTTAGATAAAGCAACATGGAGGAAGGATAAAGAAGGGACACCAGAGGAAGAAATTGAAGTAACTGCTTGGAAACGACAGGACCCTAAGTATCCATCAGAAAATTCCTAGGATTGATAAACACTTTCATCCAGCAATAGGATACAGAATCAATACTTTTCTATATACCAACAATGTACAGGGGAACAGATCAGGGAAAAGCCAAATTCTTATCAGCTTCAAAGAATACCCAGGAGAAAAACCTAGCCAAGGAGAAGAGATCTCAACAATAAGAACTTTAAGATCCTGAAGAAAACATAAGAAGGTGGAAAGATCTAGCATGTTGCATGCATCGGCAGAATTATTATTGTAAAAACAACTACACTACCAACACAATCTAGAATGCAGTACAATCACCATACGAAATCCCATAGTACTAGAAAATATTTGGCTCCCACTGAACCTTTGACCCTCTGACCACATCTGTGGAGTCAGAGACCACAGGAGAGCAGCTGAGTACCTCAGACTCCTCCTACCACAAACCAGCACCAACTGTCTCCACTTAAACAACAGCACTTAGCCAAGGGAGGATCAAGCATTGTTTAAACACCCTTCTATTAGAGTGCTAGTATTAGAATGCTAGAAATGCATCCCAAAGGTAGGGACTCCCTTTGACCCACTTATAACTGAACATTAAAAAATATCCAAATCTTAGCTGGGAGTCCTAAGCTGGTGCACGCCTTTAATCCCATCACCCAATAGGCAGAGGCAGGTAAATTTCCAAGTTTGCCACTAGCCTGGTCTACAGAGCTAGTTCCAGGACAGCCAGGGCTACACAGAGAAACCCTGTCTCAAAAAATCAACCAACCAGCTAACCAAAACCCCAAACCAACCAACCAACACCTGCCCCCCCAGGCAAAACTAAAAAAACGATAACCAAACCCAAAACCCGCCAAAATCCAAATCATAAAACATTAGGTCAGAAGTCACCCTTTTTTTTTTTTGTTGTTGTTGTTGTTTTTTCGAGACAACAGGCTGGCCTCGAACTCAGAAATCAGCCTGCCTCTGCTTCCCAAGTACTGGGATTAGCGCTGCCGCCGCTGCCACCGCCAGCACCACCTGGCTGCAGCAATCACACTTTTACTACTAATGTTGAACTGTGGCATTGCATCTTGAAGAGAAAGTCCAATAATCAGGAAACGATCATGGAAAAAGACGTGTTTTCTCCTGATGCCATGTGTAATAGGCAGGGACTCCTGGGCTGCCTGCTGCTTGTTTTATCCCCCAGGGAGGTTTATATTTGCATAAAGAGGCCTGCGGGATTGGAGTCAAATATGCAGTTGGTAAACTAGGCATATTTAAACAGACTGCTGTCCCTTCCTTTCCTTTTCCCTGACCGATTACTTTTTTTAGCAGGTGTCAGACAGGGCCTGAAAACTCTGATTTCTACCAAGTTTTCCGATGGCCTTAAACAATATTTGTAAATCCATTATGTTAGATGTATTTGCTTTTCTTCAAAGGATGTTTCCAGTACTATGGCAAACATGCTGTAAGTGTAATGGCTCAGTGACCTGCTTATTAATAATAGTCTTTGTTGATGTAATTAGCTAAGATGAGGCCTGACTGGAGTAAGAGGTCCTTAATCCAACAGGACTGATGATATTATGTAAGAAGAGACAAAGAGACATAGGCCATAAGACCATAAAAGTAGAAATGGAAATCCTGTGGCTGGTTAAGGAACACCAAAGATTACTAGCAACCAACAGGAGTTGGAGATTTCTATACTCTGTATGCTTTGGAGGGACTGTCACCCTGAAGATACTTTATCTTCAGATTTCTAGCCTCCAGAACTCTCAGATAACTGCATCATTGTTGTCTCAACTCATTTGGTTTGTAGTATTGTTTCAGCAGATAGAAAAATGAATATTTGCTATATGGTGGTGGTGCCTGCCTTTAATCCCAACATTTGGGAGGCAAAGGCAGGCGAATCTCTGAGTTCGAGGTCAGCCTGGTGTACAGAGTGAGTTCCAAGACAGCCAGGGCTACACAGAGAAACCGTGTCTTGAGAAATTTTAAAAAGGTGGCAGAAGTCCCCCCAAAAGAAAACAACCCCCCAATCAGAAACTGAATATTCTAATTGGGCACACTTTAATCCCAGTGCACAGAAGCAGGCAGGTAGATCTTTGTAAGTTTGAGGCCAGCCAGGTCTACATAGTGTGTTCTAAGATAGCCAGGGCTAGGTAGTGAGTGTTGACACAAACAAAGAAAATGAGTATTGGGGCTGGAGAGATGGCTCAGTGGTTAAGAACTAGACCACTCTGGAACTCCTTTGGCTGCATCCTCCTGGATACAGAACTGCAAACCAAAATATGCTGTCTTCCCCAACTTGCTTTTTTCAGAGTATTTTATCACAGCAGGAGAAACAAAATGAAGAGGGTTGATGCTGTCTGTTGAGCTGAGCCTATCAACTGGAGAATACCTGGAGCTTGTACATTATGGTGGCTTTCTTTTTTTCTCAAGATTTATTTATTTAATGTTGTATGAGCATCCTATTGCTGACACACCAGAAGAGGGCATCAGATCCCATTACAGATGGTTGTGAGCCACCATGTGGTTCCTGGGAATTGAACTCATGACCTCTGGAAGAGCAGACAGAGCTCTTGACTACCGAGCCATCTCTCCAGCCCCCCAGTGGCTTCTTTTTTATTTTTTATTTATTTATTTTTTTAACGTGGTAACTGGTAACTTATTTCCCATAGAGCAAGTATTCCCAAAGATGCAGGCACACTTTGCAGACCTTGAAAGGGCTTTTTATGCCTATCTTTGTAAGGCAGCATTGTTTCCGTTTTCTATTAACTTATCAGCCTGTGTAGAGGTGACACAGATACTATCTTTTCAAGAATGAATGACAAAGAACTTGTGTGCAATGTTAAAAGTGCCTGATTGTTACTGTGGTGTACTTTACAAGTACAGATCTTAACTGTGATTTTAGTAGATGGTAATGATTATATAGACTCATGCATATACTACTTGAGGGTTTAGGACATTTTTTGTTTTTTTTTTGTTTTTTTACTTCATAAAGTTCTCTCCTGACTTTTCAAGCCAAGAATCAGTTCTACCTGTTCTATGAAGAAACACAAGGGGAGTCATACATTTTATATATATGTTCAGATTCTGTTAATGCAGGATTTATCCATAATATTGTCCATGTTTTGTTAATTTATATTTTATTGTTGGATTTACTTCCACCACATAAGTATTCCAGTTTTTTTCTCTACTTTTTTTTTTCCCATTTTTTTTCTGTCCTGGAACTCACTCTGTAGACCAGGCTGGCCTCAAACTCAGAAATCTGCCTGCCTCTGCCTCCCAAGTGCTGGGATTAACCTCTACTTTTTTCTTTTTTTTAAGATGTATTTATTTATTATGTAGACAGCAGTCTGCTTGCATGTATGCCTGCTTGCCAGAAGAATTGAACTCAGGACCTCTGAAAGAGAGCAAACACTCCTCCTCCTCTCTCTCTCTCTCTCTAAGATTTATTTATTTATTTTGTAAGTAGATTGTAGCTGTCTTCACACCAGAAGAGGACATCAGATCTCTTTAGGGATGGTTGTGAGCCACCATGTGGGGGCTGGGATTTGAACTTAGGACCTTTGGAAGAGTAGTCAGTGCTTTTACCCACTGGAGAGTCATCTCTCCAGCCCTAGACAGTACTCTTAACTTCTGAACTATCTCTTTAGCCTGTATTCTAGTTTTTAAATTTCTAATTTATTTCTAGTGTGTAGTCATTAAGAATGGGAACATTGTTGAGCCGGGCAGTGGTCATGGTGCATGCCTTTAATCCCAGCACTTGGGAGGCAGAGCAGGCAGATTTCTGAGTTCGAGGCCAGCCTGGTCTACAGAGTGAGTTCCAGGACAGCCAGGGCTATACAGAGAAACCCTGTCTCAAAAAACCAAAAAAAAAAAAAAAGAAAAAAAAAAGAAAAAAAAAAAGGGAATGTTGGACTAGAGAGATGGCTCAGAGGTTAAGAACACTGACTGCTCTTCCAAGGGTCCTGAGTTCAATTCCCAGCAACCACATGGTGGCACATAACCATTTATAATGATATCTGGTGCCCTCTTCTGGCCTGCGGGCACACATGCAGGCAGAATGCTGTATACATACTACATAAATAAATCTTAAAAACAAAAAAAAATGGGAATGTTAGTTTTGTATACATCTTCAATGTTACGTAAGTATTCCTATATAAGTACTCTTTATCACCAATCAAATCCATTGAGTGATTGTCCAAAGACCTTTGACATATTTTACCCCTGTAGATGATAATTTGCTATCATGAGTTTTTTGAGATTAAGGAGGCTACAGTTTATAAGATTTTTCTACCAAGAACAGAACAGTACCTGTGCTGGATGATTGTATGCCAGCTTAATACAAGCTAAAGTCATCTGAGAAGAGGGAACCTCCATCAAGAAAATGCCTCCAGAAGACTGGGTTGTAGGCAGGCATGTAAAGTATTTTAATTAGTAATTGATGGGGAGGGCCCAGCCCACTGTGGGGGAGGGCGGCCCACAATCCCTGGCTGGTGATCCTGGGGTCTATAAGAAAGCAGAATGAGCACTCCTCCATTGCTTCTGCATCAGCTCCTGTCTCCAGCTTCTTAGCCTGCTTGAGTTCTTGCCCTGACTTCCTTTGATAATAAACCCTCTCCTCCCCAACTTGCTTTTGGTCATGGTGTTTCATGGTAGCCATAGTAACTCTCAGACAGTGCCTTAATGTGAAAACTTTCCTATGTCATTCATTCATCAGCTAGTCACAAAATGCTCAGCAGGAAGAATTATAGTGACTTCAGGTTAGATAACAAAAATCTCCCCACAAAAACCAGCCCCTCCTCTCTCCATTTTCTCCAAATTTCATTTCGCAGAGGTTAAAATAGAATTCAGAGGGAGTTATGTTTCCAAATTGTCAGTGTGTAGGAGAAGCATGGCACTGCTCCAAGTGGAACTTCATTACTGTAGAGGCTCAGTTACAACGACAAGTCAGTCCTTTCTTCCCAGGTTTCCCAATCTCAAGACTTTGCTGCTGTCTCCAAAGGAGTTACTTTAAGAGAAGAACACTGTGTTTCTCAGGGAGTGTGGACTTCCCTTAAGGGAAAGTAACATACAAGTACACGATTCTTAGTCAGTCAGATAGTGAATTACAGGACTGAAGCAAATCTCTATGTGCATATTCCAAACCTTTGCAACCTTGTAAGGGAAACTTGTTTTGTAAGGCTGGGGCCTCTGCTATGGATACTGGTGGTTCGTTACATTACTGCGATGACTCATTATTTAGGTTCAATAAAAAGATTACTAAAACAGATTTATCCCTTGGATCCCACCCAGTAGTCTTGAGTGCAGATTAAATTGAATGTGTATAGAAGGAAAGGACCTTGAGATTAAAAACTTTTTCTCATTGTGAGCTTGTTCTTTAGTGGTTTAGCCATCTTTCTAGCCCAGAAGATAATTTTTTAAAAAGGCTTATGGTATTGACTATAAATCTAAAATCTGTATCTGCTATACTAAGAAAAAGGTCAATTGTGACAGGAGAGGTTACTGAGTATGCTTCAGGAAATTATATCAAAATAAAGAAATTATGAAAAATAGCTGATAATGATAAACAGGACATTTATTTTTCATATTCATTTGGGGGAAAGGGAAAAAGTCAGTTTGCCCTATCAAATGCTGGTCCTTCTGAAAGAACTTCCACTTACCCTATGACACTGGATAAAATTCTTGATTACTGAGGGTTTTGTACTCTTAATCTGTAAGAAGAATTTCCTTTGAGGAGAGTGATTACAGAGTGAGCCTCTGTGAGCAGCTTCGTTGGTGCACAGCCAGGCTCCCTCTCTGAGTGAAACTTTTTCCACATTGGCCACAGAGATAGGGTGTCTCTCCTGTGTGGATTTTTCCATGCAGAATACAATTCCCCCTGGTGTGGAAGCTCTTCCTGCAGTGGGAACACGCATAGGGCTTGAGACCCGTGTGAACTCTGATGTGCACAATTAAGCTTCCTTTCTGACTGAAAGCTTTTCCACACTGGTCACATCTATAGGGCTTCTCACCACTGTGAACTCTTCGGTGAACAGCAAGGTTACTTTGATTCCTGAAGCTTCTCTGGCAAATGGCACATTCATAGGGTTTCTGTCCGGTGTGGAGTCTCTCGTGCACAGCTAGGCTGCCGCGCTGACTAAAGCTTTTTCCACACTCTTTGCACTCATAGGGCTTCTCTCCTGTGTGTATTCTCTGATGTGTAACTAGATTGCCTTTGGCCCTGAAGCTCTTTCCACACTGGGTGCACTCAAAGGGCTTCTGACCAGTGTGGATTCTCTCGTGCAATGTTAGACTACCTTTCTGCCGGAAAGACTTCCCACATTCCTGGCAATCATAGACCTTCTGTCTCACTCCAGGCGAGTCTTCCTGGAGTGCCTTAGAATCTGGGGACTTTTGTTCCAGCTTCTCTCTTCTGAAAGAACTCTGGAAATCCCAGCTTGAGGATCCTGTGGCTTCTGAAGGATCATACTTGTGGGCTTCTGTCATCACATCTGGTAAAATGAGAGGGAAGTCATGTAAGATGCACCAATATGCTGAGTGAGAAGAACAGGGAGAAGAGAAACATAATCCTTAGAGGGCTTCTTATGTGCCAGGTGCTGTCCTATGAACTCTGTCTACACAACTGAATCGTGAAAACCATCCCAAGATTGCTGGAGATAAGAAACTAGGAGCATGGGGAGATCACATAACTATTAATCTGGGATTCAAACATGAGCATGCTCCATAGCTGTGCACAGCCTTAAATTTAATGGAGCCTGTCAAATTCTTGGGAGGTAGACATTATTATTATTATTATTAATGTTTTTGGAGGGAGTGCTTGGGATTGAACCTGGGTCCTCTGAAAGAACAGCCAGAGCTATCCACTAAGCCATCTATCTCTCCAGCCCTAATAAGATTATTTTATAAACAAACAAACAAACAAACAAACAAACAAACAAAGGCTCATAAGGCCAGGCGGAGGTAGTGCACACCTTTGATTCCAGTGAGGTAGAGGCAGATCTCTGTGAGTTCAAGGTCAGTCTGATCTACAAAATGAGTTCTAGAACAGCCAGGGTTACAGAGAAAGCCTGGTCCAAAAAGACAAAACAAAACAAAGGGCTCATAAAATTAAGAAAATTATACAGAGAATCACACATAACCTTTTACCTAAGTTTTAGCTGACTCCCAAACAGGTGCGGAGGCAGACTAGGAAGGGACTAAAGCTTTAAAACCTTAAAAGCACTCCTTTAAAACAAGCAAAGCCAGGCAAAGGAGAGACCAATCCAGTGAGAAGCCCCCAGGCTCACACTGCACTGGCTTCATGACAGTCACCCAATCCCTGTCTGCTCTCCAACAGTCGTTTATGATCTCAGAAAATAATCAGTATAATTTCAGATATTTTCTGTCTGTGCCTTGAATTCTTACAAGATGCAGCTTACTGTCTGTTCCACTGTACACATGAAAAGCCTAAAGCGTAAGGAACTTCTTTAATAATGCAAACAGGACTGGAATTCCTTCTTTTAAAATCCACATTATTTCCGGTCTGTTAAGCTACAGTAGAACTGACCAAGCCCTCATGCTCTTCCATTTTTCTCTAGCTGTCTCTTATTCAGTGTTAGAGCTGAGAGTTAAAGGTTCTCATTCAACCTGAGACAACCTCAAGATCACCTCCATATCAACTTGTTTTTTCCTTTTTTTTCTTTCCCCCCAAGACAGGGTTTCTCTATATAGCTCTGGCTGTGCTAGAACTCATTCACGCTAGCCTCTAACTCATAGAGATCCCCCTGCCTCTGCTTCGTAAGTGTGTGTGTGTGTGTGGGGGGGGGGGGGGATTAAAGGCGTGCACCACCACTGCCCAGCTTCACACTGTTTTCTTGCTTTGTATTGATTATCACTTCCAATTCCTGCTTGCAGGCTTTTCCTGCAACCTGAAGAGCTGTGAGCATCCCCAAATGAATGCCTCTTCTTATAGAGACTCTGAAGTCATCCCAGCAACCAGCTGACTCACTCACTGAAAAATGCTACATTCTGGGCATATCTTCCATGACAGTCCAGCAGGGTAGCTGTGGGAAACCCAAACATCTCCACTCCTGCTCGATGGCGTTGCTCACAGCCTCTTCATATGAGTCTTCCATGGGCTGGTCGGAGTACCTGAGGGACACAAAAAATAAATAAACCAGACCAGAAAATGAGCAGTAAAGGGCAGACCTGAGTGGTGAGATCAATTTGGAGTGTGAACACAGGAAACCCAAACTGACTGAGGTAATGTCACCGCAAAGAGGACTGAGGATAGCAGGACTGACTGAAACAGAAAATCTTGGAGCAAAGAGGCAGAGGAAGACAGACAGCAGAGAAACAGGGGTTCCTACTGTTAGTCCCCAGGTAAGGGCTGCTTCTGTTTGTATTTGCCCTTGACATGAAGTTGGGGATCCTCTATTTCCCAGGCCATTGTCCATTTTATCCCTTAAGCCTAAGTAGTCAGCACTTCAACCTTCCTGACTGGTGTTATGAAGGAAGAGCTCCAGCCCCTCTTTCCAGTTTCCCTGAAGTTACAAGGACCAAACAAAGAAGGTCTTGTTACCTTCTGGCAAATCTTAGTAGGCTCTAAACCCAAACCACCACTTTTCTTACCCTGTGGAATGCTTATTTAAGGATCAAATTCCTGATTCTGTATATTTTATTTATGTAGTGGTACAGTATAATCTTTGTTTCGGTATGTCCAATCAAAATGCCGGACTCCTAGCTTCATGAATTAGCAATCTGATGGTACAATGTTCTATTTTATTAACTAAGTAGCTAACCTTTTTATCCATTCAGTATATCCTGATAAGAAATCTACGAAAGATTCACTTCCAACTTGGAACACAAGCTATAAAGGGATCCCCTGTCATGCTGCAAATGCATTCACTTAGCAATACGAGATATTATGGATTAAAAATAAAACCAACAAGAGCCCCCTGTGCATGCACAAAGAAAAGCACATGGCAAGTCCTCCCTGGGGCAGGACTTTGCTCTCTGGAGTGTCTAGAGAACACAGTTAAGTCAAAATAAGTGAGCACAGCATATACCTGAATCTCTTCACCTAAGAGGTAGCCAATATGCCTCAGTTGTGTCTCCAGACTCTCCCTGACTAATAGCAAGACAATTAATTGGCAACAGGAAATTGTCAAGGGAGAACCTGTTCAAGTCAGAGCAATCAAATTCTTGAAGACGTCGGAAGAGAGTGGTTTCACAACACAAAACCGCTGCTTTTCCTATCAGAAATGTTACCACAGCTCAGAATTAGGCTCTGACAGACTTGGATTTTTGCCTTGTTTCCCTTGGAGTATGACCTGGAGCAAAGCAATTTAACAGTCCCGACTCCACTTTCTTCACTTAGTAAACAAGTTAATACTATCTTATTAGATAGCTCTGGGAAGAAGAGATAACCAGAAAGTGAGGGATCTCTTACATTTGAGACACGCCCTACAAATCCAAGCCCTAAAATGGTGCTTTTTTAGGAGAAAGGGCTGGAGGACAGACAGGGTGATCTGTAGGGTTTGGGGGGAATCTAATGAGGCATTTTAAGGAGCGATTAGGAGCTTTGGGAGAGGATGAATTCCCCCCACGCCACTCCCTTCTCAGCTCCCTAGGCGTGAACTCTGCATCTCCTGGCCTAGCTGGACCTTCCTATGGCCCCTCCCACGCTCGCGGGGCCCCAGCCTCCCACGGACCCCGACATCGCTGCAGGGCCCTTCCGCAGCAGACCGCGGCCCACCCGCTCTCCGACCAGCGCACCCTTGTCTGCGGCTGGCGATTTTGGCCCGGACGGCCAGCTTGGCCTGCTCACGAACCCTGGCCGGAGCGGCAGGCTCAAGACACAGCCCCCTCTCTCGGGCGTACAGACCCGGCCTTAGCCTCACTCACTCACCGCAGCGGCGCGCGCCCGCAGACAGACAAAGCCGGCGCCGAGCCCGTAGCAGCCACTGCAACGCTGCGCGTCGCCGGACCACAACTCCCAGGAGCCCGCGCGCGCCCCGAGGCACTGTGGGAAGCGCCGCGGCGGAGCTGCGGTAGAAACGCGAAACTCAGTCCCAGCGTTGGCTGGTTCTGGTTGGAGGGGAGCGCCGTCCCGTGGAGGAATGGTGGTTGAAGCTTGGGGATGCTTAAGACTTTAAAACTACGGAAGACTCAGGGTTCTCTATAGGAATCGGGACCAAGTATTTCGGACAAAGAATCAGGAACACTCTCTGGCCGGTGTAATAAATTTTTTCACCCAAAAGATGGACGAAGCATGGTAGGGCTTCGGAGTTTAGATACTACCCTGACTAAAGGGGATCTCACTTGTGGGGAGTCCAGGACCAACAGCTCCAGGACCCCACTGGGCACCTACGCGGGGCCCGGAAGACTTTTTGAGCCAAGGGAACTCGAAACAGTATTCCCCGAGTTGACACATTTTCTTTCTAACTGAAGAAGTGTGACCCACGGGTTGAGATTTGAATATTCTAAAAGTTACCGAGGAGATTGGAGAGTAGCCCTCTTCCAAGGAGCTGCCTCTGGAGAGCCACAGCAGCTGGACAGCCGAGTCCTTGGTCCTGGGAGGGGCATGGATGCTATTAAACATCCATAAAATAAAATCTCTCTTAAAATGTCTTAAACTTCCATCGACAGCATTTATTTATATATGCATTTCTAATAGCTTTTCTAAAGGACATTATCTGGAGCCTTGACTTGACTTCTTTGGTAGTGAGCCTTCTCCAGAGTCCTCTCTTAGTAGACTTAGTTATTCTATTGAATGAAAGAGATCGTAAGAAATGTTTCCTCTTGCAGTGCCCTTGTTCCTTTCCCAGAATTCCATGTGTCAAATTGGACTAAACATTTGACTTCACAGGATATCTCTGTTCTGTGAGATGAGATGTGGGATTAGGAAAAGTTTCAGTTGACAAAGCGTTGTTAGGAAGAGGGGGCCGTCAAGGGAGACAATATTTCCTTCATAAATCTGCAAAGATTCTCTTAAACAGCCTTGGGGATATGAGTACACTTATTTTTTGAAAAAAAATTGGTCCCATTTTTGTTTAGTGTGTGTGTAAGTGAGGGGTACCTTACTGTGCCTGTGGAGGAGAACTCATCATTAGTTTGAGTGGGCTCGCCCCTTCCTACAGGTCATCAGACTTGGCAGCAGGGGCTGTTACCTACACACCATCTTACTGGCCCAGATCCATTTGATAGAGTGGCTAGGATTGGGGTTGACAGATCAGAGTCCCTAGACACATAGACTTTGCCACGATCTTAAATGGGGCATAGATTCCTCAGCCACTGCCTGCATCTTGACACTTGCACCAGGAAGGGGGTGCCGAGTGAGGGCTAGAGGGGAGTTCTGTCAGTGCAGATTTAAATGCTTGTTAAAGATGTCCCCTTCCCTGGTACTTTAGATCACTAGGGGAAGGGATGATAATTCAGAAAGTGACATTATGACAGTCTCACTTTTTGGATGAAGAAAGTACTCAATGAACTCCTACGCTAGAATCCTCTCCACATGGACCAAATGTGTAATAAAGCACAGATCTATAAGAGACCCAGAAGGACAATTGAATTAATGTGATTATAATCTTAGTGTAGGGGGATGGAGAGATGGCTCAGTGGTTAAGAGCACTGACTGCTCTTCCGAAGGTCCTGAGTTCAAATCCCAGCATCTACATGGTCACTCACAGCCATCCATAATGAGATCTGACTCCCTCTTCTGGGGTGTCTGAAGACAGCTACAGTGTACTCACATTTAATAAATAAATCTTAAAAAAAATTAATCTTAGCGTAGGAAAGGGTTTTTGCAACCATGATAACAAGGACAAAAATGAGTAAGGAAAAGGTTAAAATCTAACACTCTTTGTGGCCAACACCACTAAACGAAGAGGACACATGACAAAGCTAAGGGGAAGACCCTAATGACAGACATCATGCAAGTCAATAAGACAGAGAAACAACATGCTAATAGAAATATGGCCAACAACAGCAACACTCACCAAAAGCAAGTAAATAAAAATACTGAGACTCAACTATTAACTAAAGAAAGGGCCAATTGAAACAAAGAAAAGCATTCCCTCAATTACTAAATGGCGTCTATATAAAGGAAGACTTATGTTTTATCTATGTGTAAATTGAGACAATCATTCTTGGTGTGTGACATGCTCTAGAGAGGATTGGTGACATGGGTGTGGAAGGGGATTTGCCCAGAGTCTTTCTCTCACACACAGAAACAGAATCTTTTGAGATACACTGAAAGGAGGCTGTGGGCATATTTTTAGAGAGAGGACATGGCTGAGAAGGGGTGGGAGTCCTTCATAAGTCGGGGAGGGGTTTCTTGGTCTTAAAATATTGCTCTTGGTTCTTTTACTTTCAGTTATGCTGGGTGTTTACGACTATGTAGGTGGTAGCCCCAAAGTAATTTTTTCTTTTTCTTTTTTATAAGATGTATGTATGTATGTATGTATGTATGTATGTATGTATGTATGTATGTGTGTATGTATGTATGTATGTATGTATGTATGTATATATGTGTGTATGTATGTATGTGAGTGCTCTGTCTTCATGCACACCAGAAGAAGGCATCAGATCTCAGTATAGATGCTCATGAGCCACCTGTAGTTGCTAGGACTTGAACTCAGGACCTCTGGAAGAACAGCCAGTGCTCTTAACCACTGAGCCATCTCTCCAGCCCCTACTTTGTTTTCTTTTCTTTTCCTTTCTTTCTTTTCTTTTCTGTCAAGATAAACTGATATTCTTTAGGAGGTTTTCTCTTAGTCTTAGGAACTTTTCAGGAGTCCCCCGGCTTCTTTATTTTTATTAAAAAATAAGACTTATGTGTATGAGTGTTTTGCCTGCTGGTCTATCTGTGCACCACATGCATAATGCATAGTGCTCACAGAGTCAGAAGAGTGAGAGTAATAGAATAATAAAATAAGTCCCAAGTTGTTAAGACTTATTACAAGTAATTAAAACCCTGATGAACAGCAAAACTATAAGCACACATCTTGATAAACTTGATAAATTCTCTGTTCATTAACTTACATTTTGTAATGTTGCTCGTTGTAGACCAGAGCTTAAGAGAAGCACATTGTTTTAAATAGAGGGCTGGATTTTAGTTTTATACCAGTGTATTGGTTTTCATCTTTGGAATGTTAACAACCTTTACACACTTTTTTCTTTAATAAGTGGCAGAATAGCTGGGCGGTGGTGGTGCACGCCTTTAATCCCAGAACTTGGGAGGCAGAGGCAGGCGAATTTCTAAGTTCAAGGCCAGCAGGTCTATAGAGTGAGTTCCAGGACAGCCAGGGCTACACAGAGAAACCCTGTCTCGAAAAACAAACAAACAAACAAACAAACAAAAACAACAAAAAAAGTGGCAGAATAACAGAGTAAACATTTATAAACATTTTAATACAATTGGATCCAAATTATGTTTATGACATAATGTAACAAACAAGATTTTCTGTGTGATGACCTGATAGGAATCACCTAGGAGACAAATCTCCAGACATACGGTTTGAGGGAGTTTTTAGATTGGGTTAGCTTTCTCAGCATGCCCCTGAGGAGGGATCATCTTTATTAGCTTCATTGAGGCAGGAGGATGGACCCTGAAAGCAGGTGACACCATTCTTCTTTGGCTTGGATACTGGACTGGAAACAAACAAACAAACAAAAAAGCCAAAAAAAAAAAAAAAAAAAAAAAAAAAGAAAGAAAAGATAAAGTGTCGCTGAGCTGAGCATCCTAGCAGTGTCACTTACCAAATCTGTTTCCTGACTTTGGATGCACTGTCACCAACTACCTCAAGCTCCTTTTGCCATCATTTCCCTGCTGTGATGAGCTGTTCCCTGAACCTGTCAGCTAAAACAAGTCCTTATTTTCTTTAAAAAAAAAACTTTTATTTAAGCAGTGGTAGTGTATACCTTTAATGCCAGCACTTGGGGAGGCAGAGGCAGGTAGACTGTGAGTTCAGGGCCAGCTTGGTCTACAGGGTGAGTTCAGGACAGCCAAGGTTATAAAGAAAAACCCTGTCTCAAAAACTAAGGAGTGGGAGAGGTATATGGGTGTTCTGATTGTATGCAGGGGAGGTATATGGGTGTTCTGATTGTATGCAGGGGAGGTATATGGGTGTTCTGATTGTATGCAGGGGAGGTATATGGGTGTTCTGATTGTATGCAGGAGAGGTATATGGGTGTTCTGATTGTATGCGGGAGAGGTATATGGGTGTTCTGATTGTATGCAGGGGAGGTATATGGGTGTTCTGATTGTATGCAGGGGAGGTATATGGGTGTTCTGATTGTATGCGGGGGAGGTATATGGGTGCTCTGATTGTATGCATGCCTGTTTACCATGTGTGTACCTAGTGCCTGAAGAGGTCAGAAAAGGGTGTCGGATCCTCTGAAACTGGAATTACGTATGGGTGACCTACCTATGGGTACCATGACCTACCATGTGGGTGTTGGTACTGAACCCGGGTAAGGCAGTCCTCTTGAGCCATTCTATCTAGTCCCCTGCCCTTTTCTTAAGTTGTGTTTGTCAGAGTATTTATCACAGCAATCGAAGACCAGACAACCTGTCTACAGATAGTTAAAATGTAGGGGTTTGTTTGTTAGAGGTATGCAAACTCTTGGACAGCAAATAAGCAGAGAAAACACATAAAGAACCAAAAATATTTATGTAATTGTAGGTTTTGCTACAAAAGGCATCTTGTACTTTAAAAAATTGGGAGACATGGTTATAATTTCTTGGAGAGACAAAGGAGGGGGAGGGACAAGCGGGAGGAGGGGGAAGAAAGGGAGAGACTGTTAAGATTAGCAATGACATGCATTTTAAAGGCTGTGACAGACCAGATAAGGCTGTACAGATGGTCCCAAGGCTGACTGTCATGGAGGCGGTGAGGCCACTATTTCTGGCCTGGGGGTGTATACAGTTTTAGGATTTTCTTTCTCTCTCTCTCTCTCTCTCTCTCTCTCTCTCTCTCTCTCTCTCTCTCTCTCTTTCTCTCTCTCTCTCTCTCTTTGCTTTTTGAGACAGGGTAGCTCTGGCTGTCCTAGAACTTACTCTGTAGAGTAGACCAGGCTGTCTTCAAACTTACTGAAATCTGCCCACCTCTGCCTCCCAATTACTGGGATTAAAGGCATGTATCATCACTTTTTAAGGATCTGTTTTTGAGATTACATCCTGGGAGCAAGTTGGAATAGAGGATGAGTCTACAAAGAAGGCTCCTGCTGTTAGTGATAGACCCCTGTCCACTTGAAAGGAGCCTGAAGCAGCACCATAAGGGAGGCGTCTCCTGAGGTGGGAGCTCTCACTTGTAAAAGCTAAACTCACTTTCACTTGAGAGCCATCCATGGTGGTGGAAGCAGAACTTCTGGTCGGGTAGACCAGCCTGACTTTGAGAAGGGACTCATGACTCAAAACTTGGGCACAGGCTGACTGGTTGTGAGGGCAAGTGGGAAAACTCACTGTTCTGCAGAAGCAAAAGCATGAATGCCTGGAAGTTTCTTGGATCCTGACATTTGGCTGGGAAAGAAGTGATGTGGAGGGTGTCGTAGTCAGGGTTTCTATTCCTGCACAAAACATCATGACCAAGAAGCAAGTTGTGGAGGAAAGGGTTTATTCAGCTTACACTTCCACATTGCTGTTCATCACCAAAGGAAGTCAGGACAGGAACTCACACAGGGCAGGAGCTGATGCAGAAGCCATGGAGGGGTGCTGCTTACTGGATTGCTTTTCCTGCCTTACTCAGCATTCTTCCTTCCTTCCTTCCTTCCTTCCTTCCTTCCTTCCTTCCTTCCTTCCTTCCTTCCTTCCTTCCTTCCTTCCTCCCTTCCTTCCTTTTATGAGTACACTGTAGCTGTCTCCAGACACATCAGAAGAGGGCATTGGATCCCATTACAGATGGTTGTGAACCACCACGTGGTTGCTGGGAATTGAGCTCAGGACCTCTGGAAGAGCAGTCAGTGCTCTTAACTGCTGAGCCACCTCTCCAGCCCTCAGCTTGCTTTCTTATAGAACCCAGGACCACCACCCCAGGGATGACACAACCCACAGTGTCTGGTCCCTCCCCCTTGATCACTAATTGAGAAGATGCCTTACAGCTGGAGGCATTTCCTCAAGGGAGAGTCCTTTCTCTGTGATAACTCCAGCTTATGCCAAATTGACACACAAAACCAGCCAGTACAGCAGGGCACACAAACACAGGCCATATTAGCATACCCTACCCAGAAGTTGCCACAAGTGCTGGAGAGAGAAATGAAGACAGAGGAGAGAGAAAGGTGAGCAGTACAGGGATAGAAGCCAGAGGAGACTAGGAGAGAGGCCCCACGTGCTGCTCACTGAGGGTCCTGAGAGGGGGAAAAGGAAGAGGAGATGTTAAGCTCCCTGTATTGCAAGATTGCTGATAGCCATCAGTGGCCACCATTGCCTTTCCTGCGGGCAGCCGCCACTGGCAGTGACTGTGTGGTGTGACCCTGTTGGCCATGCTATGAGGTTTTCCCTTTCTTTTTCTTTCTTTTTTTTTTTTTTAAATATTTTTATTTTCTATATTCTTTGTTTACATTCCAAATGATTTCCCCTTTCCCGGATCCCCCCTCCCCATATGTCCCATAAACCTTCTTCTCTCCATCCCTTCTCCAATCACCTCCCTCCTTTTTCTCTGTCCTTATATTCCCTTCCCATGCTAGATCAATCCTTTCCAGGATCAGGACCCTCTCCATACTTCTTCATGGGAGTCATTTGTTATGCAATTTGTGCCTTGGGTATTCAGAGCTTCTGGGCTAATTAATATCCACTTATCAGAGATTGCATTCCATGTGTATTCTTTTGTGATTGGGTTACCTCACTTAGGATGATATTTTCCAGATCAAACCATTTGCCTAAAAGTTTTGTGAATTCATTGTTTCTAATTGCTGAGTAGTTTTCCATTGTGTAAATATACCACATTTTCTGTATCCATTCCTCCGAGGTTTTCCCTTTCTACAACACGGTTTGGGAGAGAATGCCTCTTTCTCTCCACCTACTCGTTACGTTCCAGCTTAGTGGATTTTACCCCTGGGAGGGGTTCAGGGGTAAAAGGGAGGCCATTACCAGCATCCTGGTGGGCTTCTAGCAGTTCGCTCTGATGAGGTGGTGTACCGGTGAACTGGGAGAGGTGAGGAGGGTCTCCTGTGTGTCTTCCAGGTGAGAATGCAGAGGAGGGGCGAAGGTCAAGATGTCTCACAGAGATTGCCCCACCATCTCACGCAAGGATGTCACGTATTGAGAACAGACAGAGAATGGTACCCTTATTTGTGTCTATGGGCCAGTTAGCTCCCTCAGAAAATAAGTTTCCCAGACCAGAAAACCCAGTTTTGAAAGCCTTAGCCACCTCTTGCACTGTCTGAACCAGATCTAGAAGAGCTCAAGGCCACGATTATTGGGACCTTGGGCTCATTCTTCAGAACAGCAGTGACAGTGCAGCTCACAGGGTCCGAGGTCTCCCATTTTGTTTAGGGGCCTTAGAGGAATCCCATCATGGCAGTGGCAGGGTGTGAGTGGGGGTCTGGTCACACCATACCCATCCCACTTCCACGCCTACGGTTGTTCAAGTCTGGTCCCTTTTATTGGATGTGGTCTTAGAAATCTTGTATGATGTGATATCCAGGTGCTTTGGGTCAAAGCATAGAGAAAAATGCAGAAAAGCTGTAGCAAAAGTGTAGTTCTCTTAATAGTGAAAGTAAGGGAGTGTCTGACACAGGGTGTGAGTGGGCGGAGCAAGCGTGCATATTTGGCCTTGGTCTCTACAATTCTGATTTGATGTTTTCAAATATTTGTCAAAGGTTAGATATATTTCAGAATATCTCAGAATATCTATCTATCTATCTATCTATCTATCTATCTATCTATCTATCTATCTATCTCATTCAGAATTATTTTTTTCAGGGAGGAAACTTAAACAAGTGTACTAATGAAATGAAGACTGCAGGGTCTATATTTCTGAAGTGAACAGTTGGCTTGGAAAGGACTCTCAGTTCCTGTGAATGGAGTGGCTGCTCTAGAAGGTTCTGTGGCATGGCCAGCCCAGGGAAAGAGGAGCGCCCACCTCTTGCCATTCTTCTTCCCCTGGGAGAGTTTATTTATAAGAACAGTTTCCATCCTGCCTCTGGGCTGCGTTTGTTTCGACACTGTCAGAAGTATAGGCTCAGCCTGGGTAACAGCTGAGCCCCTATCCCCTCAGCAATGGCTGCACATTCTGTAGGCTGCCTTCCAGCATTCCAAACTTTCTTACACCACAGAGTCCAGGGCTTAGGAGAGAGTTGGCTTTCTCAGCCTTCCATGCTCAGTGACTAGCTAGGGCCATTGGGCTCACCTGGAAGGGAAAACCTTTACTTCCGTGAAATTCCCTGGAAAGGCTCGTGTCCTCTGGGCTAGGGCCATGCCAGTGTCTTTTTGCTTTTGTTTTTTGAGACAAGGTTTTTCTGTATAGTCCTGTCTGGCCTGGAATTCTCTCTGTAGATCAGCCTGGCCTCGTATTCAGAGATCCACCTGCCTCTGCCTTCCGAGTACTGGGATTAAAGTATGTACTGCCACTGCCCAGATCATGCCAGCGTCTTTTGACCTATTACCTATTCCTTGGGGCTGGAAATCATGTCAACAAACATTCTGGCTCTCTGAAGTCACCGCTCTCTGTTCCTTCACACGTCTTGTGTTTGAGTTCATTGGTACCTGATTTGGTAACTCAGGACACTCTTTCCTTCATGAGCCTCAGGTGTCCATCACTGATGGTCTCTCTAGAACTCTCTAGACTATTTGAGTCATAAGCTATTGTGTAGGCTTCAGACATGTTTTCATTCTTGCTATGTGTTTCTGCTCTTTAACTAGACACACTCTTCTCCAGCTTCCTGCTGGAGCTGCTTATAAACGTGGGAGTGGAAGTGTGTGACATGCCGGTGACTGGGTGTTGTCCACATTTGTGTCTCTTCCCAGGTTATGGGACAGACTGCCATTTCTGGCTTTAGCATCCAGACCTGATAGTCCTACTTGGTGTCACCGAGCTGGGCTGCAGTTAGGACCCTTTCAAGATGGACTTGGGTGTTGGTTGGCTTACAGACAGGAAGTGCCCTTTGATAGAGTCGTTCTCTTGAAATGAACCTTATGGGGACTGGTCAAGGTGAAGCACAGAGCTCTGAATTTCTGTCACCCATTTTGTATGAAGGCCAAAAGTAAAGACACAGTATGACTGAAATTTGGATGTAGCCAATTTAGCTCTTCAGATTCTGTTAAATGCCAGTTTCTCCCACACCTGACACCTCAGTTCAGACCCTTGGATCCAGGATTTTCTCTGAGGCTCACAAGATAGCTCTGCACATGAATTGTAGAAGTGGGATTGGAGGACCTTTGGCTAGGTGTCTGTATACTTTTTGTTATATGAAGGTCTGGCTGAGCCTCAAAATGATTAGCACAATTGTTACTATTTGAATATGTTTCCCAAAGTTCATATGTTGGAAAGTTATTCCCTAAAGTCAAATTTAGTGGTATTTGAAATTGAGGCCTTTGGAAGCTAGCTTAGTTACTTTTCTATTTTTTTGTTTTTTTGTGGTAAAATAGGATCAGTCAGGTTGTAGTGGTGTATGCCTTTAATCATATTACTCAGAGGCAGAAGCAGGCTGATCTCCAAGTTCTAGACCCACCTGGTTTATAGAGCAAGTTCCAGGACAGCCAGAACTTCACAGAGAAACTCTGTCTCAAAAAAATATCAAACAAGCAACCAACTAACCAGCCATCCAACCAGCCAGTCAGCCAACCAACAAATCAATGAACCAACCAAACAAAAAATTGCTACTACCAAAATAAGCTTGGGAAAGCAAGGGTTTATTTCCTCTTATTACTCGGTAGTTCATCATCTGATAAGTTGGCAGGACCAAGGCAGGAACCTGGGGGCAGGAACTCTGGATGCAGAGGCCATGGAGGAATGCTGGTTACTGGCTTGCTCAGCCTGCTTTCTAATACCACCCAGGACCATCCACTCAGGGGTGGTACCACCCCCTGTGGGATAGGCCCTCTCACACCAGTCATCGATGGAGAAAATGCACCACAGGCTTGTCCATAGGCCGGACTGGAGGGGACATGTTCTCAACTAAGTGTCCGTTTCCCCAAATAACTCCACCCCACGTCAAGTTATCATAAAAACTGGATGAGGCAAATGAGATTGGATGAGGTCATGAAGGTGGGACGCCATGATGGCCCTAGTGGCTTCATAAGAGGAAGAGAGATTCCAGTCAGCAAGCTTGAACCAGGTGATGCCCTCTGCCGTGTTACGGTGCAGCACGAAGCCAACCACCAGGTGTTAGTTCTGGGCCTTTTAACTTTCCCGCCTCCAGAAGACACAAGGCAAATCCATCTCTATACTTTAGAAGTCACTTGTTCTTATTATAGCAGCAGGAAATAATAGGGACCACAGTTTTGTCAAAGAATTCTTTGGTAAAGACAGGTTATTTAAAATATGGTTGTTTAACTTTTCTTTTAAAGAATTATTTTATGCATGTGAGTACACCGTAGATGTTATTAGACACACCACAAGAGGGCGTCAGATCCCATTACAGATGGTTGTGAGCAACCATGTGGTTACTGGGAATTGAACTCACAACCTCTGGAAGAGCAGCCAGTGCTCTTAACTGCTGAGCCATCTCTCTAGCTCAGTTGTTTAACTTAAAAGACATTTTTTTTGGAAATGATTATAGGCTTACCAAAGGTTTGTAAAGCAACACAACATTTATGCCTTTTACTTCTAATAGTAAACACTTACAGAATCGTAACATAAAGGACATTGTTGCCGGGCAGGCGGTGGTGGCGCACGCCTGTAATCCCAGCACTCTGGGAGGCAGAGGCAGGCAGATTTCTGAGTTCGAGGCCAGCCTGGTCTACAGAGTGAGTTCCAGGACAGTCAGGGCTACACAGAGAAACCCTGTCTTGAAAAAACCAAATCCAGCCCCCCCCAAAGGACATTGTTACAACATACCAGACTAATATTTAAGTATTTAGTATTTCTGGCTATTAAAATTTAATTAGGGGCTAGAGAGATGTTTCAGCGGATAAGAGCACTGACTGCTCTCCCGAAAGTCCTGAGTTCAAATTCCAGCAACCATATGGTAACTCACAACCATTCGTAATGAGATCTGACGCCCTCTTCTGGGGTGTCTGAAGACAGCTACAGTGTACTTAGATATACTAAATAAATAAATAAATCTTAAATTTTTTAATTAGTTTTTTTTAAATGTGGTTGATTTTATGTTCCATGATTCAACTCATAGTCTTGCATTTCATACAGTTCTTGTGTCACCTTAATTTCTTCTGATTTGCATTTATGAAATTTAATAGTGATGGCAGTAATAATGTTGAACTATATGGTCACTCTATAAGGGCATACTAATGACCCTCTTGCTTTCTCTTCTTTTTCTCCTTATTTTTTCCTTACCAAACAAGACTTAAATTAGCTTTATTTTCATTTGTTTTTACTGAAGTAAGAAACAAGCAATGATTTTTATTTCTGAAATAGGCAAAAAACCTTAGACGGTCATTTCAAAGGCTTTATAGCAGCTCCACTCTGTTTTAGAATAGTTAATGCATTTCTTAGGATGCAAAGACCACAACCATAATTATCACACAGCTGATTTTATGGTTAATAAATAATTTGAAATTTAACACAGGGTAGCTTTTTGAAGTAGCTGGGTGAGGTTGGGGCTGGGTGGCGATTATGCCCTTTGTCTCCTGTTGTGTGGCGTCAGCTGCTGCCCCTGCTTCCTTTCTTCAGAGGTAGTTCTACCCAAGTAGAACATTTTGGGTTTCCCTTCACAAGCTTGCCTCTTCCCGGAGTTCCCAAGAGAGCCAGCTTCTGACTGTGTGTAGGCAATCGCCCGACTGAGACGCAGGTCGCTCCTGGTGCCCACAGTTGACCTGGCTGATCTGTACCCGGGCTTCTCAGTAAGCTCAGGTCCGAGTCTGTGTGTGGCAAGCGGTAATTTCCAGGTGTCTTCGGGATTTTCTTGCTTCACTTAGGGGCTTCCCTAGCAAGTGTTCGGGAGGCTGAAACCTTTTCCCAAGCCCAGAAGCCTTTTCGCCCTTACAGCAGCAGGTGGCGCTGCGGGAGCGCCCAAGACCAGCTCTACAGCTGCAGGGGGCATGGGGGAAAAAAAAAGTGAGATCCCAGGCCCTTGAGTTTGGATTCTAACTCCAACCTGGAGCAAAGATTTTAAAGCTAGACTAACTTTTCCTTTGTGCCTGAGAGTGGTAGTCAACCCACTTAGGGCTACTTCTTCCATTCGGTGATTAATTAGGCATGCTGGGCTAAACTTTAAGGTTACCCTCCACTTACTCTTTGGGTGGATTCTGCCAGGGGAGTTCCAGGTTCCACAGAGTGCCTACCTGGGCCTTGGGATGACCGTTTTCTTCCTGGGCCTTGGTGTTTTCAGGCTTCTGTTGACCTGCCTATTTCTCTCATGTTTTGCAGCCTTTGGGGCTTTCACAGAGGGCTGAGAAAGCATCTGGAATGGTGTCCATGGCCCCTGGAGTCCCTGGGTGACATGGGCAGAGATGTACTGTGGCAAGGACAGTGTGGGCATCTCTAAACCTCCATGGACGATGTCTTGAGATCTCCTGTCATGAACGTCATGCACCCCAGTCCCAGCATTGTCTAGACCGTCTGTGGTGCCCAGCTCCTGAGTCACTTTGAACTTAGGGCTGTACCCCAATGCTTTGCTGGTGGGGGGAGGACTGCTGTAGGGGTTCTCTGGCTTCTCTGCTCCTCCCTGCCCCCATCCTGAGACTGATGGCACAGCCCTCTGGGAACTGTCTGCTGTGTCTTACTCCTAGACAGTCTTCACACCTTCATGATGGAGCTGGGGTGTGTGCAGCAGAACTGCCATACTCTGTCCAAGGAGATGTGGGAAGAGGCTAGACCACAGTGTGGACCCTGTCTCAGGCTTCCCTGTCAGTTCTTTCTCCCTCCCTCAACTACCGAAGTTCCCACAGAGACATCAGAGATAGAGACAGAGAGACACTCTTGCACACAGAAACTCAGAAATGGAGACCCTTCCAGAGACAAAGATACACAGAGGGACAGATATGTAATGACGATGTATACAAGCAGTCAAGCTGTACTCAGACAAGCGTATTAGCAGAGAAACAGATTCACATAGACAGAAGGACATAGGGAGCACAGAGACAAACATGCAGAGGGAGACACACACTCTCCAACAAGGCCACACCTCCTTCAATAAGGTCACACTTCCTAATAGTGCCCCTCCCTGTGGCCAAGCATTCCAACACACAAATCTATGGGGGCCAAACCCATTCAAACCACTGCAAATGGGCACAGGGAGACAAATGGGTACGTAGATGCACATAGAGATGTTGACATATGCAGGTGAACTTTAAGAGACAGAGATGCACACAGAAGTAGAAATGTGCAGAGACACACAGAGACATGGGGACACATGGCACACAGACATTTATTTACAGATGGAGGCTTGCGCAGATACATAGACAGACGTGACTACGAGACACAAACATAGACATACATGAAAGGAAAGATAAAGACATCCTCTCATGTCATATATGTGCATGGATAACGAACAGACCAACCTTTCGATCTTTCCGTCATCTTTCAAGTCTTTGTCCTCACACCTGGAGAGCATGGTTTGGGATGGGAGGCTATGAATGATGTCACTTTGTCCTTTGTTCTGTAAAGACACTCTTTGCTGAGTGCTACAACTCATGCCTTTGGGATGTGACACTGGGCTCTGCCTGCTCTTTTTTGTATTGTTTTGTATTAGAACTGTGTCTGATGTGTGCACACGTTGTCCTTCCCTGCCCAGACCCCAGGCCTGACACAGGGCCATCTGAGTCCAAGCACAATGGCTTTCTGACCTTCTGTGGGCACACCTACTTTGCTATGGGACCTTGACCTGGTTGGTCCTTTCATGCCTGTGAGTACTAGAAATGTCCAGAGAGGACGCAGGGCACCCCAATTTCTGCGCTCCCTGATTTCCTGGTGAGTGGTAAGGTTTTAAAGGACAGTAGCCCCACAATTTTTATAGCATTGTAAACATTGTTTGGTCTCAGCCCTGACCTTTCTCCCTGACACTGGCAGTTTGCTGTGGGGTCCAGGAAGCCTGATCCTCCTACTGACCCTCTGTGGAGCTCTTGTTACACGTAACTCCCTCTGCCAGCCCATCACCTCCCATTTTTATCTCCAGCATTCTTGCTACAGGACCGCTGAGCTGAATGATGATGTGGTTATAACACAGTCTCTACGAGGCATCCAGTCATGTGCTTCCCACTAAGGACCAGAGAAACCAAAGCAGGAAGATGGCAGGCGCTGGTTTACAGTTAGGTAGGGGTGAGGTCATCTCCCTAGCATGTCTGACTTCCCTAGCCGTGTTTTCAGAGTTAGCAGAATCTGGCATCACTGTGACCATATTGGCGCGCGAGAGCTTGCCCCTCCCCACGCCACACGTTGCTGCTTCTGCCACTCTGCCTCGCTAGCATCTGGTTAAAGCGTGGTAGGTTTCCCAGTAGCAGGGAGCACCACCTGTTTGCAGCACAGCTCACGTACCTGAGGACAGATTGACTCCTTGCTCCTCTCCTTCCGCCCCTGGCCGTTTTGGATCCCCTCACCCTGATGCTAGCACAGCGGTTCTCAAGCTGCCCAACGCTGCCACCCCTTAACACAGTTCCTCATGCTGTGATGACCCCAATCATATGCATTGTAATGAAAATATTTTTTGGAGATAGAGGTTTGCCAAAGGGGTCTCGACCCACAAGGTTGAGAACTGCTATGCTAGGAAGCCATGGAATGAAGATATTTTTGTCATTTATTTAGTGAATTTTGTGACTCCTGTGAATTGGCTTAGTTTTCTTTTGTACTTTCTAGACCCGGGGTCAGAGTTTAAATGGAACAATTGAAGCATCACAAAACTCCAAGGGAAAAAAAAAAAGAAAAAAAAAAAAGAAAAAAGAAACAAAACAAAAAACTCCAAGCAATGGGATTCAAATTTGGTGGGTGGTGAGCTAAATAACATTATAATGATGCTCCAGCAGATGGCAGCAAAGAGCCACAAAACCGAGTTGCCTTGTAACCACCCACCGGGTTGCATCACCGGTGAGTCTTGGGTGGCCTGCCCTTGGCACAAATGATTTACAACAGTCATTACCAGGTACATCCAGCCTCACATTTCTTTGTGCCTACTGGGCTGACCCCAGAGAGCAAGGAAGCAGGGTGACAGAGTCTCCTTTCCAACCCACTTAATTGGGGCCCAGGGTTGGTCCCAGGGGTCCTCAAACTACTGCTGGAAAACCAGGTTCAGCTTATGTTTGGCAGCAAGAGCAGAAATGATTTTTACATAAAAAATTAATTTAGAAAACATTTATTTATCTTTAATTTATGCATATGTGCTCTCCCAGAGGTCAAAAGAGGGCATCCGATCCCTTGGAACTGGAGTCACAGGCAGCTGGAAGCAGATTGACGTGGGTGCTGGGAGCCACCTAAGCCTTCTGCGAAAGCAGTAACGGCCATTGATTGCTTAGTCTGTCGCTTTTGTGTGATTGAAAATAGTCAATTATGCTGGGCGTGGTGGCGCACGCTTGTAATCCCAGCACTTGGGAGGCAGAGGCAGTCGGATTTCTGAGTTCGAGGCTAGCCTGGTCTACAGAGTGAATTCCAGGGCAGCCAGGGCTATACAGAGAAACCCTGCCTCGACCTCCCCTCGCCCCCCCCCCCCCCCCCCCCCGAAAAAGAAAATAGTTAATTACATTTTGCAACAGCTGAAAATGAGACAAAAATCAAGTTTCTGTGTTTATAAATAAAGTTTGATTTCAACACATCTGTGCTCACTTATTTTCCGGTTACCTTTCCTGTAGCTAACCTAACAATGGCAAAGTTGAGAAATTGCGGCAGATGTTGTATGAGTGAAAAGCCTGAAGCGTTTTCTCTCCTGCTCTTTACAGAAATGTGTTGCACATTGCTGCGTCGGTTGCCAAGGACGTCTGTGGACTCCCAACTGTCAGGATAGTTTTGGAGAGTACTAAGGGTTGCTGGTGTACTGTGGGTCCCTGAGAACCCTGGGAGATGGCAGTGATTGATTCTCTCTTTCAGTTCTATCCAGAGAGCATCCTTAGGGATGCTAGGTCCTGTCAGGCAGGGGTCTGGCTCCAGGAATTGTGGTTGTTTCCAAGGATGTGTTCTTGCTCAAATCCCCCAAGGGTCTGGGTTCATGTACTAACTTTGACCCTGGAGTTAAAAGAATGCTTTTGACCTTCAAACTCCTAGTGACAAGCTGAGCATCTCTTAACATCTTAGCTCTGTCTAAAATTCCTGCTGAGCTGACATCACTGTGAGCATTACATAACATATTTGTGTATAAAAATGTCACATGACATTTCACAAACATGCAGTTTTTTTTTTTATATGTTGATTTAAAAAAATCCCAGCTGATTAAAAATTTTGTAAGGGAAATACTTTATGGCATTCTGGATAATAGGTAATAAACTTAGACAAGGGTTCACTGTATTCTGAAAACCTGTGCTTGCAACCCCTGTGCAGTGCTCCTGAGTTCTCCGTAGAAGCATCTCTAACAGACCAACTCAGTGGAAGGTGTTTCCATGGGAGAATGGTTATTTCCTGTACTATGTTCTGTGGTACGCCCATAGCAACTGATAACATTTTCATTTGTCAGGAACTTTGAGAACTCTTCTTTTGAAGAGATGTCTGGAACCCAACCCCTCCCCTCCTCCTGCTGTTGTCCACCTTGCTCCTGAAGATTCCTGAAGAGCTTCTGAGAGGCCCTGACGGTGCTTGCTTCCTCCAGCTGCAGACTAGCCCAGGACTGGGGTGGCTGCCCGTGTGCCCACCATCTTATGTTTCTCCTTTGCTAAGGATCCTGCAGGGTCTTAGACTCTGAAAGCAGAGACTGGAGACCTTTCAGTGATCCGCACTATGTCCACCTCTCTCTGACCTCTGATGCTTGTATGTCTGCCTTATTCAGCAGCCCTCGATCAGCAACTGCTGTCTTGGCCTTCTTCTCTCGCTGCCTTCCCATACATCCCCAGCTTTCCTTCCAGGTAACCCGTTCCATGTGACTGCGGGCAGTTACACTGCATGATCCCAGTGGCCTGCTGGAGTGCCGGGCACGCCACTGAGAACATCACACTGTTGGCTGCTGGTCGGGGACACCACTCTTAGATTTTTCTCCTTCAATTCTTTGCTCTGATGTAAATTTCATCTTGGGGCCAATCTCCACCATCCGTGATATTATAACTTGTCCTTTACCCTTTGCACCACTGCCCTGGTCTGCTGTTTCTCATCCTGTGACATTTGTCCCCACTGTCGGGGTTGTTCAGTTCACCAATCACCTATCCCAAGGGGCTTAGAACAATGTCTACCATGCACCAGGTACTCAGCACGTATTTATTGAGTGAATGATCAAGTGGCTTCTTAAGAGGTAAGACACAAATTGGCAAATTATCTCAAAAAGGTTGGCCATTGGTTTCCTTTTTAAATTAAAATGTATTTTTGTTTACTTATGCTTATTTTTTAAATGTATTTTTTGAGGATTTTATACTTGGGTGTTGTATTTACATTATTTTTCCTCCCTCTGCTCCTCCAAGTCTTCCTGTGTTTCCCTCACTTCCTTTCAAATTTAGGACATCTTATTCTTTAACTATTATTCACCCCCTTCCCTCCTCCAAAATACAGTCTGCAAGTGCATTTAGTGTCACTGGCTTGTGTATGTGTATGTGTTTAGGACTGACCGCTTGAGACTGGATAATCTACCAGGGACCTCATTCTTGGAAAAGACTGATTCTCTGTGTTTTCTCAGCCATTCATTGCCTATAGCTCTTCGTCTAAAGGGCTTTGTGTGATTTCCCTATCCCTAGTGACATGTCAGCGGGTGTTGTCTCATGTAGGTCTTGCTTAGGTAATCATAGTTTTGAAGTTTTGTGGGTACAGATCATGTATAGAAGACACTGTCTTACAGCAGATGTTCCAGCCCTCTGGCTCTTATAACACCCATTCCCTGTCTTTCCGTGGTGTTCCCTGAGCCTTAGGCCTATGGGCTGTGCTATAGAAGAATCATCTGAGGTGGGACACTCCAGTGAGCTGAGATCTGTTTGACCACTGTGGCTTTCTGCAATGATGTCTGTCTGCTCCAGATAGATGCTTCTTTGATGAGGGTAGGGCTACACTTATCCATGGGTATACGGGTAAGTATTTTGAGTGCAGTTAGGAATTATGTTGGTTTGGGAGAGCATCGGTATAGATTCTCCTCTAGGATCCCCCAATTCAGCTGGCTGAGCTTACAGTACCAGGCATGAATTCCCTCTTACGAGTGGGTCTTACATCCAACTAGATGACTGTTGGTTGTCCCCAGATTATAAATAAGTACTGCCCTTGGGGACATCTTGCCATGCTGGTCACTGCTGTGGTCTATAGGCTTTGCAGGTGGGAGGACTATCCATTGCTTTTCTCCCTTGGCAGCTTCCGGAGAACCTCCTGGTACTATGAGGTCTAGTCGTCGAGGAGGAGGCTTCCAGGTTAGTTCCAGCTTGAGTCCTCTAAGCCCTGAGTTGGAGGCTTGAGTCCTCTGCAATGGCGCCTGGATGTCAAGTCCTGGGAGGCAACTAAGGGTAATGGTGGAAGCCCGTACTCTCTTGAAAGTCTCTTTGATGCCACTGGCCAATGACTCAAAGGCAGATTTCCTGTGTGGGCACTGGAACTTTTGCTAGATAGTCTATGGCTCTTGGGGGCAGCATTATCACCCCAAGTGGAGTAACTTCATTCAAACGATACACATGCTATATGCCCATGTGTGTTTACACATACATTTTATATCTATCTGTCTGTCTGTCTGTCTATATATGTGTATATATGTATATATGTATATATGTATATGTGTATATATGTATATATACACACATATATATGTGTGTATACTTTTATATATGTATATATTTTAAGTAAACATAAAATAACATGTTTTTCAGGCTGGGTTTTATTTTAATTCCTGGCCAACATTCTTAAGTTGGGATATTTAAGTGGGCTCATTTAATATGCTTTTGTTTTGTTTTTTTCTCAGTATAACAAGCTAAGAATCATTTGGCAGGGGTGTGTTGGAAAGTCACTTATGAAACGAACCTGGAAATGCTGTAAGTGCCACCTGTCTTGAGTGTAGCTGTAATTAAATCATGGTTAAGACTCTGGTCTTCAAACTGGGGAAACTGTTGGCAAGGTAACGTGGATGGCTGCGAGGACTGGGTTAAAGACCGCAGTGCTCTGCATTGGCTTATTTCATTAGAACCAGCCTACTTCAGCACGACAACCATGACAAGTATAATATTTTGGCCTATTTCATTTAATTTGGCACACCAAATGGAAGTAATATTATTTTCTATGTGACAGAGTATATGCACACACAGCTTGGATGGCTGGAATAGAAAAATTCACTGCGAATTCGAACACTTACTTAACAGTACATATTTCAAATCATGTCTTAAGTGTATGGCTTACATGTGGCTAGTAAATGTCCTCCCACTTACAAGTAACAGATATCCATGGTAGATGTGCGAGTGGGAGAAGCTATTAGCTTCTCCTTAGAAACACATGGGACGATGAAACAGAGTCAACTGGGAAATGACATTGTGCCAGGGTCAGGGGATTTTCAAGATGGTGAGGATGTTCGAGATGAGTCTATTGTCAAGTTTGTCCAGAGGAAGGACACAGCTGCCAACACAGCGGAGACCCTTCCTGGCAGTGGATAGTAGTTTCCTGTCTTGCTAAACCATCACATTTGGCACAAACTCCTGAAGGCCAGCAGGCCTCTCAGTCTCTTTCAATTAAATTCGACCATGCTTTCTCTTCTTGCCAGCCTGCTGTTAATTTGCCCCTCCCCCCACGGCTTCATCTTCAGTGGCTTCCCATTTCCTTCCGGATAGACTCCAAGAAACTCACGCCCTGGTACCAGTGTCTCTGAGGCCATTTCTTCCCTTCATTTATCCTTTGTTCCAGTCTTGGCCCAGCTTTCCATACGGTGAGACCGCAGTGTTCTTAGGTTCTGGAGTTGCAGGGTCAGGTGCATCTTGGGAAACCGCCTTATCCTTGGCGTTCTAGGGTTCTACAATTTTTTATCTTCTCCACTTGAGTTGAAGTGGTGATGATCAGGAAGCGCTGGTCAATGCTACTAAACTAGTGTGAGCCTTGCAAACAGCTGAGATCAGAGTCTCAAGTGGGACAATACTCAAAAAACCCAGCAGGGTCTGAATGTGGATAATCCTTCATCAATGCTAGAGGAACCTCGTGTGGGCTCTTCCTTATGTTCTCATAGGAGAATCACTCTTGCAGTTAACACAGAGTCCCAAAGTTCTGCCAATAGAGTCTGCTGTAGTTGGGATCCCAAATATCCTCAAAGGCCAAGTGTCAAAGGCTTGGTCCCCAGACCATTGTACTACTGTACTAGTAGGAAGTGGATTTTACTAGGAAAGAAAATGACAGGCCTTTGGGGAGCACGCCCAAAGAGGACACTGGGACACTGGTCCTCCCTTCCTCTTCCTTCCTTCCTTCCTTCCTTCCTTCCTTCCTTCCTTCCTTCCTTCCTTCCTTCCTTCCTTCCTTCCTTCCTTCTTCCTTTTACTGCCCATCACAAACCAAACAGCTTCCTTTGTGGTATGCACCCTCCATGAGATACTGTGCTGCTCAACCCATGAGGTAATGGACCAAATGTCTATGGGCAGAAACCAAAGAATTTGTGCGTCCAAATTAGCTTTTGTACCTTTAAGCCAATTATTTAGGGTGACTTATCATAATACTAGGAAACCAACATGGCTCCTAAAAAGTTGTTGCCTTTAAAGGACTTGTTAATTTCTGTCATTTAAACTGCCCCAGAAACAACAGAACAAACAAACAAAAAAACCAAACCCCAAACAAAACAACCCAAACAGAAACTCAGTCAAAGAGGAAGAAAACAGTCTACATGTTTCCTATTGATGTAGACATCCCCGGTTCACATCAGAAAAAAGAACCCCGTGAAAAGGAAATTACACAGGTTAATTGGATTAAAAAACAAAGATCCGAGGATCTCGGTGAACACCGAGCAAATCAAATGAGCAGCTCGTCGAAGAGCTACCGCTCGACAGAAAACGGAGCGCTGTGACGACAGCTGAGCTGAGAGATGGTCACGCGGCCTGGGGTGGAACGAAGCAATCTTCCGAGTGAAGGTGGGAGACTGTGGAGAGGCTGGCACAACGGTGAGCGGGCTTGACCAACCAGCTGTAGATCTGAGGCCTGTCCCACAGGAGGGAATTCATGCCTGGCCACGACTGAGGTCATAGGTCACCACTGTTGTCTTGCTAAATGGATATGTTGTCAAATCATCTTCTAAATATTTATGCCTATACACACAGATTAGTGCTGCTTTCAGGCTAGGCCAGAAAGCCTCTCCCTACAGTGGGTGGCAGTTAGTGGTCAAAGTGCAGAAAGGAAGTGATTTTGAGTGTTCAGCCCTGAATGGGACAACTATATCAACACATCCCACCCAAGACTCAGGGAACATTTAGGAAGAAAGGGTGGGAAGTATGAGAGAGCTGGAGGATGGGGAGGATTGAGGAGTGCTGTGATGGGGAGGAGCACTGTGATGGGGAGGAGCACTGGATGGGGAGGATTGTTGTGATGGGGAGGAACATTGTGATGGGGAGGAGCTCTCTGATGAGGAAGAGCACTGTGATGGGAAGGAGTGTTGTGATTGGGAGGAGCACTGTGATGTGGAGGAGTGCTGTGATGGGGAGGACTGTTGGGATGGGAAGGAGCACTGTGATGGGGAGGAGCACTGGGATGGGGAGGAGCATTGTGATGACGAGGAGTGCTGTGAAATGCTATCTTCTGGGGGAGCTTTGTGGAATGCTGTCTTCTGGACATGACACCACTGATACACTTAGGAACTCACTGTAGCTGTGGTTGGTTACATGCTTAAGGACAACGTTGGCTGAATGAGACCAGCTAGAACATTCTAGCTGGCTGTGCTAACTGGAAAAGTGGAAAAGAACAGAATGAGGATGAAGGTGAGGATACAGAAGGGAAAGGATAAATTATCAAAGGATGAATAAAAAAGGAAAATGTTTTGAGAAATTACAAAATCCTTCCTTGAAAGGTATCACGGAAGGAGGAGCTTGACAAAGCAACCCAACACCACTAAACAGTGTGACAATAGCCCTTCAATAGAAGTCCAAGAGAGACTGCCCAAGTCAGCTATGAATCTTCTTACTCTGTCTTTGGCTCCTTTGTCTTGGGTATTTTAAAGATAAGGCAGAGGGCTAGGACTGGGCTGAGTGTATAGCTCAGTGGTAGAGCATCCCCTAGCACGTCCGAGTCCTGGGGTTTATTCTCCGGTACCATCGAATGGAAAACAAAACATTAAAATCACATGTTGTAGCACTCAGTGCTCATGCTAAGCCTCATGACCTGAGTTAGGTCCCAGAACCCTCATAGTTAAAAGAGAGGGCTGACCCTCACCACCTGTCCCCTGAGCCACACCCCGCTCAACACCCCCATCTTCCCACCCTTCCCTCTCCATGCTTCCTCCCTTTTGTGCACGAGAACACACGCACAAACCCATGCTGACACTCAGTCCAGGGCAGAAGAGGAACTGAAGTTTCTTAAGATTCCAAGAGGCCTGTACAGGTGGCTCAGGGCCTCAGGGCCTCAGGTGAGGGCAGCAGTTGACCAAGCTGTCAACACACACAGCCACACTCCAGTCTCTCTCACAGATACAGAGTAACTAGAGGAGTCATACAACCAGGGTTTTAATCATAGCATAAGTTATTAATTTAAACCAGACAAAATGCTCCTGGGACTCCTTCATTCCATGAAGGGGTTTTTACAAACATTCATGATACTTCACCTAATTCTCCCATGTTTACTTTCTTTGAGACACTGCAATATTTTATAATTTCGGCTTTTTCACCTCTGGAAATAAACCAGACTTGGATTTAAAAAAAATGTTTTGTCAGGACTTTGGAAGAATTTAGTCATCTGGGTAGCTTGAGAAATCGGGATGTGGATGGCTGAGATGAGGAAGTCAGTCTGAGGGAGCCTAGCGTGTGGCCTCCTGACCCCCACTTAGTCTCAGAGAGGACACGGCCTTTTGAGTCCCATCTTCATCTTGAGTCCCCTGGAGCAATCAGCTTGGTTCTCCGTCACATGTGGCATCCAAGCATTTGGCTCAAAAGTGATCTCGCGAGAAGCCAACTAGTCACATTGGACGGTTGATTAGATCGGCACACACTTAGTCCTGTTCACCTGAACACAAGTGGCAAGTGTGCAGAGGTTAACACAGTTAACTATCGAGTGGCTGTAGCTGTTCTTAAAGCCACACTCAAGGAGTCGGTGACCACCAGTGGCCAGCCCACGCGTTCTCTTGAACTTCTCCACTCTTCCGCTGTTTACTGTTTGGGATGAGACTGAGGACCCATCTGAGTTCTTTCCGTGGAAGGTTCTTGTTTACCAGAGTACATGCAGTCTCTCCTGACCATGATTCTCAGGCAGAGGTGCAAACTATCGGAAACGTGGGGTCTCTTTTGAGGCAAGGGTACAGGAACGTAGAGTCTGATTCTCCCAGGCAGCTGGATTTTAGTGAAAGAGCTGGAGTTATTGTTGGGTCACGGAGAAGGACATTTCTAACTTTATGATACAGGGAAGCTCCTGGGTCAGCCAGGTCTAAATTTCTGTTGACTCTTGAAATTCTAGCTATGTCTTCCACTTGTTCTTAGGCTAGGTTGGCCTGGGCTTCCCTTTCTGTGTACTGTGAACGATCCTGAGTAATATATAGTGAGACATGGTTTTTGTAATTTTCTAACTTAATATTTTTTCTATTTGGGCATGGAATGCACATCTGTAATCCCCTCTTCTGGAGTGGTCAAGATAGTAGGGAGGGAAGCCCAGGATATGTAGCAGAACCCTACCTTAAAAACGGAACAGAACAGAACAGAATATTTCTTCTAC
Source organism: Apodemus sylvaticus (assembly GCF_947179515.1). Lineage (NCBI taxonomy): Eukaryota > Metazoa > Chordata > Mammalia > Rodentia > Muridae > Apodemus > Apodemus sylvaticus. The sequence goes on along the minus strand of NC_067473.1, from coordinate 149,583,262 downwards.
TTCTGCTTTCATGAATGCTCCCTCACTCGCAGCCTGGAATGTACAGATCTGTCTCTTTCTTTGAATTGCTTCTTTTTAAACACACACACACACAGGCATGTTGGTGCTAGACCTCTGGGTCTTATATATGCGAATCATGTGTTTACCACTTGAGTATATGCCTGCCTTTCCTTTTTAATCCTCTTTTTAACTTAAACAATTTCTTTAGATGAACTTACTTATTTTATGAGTACCTTGCCCGCATGTATGCATGTGCACCTTGTGTGTGCAGTGCCTATAGAGGTCAGAAGACAGGGTCAGATCCCTGCAGCTGGAGTTATACATGTGAGCTTTCCATGTGAGCTTATACATGTGAGTTATACATGTGAGTTATACATGGAGTTATACATGTGAGCTTTCCATGTTTTGGGAATCAAATGGCTGGGTCCTCTGCAAGAGCAACAAGTGCTCTTGACTGCTGAGCCATCTCTCCAACCCTCAACCCTGTATTTAAATCTAAGACCACGCCTTAATAACAATAGCGACAGCTCTGTATGGCAATTCTCCTGCCTGCTGGGCACTCTCTTGACTGTGTCTGTCTCTTTCTTTGTAATGCTTATGGTAAAGCTCCAAGGTCAGAATGGGTATTTGCCATAAGAAGGTAGGCACAGATGACCAGACAGCATGCAGGCAGCCTCAGTTTGGTCTCAGGCCTGGACACCTCATAGGCTCCCTGTATGGTCTCTAGACTAAGCAGAAGTGAGTTTTGTGGGGAGAATTTGGAATGAACAGTCCTCCATGATTGTGTCCATGATTTAACTGATTCTGAAATAGACTGGGGACTGTTACTGTCAAAATGAGCATTTTGTACTATTTGTTGCCATACATGTGAGGGCATCTCAGGGCACTTGTTCTGCTCTTCACTCTAGTTCTTGTGGGACTTGTGTGTTGGCCTTTGATTCTGTGGGAGCCCCAGACAGCAGTGAGGGTAGCATGCATGTCCCTGTCCTGGTGTCTTCAGTCACATTGTCTGTGTTGGTTCTTTTCTATTGTTGTTATAAAACACCACAAACAAGGCAACTTATAAGAGTTTTATTGGAGCTTACAGTTTCAGAGTGTGCTTTCATGACCACCAAGGCAGCAGTCAGCAGGCAGCAGGCAGCAGGCAGCAGTCAGCAGGCAGCAGTCAGCAGGCAGCAGGCAGCAGTCAGCAGGCAGCAGTCAGCAGGCAGCAGTCAGCAGGCAGCAGGCAGCAGGCAGCAGGCAGCAGGCAGCAGGCAGCAGGCAGCAGGCAGCAGGCAGGCAAGTAGACAGGCAGGCAGTAGTTGAGAGCTCACATTTGATTCACAAGCAGGAGGCAGAGACTTGAGCTAACTGGGAATGGTGTGGGCTTTTGAAACCTCAAATCCCACCTCCAGTGACAAACACCCTCCAAGAATGCTCCACCTCCGAACCTTCCCAAACAGTTCCAGCAACTGGGACCAAGCATTCAAATCTGTAAGCCTATGAAGGCCATTTTCATTTAAATCACCACAGTATCCTTGTGTGTTTTTGTCCCACTCAGGAATTTTACACCATGTGCACATACTATTACAATCTACTGATATTCTTTAAAGAATGATTTATTTTTATTTATGTGTATATCTTTGTCTCTATATCTGAGTGTGTTCACATGCATGTGGGTGCCCACCAAGGCCAGAAGAGTCCATCAGATCTTTTGGAGGTAGAGTTCCAGGTACTTCTGTGCTGCCAGATGTCAATGCTGGGAATTGAACTCTAAAGATTTTCCTGAGCTGACTTGGGATGAAGAACACAAGCTTCACTAAAATATCCTTTAATGGATTGTTTAAGTTAATTCTTTTATTTTTGTTTTTGTTTTTGTTTTTTTTATTTTTGGATTTGGTTTTTTCAAGACAGGGTTTCTCTATATAGCCCAGGCTGTCCTGGAACTCACTCTGTAGACCAGGCTGGCCTCGAACTCAGAAATCCACCTGCCTCTGCCTCCCAGAGTGCTGGGATTACAGGCGTGCGCCACCACTGCCCGGCTAAGTTAATTCTTTATTAGTCAGCAATGACAGCAGAAGTGCCCAGGGCCTCAGTTTAGAGGCTGAGGTAATGTTGTTGCCTTCCTGGAGACAGGAGAGGAGGGTGGCCTTAGGGAAACCTTAAAGTGGCAGGATCCACTTTGGGCGGTGGTGCGAGAGGCATGAGGTGATGTCTAGGAGACAGAGCTTCAGGGGAGGGCTGCCTTGTGAGGTTGCATGCTGTGGTCATCAGTTTCCAGTTCATCAGAGAAGCCAGGTTCTCTAACAGTCTCGGCCTTCGTGGGTCCGGTCTGGGCTGAGCCGGTCTGCCCACTGCACTACTACTTCCTCACCGGTCAGGTTCCACAGCTGCCACAGCTGCCTCCACCTGGGCCCCAGTGCAGGCTGTGCCTTCCTGCTCACCACCCTCAGGGAACTCACTCACCTCTCTGCTTTCATTCCGGATCTCAATGTCTTCCCTCCCTTCCTCCTGCTTCTTTCCCGACCTGTCCTGGTCCTGGTCCTGGTTCCTCTGCTGAGCTCTCTGCCCACTGTGCTGGGCTACCATTCTTCCTGCCTGGCCTCCTGCCAGTTCCTCACCTTTGGTCTCTCTGTCGTCTCCGTTTCCGCACCCCTCCCTCCCTTCCCATCCCCACAGGCTCCCCTGCTCTTTACCCCTCCTCCCACGTGGGCTGCCCTCACATCCTCAGGGTGGACGCCCACCCAAGCCCTTCTCAGACTCCTGTCCGCTCTCTGCCATCCCTTTCCTCAGGCCACCATTAACAATGAAGTCTGCATACATACAAAGTAAGGGTTTCATTACAGCACTTTCACACATAACGCACATGTGTGTGCAACTCGTTGTTTTGGCTGTTGTACAGCTTTCAGCCAAGGTCAGTCCAATGCAGAGCAGGGAGTACATCCGGCTTACACAGGACTCATCCTGTTCAGATTTACATAAGCGCTTTCAGACTCTGATTCAAGGGGCAAGGTGTGCTTCGCTGGAATGCAGATGCTGTCTATGGAGGTTGGCTTAGAACCCTGACTGTGGTTGTTTTTTAAATTTTTTATTTTTATTTATGTATTTATCTATCTATTTATTTATGTATTTATCTATCTATTTATTTATTTATTTGCATTTGTCCCTTTGACTTTTGGGCTTTCAGAGTCTCCATGTTAGACATAAGATTTTTTCTTTCAAAAGTAATGACTGTGGTTCAAAATGATTTTTCCTGGTCCATCAACATCTTTTTAGTTACTGTTTTTGTTTAAAGCCATGGTAACATAATTGAATTACTTTTGGGAGTAGCCAATTTGCAGAACTTTAAAAAGCACTGAGCCAAATCTGTTTGACAGAACACTTCACAATGCTGGGTTAAATCTTCTTTGACAAATGTTTTAATTGCTGAAAACTGAACCTTGGAGAGGCTTTGGCTGGAGTCCTGCTTAGGAGCTTGGGAACAAGAGGCACTGGTGGTCAGACTTGGCCTGGGACTCCCCCCCCTGCACTCTCCCCCCCTACTTTCCCCCACCCCCTTCCCTTCTGTCTGTGCTGCTGTGTCCTCATGCCTTTGGGGACATGGTAGGGCTCTCTGCCGTTTCAGGTCCTGGCTTCCATGGGATTAATGGAAAGAAGTCTGCTGAGGGGCAGGGGCAGCAGAGGGTCTTCTCCTCAGGTCCTTCACTGTTTGAAATACTGGATTCTTTTAAAACTCACCTGACAGGTAATTGCCACTGTCATGGTTAGGGTTACTATTACTGTGACGAAACACCATGCCTGAAAACAAGTTGGGGAGGAAAGGATCCATTTCTGAAGGCAGTCAGGACAGGAACTCAATCAGGGAGGAGCCCGGAGTGGGAGCTGATGCAGAGGTCGGGGAGGGCGCTGTTCACTGGCTTGCTCAGCCTGTTTGCTTTCTTCCTTCTTTCCTTGCTTTCCCCCCCCCCCTTTTCTTTTCTTTTTCTTCTTGAGACAGGGGTTTTCTGTGTAACCTTGGCTGTCCTGGAACTCACTTTGTAGACCAGGTTAGCCTTGAACTCAAATCTGCCTGCCTTGGCCTCCAGAGTGCTGGGTTTAAAGATGTGAGCCACCACTGTCCGGCTCAGTTGGCTTTCTTATAAAACTAGGACCACAAGGCCAGAGATGGCATCATCTACTGTTGGGATACACGGAGCACTCCCAGACAGATCACACGGGGGTGGGGGGGGGAGGGAGGTTTTATTGGTAGAGCTGAGCTCTGAGGGGGTGAGGGGGTGAGAGGGACGAAGAAGAGAAGAAGGGGGCTGTGGGTCAGGATACTTGTCTTTTATCCAGGCTGTGATGCATGTGCAAAGGGATGTGGGGTGAGTGCCAAGGCAATGGACCTGGGAGCTCTGCTGTCACCTAGAGATGACATGTCTTGTAGCTGGGTCTGGGAGCTGGCTATAAAGAGCTTTTGACACAGGGGCATCTGATGCTAACACCCACAAAGGACTGGGCCTTTCCCCATCAACCACTAATTAAGAAAATGCCCTGCAGGTCTCCTTCCAGCCCAGTCTGTTTTTGTTTGTTTTTTGTTTTGTTTTATTTTTTTGTTTTTTGAGACAGGGTTTCTCTGTGTAGACCTGGCTGTCCTGGAACTCACTCTGTAGACCAGGCTGGCCTCGAATTCAGAAATCCGCCTGCTTCTGCCTCCCAGAGTGCTGGGATTACAGGCATGTGCCACCACTACCCGGCAATTTTTATTTTCTATATTCTTTGTTTACATTCCTAATGCTTTCCCCTTTCCCGGTTCCCCCCTCCCCACCGGTCTCATAAGCCCTCTTCCCTCCGCCCATTTCCCAATCACCCCCTTCCATTTCCCTGTCCTGGTACTCCCCTACAATGCTGGATCAACTCTTTTCAGAACCAGGGCCCTCTCTTTCCCTCTTCTTGGGTATCATTTGATATGGTAATTGTGTCTTGAGCATTCAGAGCTTCTGGGCTAATTGATATCCTCTTATCAGTGATTGCATTCCATGTGTATTATTTTGTGATTGGGTTACCTCACTTACATTGATATTTTCCAGTTCCATCCATTTGCCTAAGAATTTCATGAATTCATTGTTTTTTAATTGCTGAGTAGTATTCCATTGTGTAAATATACCACATTTTCTGTATCCATTCCTCCATTGAGGGACATCTGGGTTCTTTCCAGCTTCTGGCTATTATAAATAAGGCTGCTATGAACATAGTGGAGCATGTGACCTTATTGCATGCCGGGGAATCCTCTGGGTATATGCCCAGGAGTGGTATAGCAGGGTCCTCTGGAAGTAGTTGGAGTTTCCTTCTCTCAGATGACTTTAGCCTGTGTCAAGTTGACAAAAAACTATCTAGCACAACTGACGCCCTGCCACCTCGACATACATACACACCACTTTTCAATTAGAACCTTTCCTTTCTTATTTATCTCCAAGATGGCATGCATATTAATATTAAAACCACAATTGAAAACATAATCACTTTAAAAGTCCCACGGTCCTTACATAAAAATTCAATCAATCTCTTTAAAAAGTCAAAATTTCTTTTAAGAGTTCAAAATCTTTCAGCTGTAGCTTCTGCAAAATTAAAATTAAGTTAAGGGGGCTGGAGAGATGGCTTAGCGGTTAAGAGCTTTCACTGCTCTTCCAAAGGTCATGCGTTCAAATCCCAGCACCCACATGGTGGCTCACAACCATCCATAATGAGATCTGATGCCCTCTTCTGGTGTGTCTGAAGACAGCTATAGTGTACTTAGATATAATAATAAATAAAATCTTAAAAAAAAAAAATTAAGTTAAATGTTTCCTTACCTCAGGAGGGAAGAACCAGGGGCACAGGCACAATCAAAGCAAAACCAAGTTCCAACTATAATTAACTCAGTATCCAGTGTCTGAGATCCACTCACACTCGGGGCTCCTTCACAGGGCTTGGGTCACTTTTCTGGCTCTGCTCTTTGCAGTACACACAGCTTGTCTTCTAAGCTTGGGCAGGTTCCTTTCCACTGCTGCCACTGTTCCTGATGGTCAGTTGTCCCATGGTCCTAGCATCTCCAAATGCTGGTGTATTCTACTGCAACTGGGCTGCATCTTACCAATGGCCTCTCTTCATGGTGTTAAGCCTCAGCTTTTCTAAGACCCCTGGACCTTCAATCCTGGGGCTTCTACTGCTATTCTGGAAGCATCTTCACCAATGGCCTCTCCTGGCCTCCCCCAGTTCCAAACCTCAGCTGTTCTCCATGACCTCTTCATGCCTTCAAAACTAAGCCGGTACTACCTAGAAGATTCTCACATAGTGAGGAATGCTGTGATTGCGGTAGTGTCCGTCTTCCTCCATCTCTCTTTCTCTCTCTGCTTCCTCTCTTTTTATCCTTCCACTTTGCAACCTGGGATGACTCAGTGACAAGGCTCTCTCTCTACATTTCTGCTCTTTATAAGTCATCTACTCAGATGCTTGTCCTGGTAATGTGCCAAGACACGTCCCCAGGATGCCATGCCCCTCACACCTGGCTCAGTCTCCCATTCAGAGTGACTACCACTGTCATGTGTATGGTGCAGTTGTTCATGGATTCAGAGTCGTTTGATTTTTTAAGAGTTTTATTTATGTTTGAAAGCTCCATAGCTGTATATAATGCATTTTGATCACATCCACCCGCTACCAGCGTGCATCTCCTACCCACTCCCACTCAACTCCCTTCTCCCAGGAAGTGCTCCTTTCACTTTTGTGCAGGACTGCCTGAGTATGATTTGACTTTGGATAAGCATGAGTGGTGGATTATTTACTGTAGTGTGGCATCTTACCTTTGGCTATACCACTGGGGAAAAATTCCCCTTCCCTCAGCAACCATTGACTTTCAATACCTATATAAGGAGGGGGCAGTCTTCAAGAATCCGTTCCCTATTCAGGATGGCACAGTGACTGCCAAGCTGTCCAGGTCTTGCACAGGTAACCACATGGCTATGAGTTCAGGACTATGGTGGCCATGTCATTTCCAGAAGACAGTTGTCACAGCACTTCCTCCCATCTTCCAGCCCCTATGTTCTTTTTGCTCCCTCTTCTGTGATGGTCCCTGAGCTTTAGAGGGTGTGATATAGATGTCCCATTTAGGGTTGCACACTCAACGGTCCCTGTCCTCAGCACTTGGACCAGTTATGAGTCCCTATGTTAACTGTTGCCCACCGCAGAGAGAAGCATCTTTGAGTAACCCCGAGGCAAAGCTATAAACTAAGAAAGCTATAAACTCAGGCATCTAGAAGCAGCTTGATGGCACGACTATGTAACAGAACAACAGTAGAAGGCTCCACCTGTGAGGTTGACGACCTCACCAGCCTTTTGACAAGGTTCCAGTGTCACTTGTACTGCCATGGCGGGGGTACCCACATCTAATCCCTACCAGATTTGTAGTTACTTGGTTTCCTTTTTTAAAATGTATTTTTAATAGTTTTAGAGAATTTCATGCATAAGTGTTGTATTTACACATGACTCCAACTCCCCCTCTTCCCTCCAACTCCCCCCAGATCCTCTTCCTCTCTCCAATTCCCCCTAGCTCCCCCTCCTCCCTCAAATTTCCCCCAACTTCCCCTCTCTCCAATTCCCCCAACTTCCCCTCCTCTCTCCAATTCCCCCAACTCTCCCTCTTCCCTCCAACTCCTCCTCAACTCCCTCTCCTCCCTCCAACTCCCCCAGCACCCTCTCCTCCCTCTAACTCCCCCAACTCCCCCTCCTCCCTCCAACTCCCCCAACTCTCACTTCTCCCTCCAACTCCCTCCAGCTCCCCCTCCTCCCTTGAACTCCTTCTGTGTTCCTCCCACTCCTCAAATTCATGTCCTCAGCCTTTAATTATTATTTTTTATGTTTTTACTTTAATTACTATTGACACATATATTTATACCTATGCATTTATAAAGACAACCTGCTGAGTCCATCTATCATTGCCATATGCACATGTGTTTAGGGCTGACCTCTTGTGATTGAATAACCTGTCAGGGGGTCTATTCTTGAAGGAGATTGAGTCTTCCTCTCTTTGCCGCTATTGATTGCCTGCAGGTCTTTTTGTTTTCCTCATGAGTCCTGGGAGTATGGACTTCTTCCCTTGGTTTGTGAGTCTGATGTGTGCAGGGCTGTGGGACCAAAGGGGTCTGTTCAAGAAGCCTAAGTCCTACTGTGTTTGGGCTTTATGGGGAGAGTTTAGTAAAGGACGGGGAGTGGGAGGCGGAGAGGGTCTTTTAGGGAGACTGAAGAGGCTAGGGGATGTCCCAGGTGTCTTCTCACCCAAGGCCATGCAGGGGAGGAGAGACAGGGAACCTCTCCTGTTCTGTTTTCTTAGGGAGATATGAAGGAAGATGTCATCCCAAGGCCAAGATATGCTGGGAGATTGAGAAAGGCCAGGGTATCGAGAGTTGCCAAGGACAGTGGGGGATTGAAAGGTGCAAGGACTTTAGAGAAGTTCTTTCCTGGTAGCCCTTGACCCTCCTTGAGGGTGTGCATGCTCACTAGTTTAAAGTGCTACCAGAGTTCCCCAGTAGGCCCAGGTCACCAAGAGCCTAATAAAGGGACTGAGTCAAAAGATCATGTGATTCAAGCTGGGAAGGAGGTGAAGGGAGGGGTGAGGGTCAGCGGTAGATCTGTGGAATGAAGCTCTCAGTGAGGGGGAGACTGTTGTGGTACAGGACAAAATCGTGTGCTCATACATTTGTAGGAGCTGGGGTGTGTAAGGATGGAAGTCTTGGGGGTGAGCACCACCAGGCTACTTGAGCTTCTTAGGAGAGGAAGGCCACCTGCATCAGTTCTGCTGGTTCCAGCACAGCCCTAAGTTATGGAGGAAGCCAATGCTCTCCCCCCTCACCCATCTCCCTTTATCACAATGGGATGCAGGCTCAGAATGGTGGCCTGAGGAACACTCCATGTTGGGCCTTTTGGTGGCATCTGTGCAATGGGCAGGCCTCTGTTCCTCTATTCCTCATTACTGGGTTGTCTTTGAAAGGTTTTTTTTTTTGTTGTTGTTGTTGTTGTCTGTGTGCACTTTACACATCTCAGCTCTCAGGTAGCTCTTCTGAAATTTCCATTTTGGCCTCTTTCTCTGTCTACTCTCTCTTGCCTTGTATGGCTCAGTTCATAGGGAAGTGAGTTCATCTGTAAACGTAGAAGAGTATCAGAAATGATTTTCTAACATCCTAGCCTCGGGAAGAGAGATACTCCTACAGGAGCCTCTGGGAGAGAGATACTCCACCAGGAGCATCTAACGAGCTATCCTTTATTCATGCCTGTTGTAGGTCATCCTGCATCAGGCTTCCTACGTTTTGGGCCAAAACCTCCCTTGGCTTGGTGGCTCTAGGTATTTTGGGACAACAGTGGGACATATCTGGGGCACTGCCCCTGTCTCAACTAGCATCCCTGTTCCTCATTGGCCAAGCAAGGTGCTCCTACAGACAGCTGATGGTGCTCCTACAGGCAGCTGATGGTGCTCCTACAGATAGCTGATGGTGCTCCTACAGACAGCTGATGGTGCTCCTACAGGCTGCTGATGGTGCTCCTACAGGCTGCTGATGGTGCTCCTACAGGCTGCTGATGGTGCTCCTACAGGCAGCTGATGGTGCTCCTACAGACAGCTGATGGTGCTCCTACAGACAGCTGATGGTGCTCCTATAGGCTGCTGATGGTGCTCCTACAGGCAGCTGATTGCCTACCCTCAAGCTCATTCGTGCCTTGGGCAAACTGCAGTTCTCTGGGAATTTGTATCTTCAGTGGATACAAAGAAAGCAGCCACGTCTCCTGGTGTAAGACAGACGGATCAGGTGGCAGATCCACAGTAGCTCTGTCCAGGTAGAGAACAGCCCACCCAGGCTGCACAGCACATGATAACTATTGGGTCAAGAAGGGACAGGACACCCATTTCAGATAATAGAACCAAAGTCGTTTCCAGAAGATTATGAATCAAGAGGGTTTCAAGGAAGCCGAGTCCCACAAGGATAGTATTCCCAATTCTGGCAGGGGACATTATTAGTATTTTTGACTGAGTTCCCAGGGACCCAGGGCCATGTAAGGGCACCAGGAACTTCCTGTGCATGTGGGCATTTCACAAACTCTCCAAGAGTCTTTGATTACTTTCTCAACAGGCTGACTTGGAAGATGCCTCTTTAATATTTATTTATGATGTGTTGAAAGAGATGTGGGTGGAGGAAATGATCAGGGACCCTTTCGACCAAACCATTGCTGAGCTAATCTATTGAAAACAGATCCTGGTGATACAAAGGTCTTCCTTCCAAGTCCCAAGACATCACACATTGTATCATGGATTCCTTCTTGTAAGTGCCTTCTCAAGGTCACTCCGGACTCAGCTAACCAGTCTTCCCCTTGACCTTCTGCCAGCGTCCCGCTGGGTCTCACTAGGGCCGGCTGCTCTCCCCTCTTGATCACCTGCTGCTGAGAAGATAGGAGAGCTATGTTGCTGTTTCAATGGCCAGCATGGGGCCTTAAAGCTCTACTGCACACAGGACTCGGTCTGGCATTTTCCTGTTACCATTCGCCCCGACTCTCCCCACCTCCTCCTCCATCCCAGCATCTGCTCTCAAGTCTTCCTAGTGTTATATGTCATCTTTCTGTCTCAACATCTCTGAATGCCCTTTCCTGCTCTGCTGGGCTCCAAGGCAAAGACACCACCGCATCCTCGGATCATCTCTCCAGCTGGGATCTTGACAGGTTCACTTCTTGTTGGATACGGATTCTTTTCTATGCTCCTGCTTTCTCAAACCCCATGTTTCCTTCCTCAACGCCTTCCCTGCAGGTGATGGGCAAGCAAAGCTTAGGATGCTAACAGCAGCAACTGATCTTGTTAGGAAGACTGTGTTGATGCCTGCTTCAAGTTCACAGTGGAGCTGCAGCCACAAACCTCCACTTCTAGCCCCTCTATCAGACTGTGTAGTCCTGCTCCTACCTTCCAACCTCCATCTCCACCATTACAGATACCTGATGTCTTGCCAGATTCTGGAGGTATGATGTCTGTTCTTCTGTGGCAATCCTGATGCTGATACACACAGCCTGTGTTTGAGGCTCAGTCTCAATGGCAGCCCCACCAGGGACAACTGTGTGACTTTGGACTTCCAACGTATTTGCTCGGCTGCTCACTTTCCTCATCTTTCAAATATAGAAGGCAGCGACTAATCCGGAGTGTTTGGGATGGTGGAGGAGGTGTTAGAGATGAGCAGGTGCCATCCAGGATGAGCTTTGTTCTCCGTCCTCCATCTGGTGCTTGCAATGCTTACAGGTCTGAGTCTTGTTTCCCTGTTTGAAGGTTTTTCACATCTTCTTCATCAGCCCTAGCAAACAGATCTTTCTTCTTGGCTCACAACTACTAAACACATTTTCACTCTCTGCTCTGCATAGCTCTCCCCACAGATGCTCTTCTGAGTCACGCACACTCAGGAACTTTCATGCAGACTCTATCCCCTAGTGTCAAGGAGCTCTGCAAGCTACTCAATAGAGGGTCAGGACAGAGATTATTTCCTCCTTAACACCTGTTCCTTTGTTCTGTTGGCCAGTTCACTGACACCACTTCCTAAGGGCCATGCCTTTGCCCTGAGCTCCCACCATGGAAGGCCTTCACACTCGTAGGTAGAAGGGGATTCACAGTCCTTCGATGAGTTTTCATTCATATTGCTAATTCCCTGATTTAATTCTTCACACTCTTGTCCTTGGCACAAAAGCCAATTAGCTCCTAGTTTTTCTCTGCCCAGAAATCTTCACCTGCTAGCCCCATCCTTGCCTATGTCCCTTCTTAGACCATTCCTTTTGGTACTTCCTGGGCTGGGTGGACTAGACCTGTGTGCTTTGATGTCCTCTTCACCTCTCTCAAGTGCACATAGCTATAGCTAGGAAGTCTCTGGCCACTAGAGGTCACACCCTTCTGGATGACTTAGTTCTAGGAAAATATGCATTTATCCCAAACCATGTGTGGTGGTTTGAATATGCTTGTCTCAGGAAGTTGCACTATTAGGAGGTGTGACCTTGTTTGAGGAAGTGTGTCACTCTGGGGGTGGGCTTTGAGACTGTCTTCCTAGCTGCCTGGAGACAGCAGTCTTCTCCTGTTTTGCCTTTGGGACAAGGTACAGAACTCTCAGCAGCTCCTGCAGCATGCCTGCTTGCATGCTGTCATGCTTCCTGCCATGATGATAATGGACTGAACCTCTGAGAGTCTAAGCCAGCCCCAATCAAATGTTGTCCTTTATAAGAGTTACCTTGGTCATGGTGTCTCTTTAGAGCAATGGAAACCCTAAAACACCATGCTTATTAAGATGAAAGTTACATTCAATACATGGCCTCTATGGATGTTGACCTGTGACTCTAACAAATTAGGTGATGTTATCACACTTGGTGGTATTGTAAGTGGAAACACTTTTGACCTTCATCCTGGACCACCTGTCAGTTGGCTTGAACAGAATGAATAACTAATTTTCTACGAGGGGAGAATTCCTGGCAGCTATATGCTTTTGCCTGTGTGAATGGTGTAGCAGCATTGAGACCTAGGGTCTCTCTTGGGGAACTGTTTCACGTTCTAACAGGGAAGCAGGGGATGCAGAGTGCCCTGGTTAGGTTCTGTGTCAATTTGATACAAGCTAGAGTTCATCTGGGAAGAGGGAACCTCAACTGAGAAAATGCCTCCATCACTTTGGCCTGTAGGCAAGTCTCCATCAGGCCGTTTCCTTGATTAACGATCAATGTGGGAGGAACCAGCTCACTGTGGGTTATGAATGCCATCCCTGGGAAGGTGACCCTGGGTTGTATAAGGAAGCAAACTGAGCAAGGCACAGGGACAAGCCAGGAATCAGTGTTTCTTTCTGGTCTCTGCTTCTTTTCCTGCCCTGATTCCCTGGTTCCCTTCATAATGGACTATACGCTGTAAGATGAAATAAACCCTCCCCCCACAAACTTGCTTCTGATCATGCTGTTTGTCATAGCAGCAGAAAGCACACGGAGACACAGAGCATTGGCTGCATGGTTTCTCCTGTTTTTCTTTTCTCTTTTCTTTTCTTTTGTTTTCTTTTCTTTTCTTATCCCCTTGCTGTGTGCTTCTCCAGGTTCACCCTTCCTGGTTCAGTCTCCTAATCCCGGCCTACTTAAGTTTTAATTCTCTGGAGACCCTCTCTCCTCACCAACTGCTGCTTCTTGACTGCTGAATTGGTATACATGAATTCCAGCCAGCCCTTTGGTGATAAGAAAGGGTCTGGAAACAGGGCAATGCAGACTCCACACTCACAATGGACTCTGGAATCTACTGTCCTGGTTCCCAGACAAGTCCTCCATCTTCTTCTCTTGTTGACTCCCTGGCTGGCCTTTCAATCCTCCCAGGATTTTACCTTTCACACACTTGACAGCTCTTTAACAGTGTCCAATGGTAGGGAAGCTTCAGCAGCAGGGTCACTGAGAAGAAATTGTACCATAAACACTCTGCCTGGTCACACTGAGCCATCTTATTCCCAGAAAGAATAATAAGGACAAGTCATGGCCAGAGATGGAATTCTGGGGATGTCAAGGCAACAGGAAGTGTCTGAAGGGCTCCTTGTGACCAAACTCCAGGCAGGGATCCACCGGGGACTGGTGAAGGGTTTGCCTGAAGGAAGAGTTAGGTGGCTTGGGAGCAGAGGCAACAGCGGCAGTGTGACAAATGGCTTGAGGCAGTTCTCCCGCTCTCTACACCCAGATGTATGCACCAGAATAACTCACACACCACAGTCGTCATATCTGTGGGAACACAGCGGCATCTGCTCTGCAGTGAATCGGTGTTCCTTAGATGAGTATAGGAAAGCCATAATGGAGTCCTCAAGTTCTAACTTGCTATAGCCGACAGGGTTTCCCTCCAAGGCTGCCTGCTTGCTCTCTATAACTAATTTCTTAGGGGGCTTTTGGTCTCTTCCCTCTCTCTATTTCTGTTAATGATGATAATTGCTGTTAATTGCCTGTTTCCAACCCCCTTGCAGCTTTAGCAAATTCTAGTCTCCTGCCTCAGCCTTGCCTCTGCTGTGTGAGAGAATCCTCTTTGTGACCTCTGACCTTTTCTTTCAGTCTCAGTTCAGCTCGAGTTACACCTGGACCTTAGACAGCATCTCGCAGTCCTCCTTGCCAGCCTCTGGCTCTTACAGTCTTTCCACCTCCTGTTTTTGAAATCTTCCCTGAGCCTTGGTGGTGGATTAGGATAAGTCTCAGTCTGAACTTTGTCCAGCCTCACATCTTTCCCCTGACTGCTGCCCACTTCGAAAGAAACTTCTTGGCCGTAGTTCAGGTCTATGGGTATAAGCATAAATATTTTGAAGGCAATTTGATGTCAGGACCACCATTAAGTGAAATACTAATAGCAGTTCTACCCTAAGGCCTGTGATGGTTTGAATGAGAATGGCCTCCATAGGCTCATAAGGAATGACACTGTCAGGAGGTGTGGCCTTGTTGGAGGAAGTGTGTGCCTTTGTGGTTTCAGAAGCTCGAGCCAGACCGTGCTCTCTTCCTGCTGCCTACCAATCTGGATGTAGAACTCTGCATTATCATGATGATAAAGACTAACCTTCTGAATCAGTAAGCCAGTCCCAGTTAAATGCTGCCCTTTATAATAGTTGCCATGGTCATGGTGTCTCTTTACAGTAATAAAACCCTAATTAGGACAGTCTTCATTGGTGGAACTGTTTGGAAAGGATTAGATGGTGTGGCCTTGCTGGAGGAGGCATCACTGGGATGGGCTTTGAGATTTCAAAAGACTGACTGAGATTCCTAGGGCTTTCCCTCTCTGCCTCCTACTTGTGGATCAAGATGTGAGCTCTCAGCTGTTCCAACCTCCATGCCTTTGCTCTGCTGTCATATACTGTAACTCTCTGAGATCATAAACACCATTAAACACTTTATTTTGTAAGCCTCTTTGGTCATGGTGTCTTATCACAGCCTAAGTAAATAAGATGGCTTTAACTTCCCTAGCCACAGGCTTTTGACTAGGATTAGAGTACAAGTGTGGAATTCCCTCCTGAAATGCAGACCTTAAAATCCCATCAAATTTACATCTATGTTAATTACCCCATAGAAACTCTGCTTCTAACGAACCAGTGGGCGCACCTTGCCTGGCATGCCTGCATCGCTGCATACAGGGCTTAGTTCTGGGCAGGACTATTTATGTCTTTTCTCTCTCAGCAGCTCGGATGGCAGCCCTGGCACTGAGAGTCAGCCGGCAGCGAATATGTTTCCTGTTCAGCTTCACTGATTTCTCTATGTTCTGAGGCCAATGTGTATGGTGAACTCAGCAATGCAGTTTTTGAAAATTAAATTAAAAACATTTATTTTATTTAAAAATCAATTTATTTCATGTGTATGGGTGCCTACATATTTGTCTGGGTACCATGTGCATGTCTGGTGCTAGCAAAAGTCAGAGATGGTATTGGGGCCTCTGGAACTAAACTCTTTCATATAGGTGCTGGGAATTGAACTCATATTCTCTGGAAGATCAACAAGTGCTTTTAACCACAGAGTCATCTCTCTAGTCTCTTATAGTAAAGAAAACAATTTGATTAATTAATTTTATTTATGTTAATTGGTATGCCTGCTTGTATGTGTACAACACACATGCAATGCTCACAGAAGCCAGAAGAGGGTGTTGAATCCTTTGGAACAGGAGTTAACAGGTGGTTGTTAGCCCCCAAAGTAGAGGCTGGGAATTGAACTCAGGTCCTCTGTAAGAGCAGCAAGTGCTCTTAACTGCTGAGCCACCTCTCCAGCCCTAGCAATAGCATTGTAAATAGTTACAGAGATTACCTAAGGACAATAGCAATAGCTTGTGTTGTTTGGAGGACACTAGAGCTTTCCTGAACAATTATTTAGGCGGGTCCCCCCAGGCTTTGTATTGCCATTTTCATTTCTAACTCATGTCTCTGGGGGCAATGTGGTTCCACCCATTCTGGACAATAGCTCTCTAATGAGCGGACCTCTATAGGCCTTTACATAATCCTTAGTTGGATCACCCACCTCCTGCCCCTCCTCTTCTTCACTCTCTCACCCCACTCTCTCCTCTTGTAATCCCCAGTATCCCCCCATTCCTTTCATTGTGTGCTTCTCTATCTCTTTAGCTACATTTTTTCTAAGACAAAGTTTCTCTGTGTAGTCCTGGCTGTCCTGGAACTTGCTCTGTAGACCAGGATGGTCTCAAACTCCTCTGTCTCCTTAAGTGCTGGGATCAAAGGAGTGCCCTTCAAGCACATATTTTAGAGCTGAATTGTGAGAGTGTAAGCTTTCTTGTGTCAGTCCCACCCTGATTCTCCCTACACTACTTTCTGTTTTACTGTCCCCCCTGTATACTTTTTTTTTTATTGGATATTTCTTTATTTAGGTTTCAAATGTTTTCCCCTTTCTAGGTCTCCTCTTTGGAAACCCTCTATTCCATCCCTCTCCCCTGCCTCTATGAAGGTGCTCCCCTACCCACCCACCCACTCCTGTCTTCTCTCCCTGGCATTCCCCTACACTGGGGCAACATCGAACACCCTCAGGCCCAAGGGCATCTCCTCCCACTGACGTCTAACAAGGCCATCCACTGCTACATATGCCGCTGACGGAGCCATGTGTGTTCTTTGGTTGGTGGTCCAGTCCCTGGGAGCTCTGGGGGAGGGTCTGGCCTGTTGACATTGTTGCTCCCTCCATTGGGCTGAAAATCCCCTTAGCTCCTTCAGTTCCTTCTCCAACTCCTCCATTGGGAACCTCATGCTCAGTCCAATGGTTGGCTGCAAGCATCAGCCTCTGTATTTGTCAGTCTCTGGCAGAGCCTCTCAGGAGACAGCCATGTCAGGCTTCCATCAGCAAGCACTTCCCGGCATCCACAACAGCGTGCAGGTTTGGTAGCTGTGTACAGGGTGGAAGCCCAGATGGGGCAGTCTCTGGATGGCCTTTCCTTCAGTCTCTGCTCTACACTTTGTCTCCATATTTCCTCCTGTGAGTATTTTGTTCACCCTTCTAAGAAACATTGAAGCATCTACATTTTTGTCTTCCTTCTTGGGCTTTATATGATCTGTGAATTGAATCTTGGGTATTCCTAACTTTTGGGCTAATATCCATGTATCAGCGAGTACATACTGTGTATGTTCTTTTGTGACTGAGTTACCTCACTCAAGATGATATTTTTAAGCTCCATTCATTTGCCTAAGAATTTCATGAATTCATTGTTTTTTAATATATGAATAGCACTCCATTGTGTAAATGCACCACATTTTCTGTATCCATTCTTCTGTTGAGGTACATCTGGGTTGTTTCCAACTTCTGGCTATTATCAATATGACTGCTATGAACATAGTGGAGCATGTGTCCTTATTACATGTTGGAGCATCTTCTGGGTATATGCCCAGGAGTGGTAAAGCTGGGTCCTCAGGTAGGACTTTGCTAAATTTTCTGAGGGACCACCAGACTGATTTCCAGAGTGGTTGTACCATCTTGCAATTCCATCAGCAATGGAGGAGTGTTCCTCTTTCTCCACATCCTTGCCAGCATCTGCTGTCACCTGAATTTTTGATCTTAGCCATTCTGACTGGTGTAAAGTAGAATCTCAGGGATGTTTTGATTTGCATTTCCCTAATGGTTAAGAATGTTGAACTTTTCTTTAGGTGCTTCTTGGCCATTCAATATTCCTCAGTTGAAAATTCTTTATTTAGCTCTGTACCCCATTTTTAAATAGGGTTATTTGATTCTTTGGAGTCTGACTTGTTGAGTTCTTTGTACATGTTGAATATTAGCCCTCTATTGGATGTGGGATATCTTTTCCCAACTTGTTGGTCGCTGTTTTGTCCTATTGACAGTTTCTTTTGCCTTACAAATTGCTTTGCAATTTTATGAGGTCCCATTTGTCGATTCTTGATTTTAGAGCATAAACCATTGGTGTTCTGTTCATGAACATCCCTGTGCCCATGCATTCGAGGTTTTCCCCACTTTCTCTTCTGTTAGATTCAGTGTATCTGGTTTTATGTGGAGGTCCTTGATCCACTTGGACTTGAGCTTTGTACAGGGAGATAAGAATGGATCAATCTGTATTTTTCTACATGATGACTGCCAGTTGAACCAGCACCATTTGTTGGAAATGCTGTCTTTTTTTTTTTCCCCACTGGATGGTATTATCTCCTTTGTAAAAGATCAAGTGACCAAAGATGTGTGGGGTCATTTCTGGGTCTTCAATTCTATTCCATCGATCTACCTTCCTG
The DNA here is from genome assembly GCF_947179515.1 of Apodemus sylvaticus. NCBI lineage: Eukaryota > Metazoa > Chordata > Mammalia > Rodentia > Muridae > Apodemus > Apodemus sylvaticus. The sequence continues at coordinate 149,565,056 of NC_067473.1, read as the reverse complement.
TCACTGTACCAATACCATGAAGGTTTTATCACTATTGCTCAGTAGTATTGCTTAATGTCAGGGATGGTGATTTCCCCAGAAGTTCTTTAATTGTTGAGAATAGTTTTTGATATCCTGGGTTTTTTGTTATTCCAAATGAATTTGAGAATTGCTCTTTCTATCTCTGTGAAGAATTGAGTTGGAATTTTGATGAGGAGTGCATTGAATCTGTAGATTGCTTTCAGCAAGATGGCCACTTTTACTATATTAATCCTGTCAATCCACGAGCATGGGAGATCTTTCCATGAATGTGGGTACCCTTGCATTTGGAGCATAGATATTCAGTATTAGAATTCTTTTTTGTAGATTTTTTTCCTTTGATGAGTAGGATCTTTCTTTATCCCTTTTGATAACTTTTTGTTGAAAGTTGATATTAGAATGGCTACTCCAGCTTGTTACTTAGAACCATTTGCTTGGAAAATTGTTTTCCAGCCCTTTACTCTGAGGTACTGTCTGTCTTTGACACTGAGGTACATTTCCTGTATGCAGCAAAATGCTGGGTCCTGTTTACATATCCAGTCTGTTAGTCTATGTCTTTTTATTGGAGAATCGAGTCCATTGATGTTAAAAGATATTAAGGAATAGTGATTGTTGCTTCCTGTTATTTTTGATGTTATTTTTATGTTTGTGTGGCTATCTTCTTTTGGGTTTGTTGGAAGAAGATTGCTTCCTTGCTTTTTCTATGGAGTAGTTTCCCTCCTTGTGTTGGTGTATTCCATCTATTATCCTTTGTAGGGATGGATTTGTTGAAAGATATTGTGTAAATTTGGCTTTGTCATGGACTATCTTGGTTTCTCCATTTATGGTAATTGAGAGTTTTGCTGGGTATAGTACTCTGGGCTGGCATTTATGTTCCCTTAGGGTCTATATGAGATCTGCCCAGGATCTTCTAGCTTTCATCATCTCTGGTGAGAAGTCTGGTGTAATTCTGATAGGTCTGCCTTTATATGTTACTTGACCCTTTTCTCTTACTGCTTTTAATATTCTTTCTTTGTTTTGTGCATTTGGTGTTTTGACTATTATATGATGGGAGTAATTTTTTAAAATATATTTTTATTTTCTATATTCTTTGTTTACATTCTAAATGATTTCCCCTTTCCCAGATCCCCCCTCCCCATATGTCCCATAAACCTTCTTCTCTCCACCCATTCTCCCATCACCTCTTTCCTTTTTCTCTGTCCTTATACTCCCCTCAAATGCTAGATCAATCCTTTCTAGGATCAGGACCCTCTCCATACTTCTTCATGGGAGTCATTTGTTATGCTATTTGTGCCTTGGGTATTCAGAGCTTCTGGGTTAATTGATATCCACTTATCAGAGATTGCATTCCATGTGTATTCTTTTGTGATTAGGTTACCTCACTTAGGATGATATTTTCCAGATCAAACCATTTGCCTAAAAATTTTGTGAATTCATTGTTTCTAATTGCTGAGTAGTATTCCATTGTGTAAATATACCACATTTTCTGTATCCATTCCTCCTTTGAGGGACATCTGGGTTCTTTCCAGTTTCTGGCTATTATAAATAAGGCTGCTATGAACACAATGGAGCATGTGTCTTTATTGCATGCCGGGGAATCCTTTGGGTATATGCCCAGGAGAGGTATAGCAGGGTCCTCCGGAAGTGTCATGTCTAGTTTTCTGTAGAACCGCTGATTTCCAAAGTGGTTTTACCATCTTACAGCCCCACCAGCAGTGGAGGAGTGTTCCTCTTTCTCCACATCCTCACCAACACCTGCTGTCTCCTGAGTTTTTGACCTTAGCCATTCTGGCTGGTGTGAGGTGAAATCTCAGGGTTGTTTTGATTTGCATTTCCCTAATGACTAATGACGTTGAGCACTTCTTAAGGTGCCTCTCAGCCATCTGAATTTCTTCAGGTGAAAATTCTTTGTGTAGATCTGTACCCCATTTTTAAATAGGGTTATTTGGTTCCCTGGAGTCTAACCTCTTGAGTTCTTTGTATATATTGGATATTAGCCCTCTATCAGATGTAGGGTTGGTGAATATCCTTTCCCAATTTGTTGGTTGCCGTTTTGTCCTTTTAACAGTGTCCTTTGCCTTACAGAAACTTTGTAATTTTATGAGGTCCCATTTGTCAATTCTTGATCTTAGAGCATAAGCTATTGGTGGTCTGTTCAGGAACTTTTCCCCTGTGCCCATGTCCTCAAGGGTTTTCCCCAGTTTCTTTTCTATTAGTTTCAGTGTGTCTGGTTGAGTAATTTCTTTTTTGGTCCAGTCTATTTGGAGTTCTGTAGGCTTCTTATATGTTTATCTCTTTCTTTAGGTTAGGGAAGTTTTCTTCTATAATTTTTTTTTTTTGATTTGGTTTTTTTTTTGAGACAGGGTTTCTATGTATAGCCCTGGCTGTCCTGGAACTCACTCTGTAGACCAGGCTGGCCTCAAACTCAGAAATCTGCCTGCCTCTGCCTCCCAGAGTGCTGGGATTATAGGTATGCACCACCATTGCCCGGCTTCTTCTATAATTTTTGATGAAGGTATTTACTGGCCCTTTAAGTTGGTAATCTTCACTCTCTTTTATACCTATTATCCTTAGGTTTGATCTTCTCATTGTATCCTGAATTTTCTGGATCTTTTGGGTTAGGAGAATTTTGCATTTTGCATTTTCTTTGACTGTAGTGTCAATGTTTTCTATGGTATCTTCTGCACCTGAGATTCATTTAATGACTCAAGACTGGATTTGATTGAAGCCCTATTGGCTCATCTTCATGGGCATATAGAGCCCCCTTCATTTCGTGAATACATCATAGCCAGGGGTATTGGCTCCCTGGCCATCTGCTGTGGAAGCCTGAACATCAAGGCCATATGGCTGGAAGGCAGGAAACTGCATTTGGTCCAAGTTCTTGCCCAACAAGCTTCATGACTTTGGACAGGCCACATGGCCTTTCCACCCCTCAGACTCCTCATGAATGAGATGAAGTGATTACACTAGCTTCCACATGACTCCACGAAGCAAACCAGTATTACAGTCCTACTCAAATGGCAGGTCAGCAATTTCCATATGTATAGCCCAAAGCTTTTGATAACTAGGTGTCTTAGTCAGGGTTTCTATTCCTTCACAAACATCATGACCAAGAAGCAAGTTGTGGAGGAAAGGGTTTATTGAGCTTACACTTCCACGTTGCAGTTCATCACTAAAGGAAGTCAGGACTGGAACTCAAGCAGGTCAGGAAGCAGGAGCTGATGCAGAGGCCATGAGGGATGTTCCTTACTGGTTTGCTTCTCCTGGCTTGCTCAGCCTGCTCTCTTATAGAACCCAAGAATACCAGCCCAAAGGTGGTACCACCTACAAGGGGCCCTTCCCCTTGATCACTAATTGAGAAAATGCCTCACAGCTGGGTCTCATGGAGGCACTTCCCCAACTGAAGCTCCTTTCTCTGTGATAACTCCAGCCTGTGTCAAGTTGACACACAAAATTAGCCAGTACACTAGGTAACCCTTTGGGTCTGAGCTTATCAGACAATGGGTACCTACCTACTTTGTGTGCACTAAAAATGGCCACACTGCTTTGAAAATCATCCCATTTTAAAGATGCATTTGCTGCCCTTCTCCTGGATTTTGGGCTAGCTGCATCATGTTCTAGTTCTCACAGTGATGTGTAAGAGGGCAAAATCTCCAAGGAAAAGGAAGAAAGTCAGCCAGACACAGGAACACACTTCTTTAATTCCAGCACTTGGGAGGCAGAGGCATGTGGATCTCTGTGAGTTCAAAGCCAGCCTGGTCTACACAGTGAGTTCCAGGACATTATATATAGCTATATAGCGAGACCCTGCTTTGAAAAAAGCAAAACCACAAACCAAATCCCAAGCCAAACCAGCCAACCACCACCACCACTAATGAAAAGGATAAAAATCTCTCACTTCCAATTTTATCCTGTCTGAGTTTATGTTGACTTAAACTATGGTAACTTAGTCCAAAGCTTTGGTCAACTACAAAACATACACACGAGGCCACCTGCAGTAAAATATTAGAGTCAACTCATAAAGGGAAAAGGGCTTAGTGCCTCACAGTTTGGGGCATCTAGTTGGAGGGCATCAAACATCTCGACACTGCAGTGCAATTCCATCTACAAATGTGTGGGGGTCTCATTCACAGCCATCCTGGGGTGCAGGCAGGATGCAAGGGCTGAACACCACTAATTTTAGTTAGAGGAAAGTTCAATGACTTTCTTCAATGTAGGAAAACAATAAATGAAAAGTACAAATAGAAACCTCTCTCTCCTTCCTTCTCCCTCTCTCCTCTCTCTTCTCTCCTCTTCCATCTGTGTCTGTGAGACACAATTCTTTCACATTCAGATACTGAAGGAAACTCAAGATCCTCAAGATGTAAGGAGAAAAGCTTTGTAAGTCCAAATCACTTATTTGCATGCAAGTGTGGTCCTGGGACTGTCACCATGAGACATATCAGGGGCTGGTTGGCCCATTTTGCTGACAGGTGTCTGTAAGTCAGTCAGAATGAGATTGCCCAAGGTCATTTATTTATTTATGTGAAATATTTTAAGTCCATCCACTGAGAAGTAGGCAGCCCTTCATTCCAGCTGTGGCCGCAGGAACTCGGTGTCCCAAGGTCTGGATGTGACACGGCTTTCTTCCTCACACCCCCATGGCCCTGCCAACCACATCATCAGCAGTCATAAGTGTCTTTCCTGTGTAAGGAGTTCCTCAGAGGCCATGGGTCTATTAGCCTGAACTATGGTTGCACAGCACAGAGCTGATGGGGCTTTTTAAGCATCTGATTTTAGCTGAAGCAGCCGTTATTGTGGTAGCTCTTCCTGATGCTCTCTTGTACCACAGACTCCATCTCCTCCCTGGGTCTGGCTGATACAAAACCAATAGTTTCCCATCTGTTATTGTTCTGCTTTCTCAGGCAAAGGGTGCTGTCATGAATCTCCTGAGAGGACTTTTTATTGAACAATTCCCATGTTGGTCTGCATTGGAAGTTCATTCTGAACTGGCAGAGGTGATGGCTGTTCACAAGGACATTTGCTGGATAATGCCTCGTGGTGGTGTACTCTCTGGAGACAAAGCTGCTGTGCTCTATACCTGAAGTCTTGAATCCCCCCTCCCCAGACAGGGTTTCTCTGTGTGTAGCCCTGGCTGTCCTCGAACTCCCTCTGTAGACCAGGTTGGCCTCGAACTCAGAAATCCACCTGCCTCCCAAGTGCTGGGATTAAAGGTGTACGCCACCACTGCCTGGCTGAATTCTTGAATCTTGATGCTTCGAATCTTGCTGACCCTTGACCCCTTCCTCCTCCCTGAGCTGTAGGTATCTGTTTTCAGGGTCCATCCATTTCTTATCCAGCCTCTATCCTTGAATGAAATCGTCACCTCACAGTCTACTTGCAGTGTGTCCAATCTGTGGCCCAAGGTCTGCACACTTCCTAGGATAGCTGTGAATTGGCCTAACTCATTCCTAGATAACAGTGCTTGTCATAGTGTCAACAGACTGGACACTCCCGCCAGTAGAAGGGTGCCATTGTCCTTTCTTAAGCGGCAGATGAGTTTGAAATCCCTAGGTTCATCACACACATGGTAAATGATATTAATTCCACTGCCTCTTATGCATAAGTTTAATTACTGGCTTTTAGTCAGAGGCCTGCTTGTGTCAGGGTCAGTTCCTTTGCAACAGGAAATCTGGGCTAGGGTTTGAGATGGCACTATTTCTCTGTGGAGTTATAGCTGCCCCCAAGTGACTTGCACAACTGCCATGCACTCTGATTCCCCCTGGTGCTGCTGTCCAGGCTGCGGGGCTCCTCCATGGTCCAGGCACCCCCTCTATGGCTGAGACCCCATGGTTACCTCTTATATTGTCTTTTTTTTTTTTTTTTGGTTTTTTGAGACAGGGTTTCTCTGTATAGCCCTGGCTGTCCTGGAACTCACTCTGTAGACCAGGCTGGCCTCGAACTCAGAAATCCGCCTGCCTCTGCCTCCCAAGTGCTGGGATTATAGGCGTGCGCCACCACTGCCCGGCTTTATATTGTCTTTTTGATAATAACCATCCTACTCAGCTAGATAGCTCATTGCCATTTGATGTGGATTTCCCTGATGTTTAATGAAATTGAACATTTTTCATATATTAACCACGTGACTTTCTTTTCTCACAAGTGTCTAGCTTTGTACTTACTTTGCTTTGAGGTTGCATTATATAGTTTGTTGTTGTTGTTGTTGTTGTTAGTTTTAAAGCTCCTTTTATTTCTTCTCTTATTTTTTCCCCTTGGAGCTGTGATATCAGACCCAAGGCCTTGCCCATGCCAGCAAGTTCTCTTCCTCAGCACCTCCAGCGCTGTTCCCTGGCTGCTAACATTTATGCAATGACTTTGCTTCCACGGCCTGTGGGCCCGCTCTTCTCTGCTGCCTGACTGATTTCTTTGCAGTGCAGCAGCTCCTTAGCATATCTGACACCATCTGCCCACGTTTGTTTTGGGTTCTTAACCAGAAAATCCGTTCCCAAACCAACATCTTGAAATGTTTGCCCTGCACTTTCTGCTGGTGACTTTAGAGTCTCAGGTTGGTCTTTCCAGCTTTGAAGAAAATTGGTTCCTGTCTCATCCGGTTATTCTCTATAATTGAAAGGGGCTCAGTGTGCTTTCCTAAAATCCAGCAACTATTTCCCAAGGAAAACTAAGACAATTTATCCCCACTCTTTCCACTTGTAACAACACAGGAGGGTTTCCTAAGATTTAATGGTGACTATCTTGAGAAAAGGAACACATTGAATTTGTAAGGTTAGGTTTTGCTTCGATTTATTTGGAATTTAAGCATCTAGGATGAACACATGTGAGACGCCCCATGCTCGGTCTGCGTTATGGCGTGCACGTCTTCACTTCAGTCTTCTATTCTTTGGAGATGCATCTTTGGGGATATAGACCAAATTAAGCACTGCATCCTTAAATAGAGAAGGAAATAGAGAAGGATGAATATGCTGGCGGGAGGCACCTCTGCCTTGCCTGCTCGTGCCTTCCTGGATGGCACCAGGGCCATGTCTGCAGGCTCCGTGTCATAGCCCAGCCAAGAGGCAGGCCCTCCTTGAGGATGCGAGCCAACCTCTGCAGGGGCCTAGTGCTGTTGCTGCCAGAGCCATGCTGCAGTGTGGTGCAGGCTGGGCTCTCGAGAGACAGTCCCACCTCGCCCATCTGCCCTTTCACTTGCACCCCATCCTTTCTCCTGTCAAAAGAACTTTCCAGTGCCATCCCAATCCCTGATTTTCCAGTGGAGAGATGTGACATTAACAATTAGATGCATAGCCTTAGTTTCCTGGACTTGGCTTTATCTGCTTTAAGCAATGGTAAGGATAAATGGCTGGCTGTGAGGATTCCAGCAGTCACCACCACCTCTGTTCTGCTCAGTATCTTTGTTATGCCTTTCCCTCTTGAAGGCTGATAACAGTCTGGGGTAGCCATAGGAGACACAGATTTACCTTCCTGCAGGAGAGAGAAGGAACGTGGAACAGAGAATGACAATTGGAATCACGTCCTATGCAAAGTTATTTATTTTCTAAAGCCACATATCCAAGTTTTAGTCTTTTTTTTTTTTTTGAGGTGGTCTCACTAGGTAGCCCTGATGGTCTGGAAGTCAAGATCCTCCTACCTCAGCCTTCTAGCCATTGAGATTGTTGGCACGTACCTCCACACCTGGTGTAATATTTAAGGTTTTTTTTTTTTTTTAAGGCATGACTAAAAATAATTTTATTTCCTAATAGGTAAATTTTCTAATGCTTCAGTATTTTCCTCTCAGAAAACACAAGTTTGAGAACTGGATCGCTTGGCCCTCTCCTCTTAGTTCTGAATGCTTGCACCTCTCTCTCTCTCTCTAATTTACTTTTTATATATGTGAACTGTCTTCAGACATACCAAAAGAGTGAATCAGATCTCACTACAGATGGTTGTGAGCCACCATGTGGTTGTTGAGATTTGAACTGAGGACCTCTGGAAGAGCAGTTGGTGCTCTTAACAGTTGAGCCATCTCTCCAGACCCATGCTCCCACTTCTTAATGGCCACTGTGCTCTTGGATCTGCATTAGGCGCACACCTTCAGCCTGAGCACAGTCCTTTGTGGTTTTGCCCATCTTTTGTCAAACCATCTTTGTCTGCCCACAGTAGTAGCTGCCCCATTTCTGACTGACGGATCGCAGAGCTGCCTTCCTTGGAAGCACAGGGAAGGAATCCTTGACCTTTGTGAAGCTGCACACAGAAAAGCCTTATTTATTTATTTATTTATTTATTTATTTATTTATTTATTTATTTTTGTAAGTTGACTACCTTTGTAGTAGAGGTGTCTATGAGAAGAAAAGGAGAGACTGGGTGTCAGAGATCGCAGCTGCCTCAAACTGCTTGTTCCTAATGAGAAATCCCTAATGAGGTATATCAGAGATGCTTCCTCCATTTTGTCAGGCTTGGGTTTCTGCAGGCTGCCCAAGGGCATTTAATGATTTATGCTTTTTAGGGACAGAACCCATGGGGCATATGTCCTGTGGACTCCTGAGAGTGTTCAGACAGGAGGGCAGAGAGGAGACCCATAAGGTGGCCTCTCTCTCTGTGGGCTCAGAAGCTGAGACACCGTTACATCTCTGCTTCAAGCTAGACAGTAGGTCTCTGTGAGAGGCGGTTGAGAGTCTGGACCTACACTTCCACGGCATGACAGGAAGATGACATAGTTCAGTCTTGGAGTACCATGGGTGTGTTTACTCCATAATGTCTTCAGTGTCTGTGGGCGTGCCAAACCAGGATGTGGTCATGCGCAGATCTGCTTGTGTTCTTGTGTGCCTAGGTACAGATGCACTAGGGAAGGGTGAATGCTGAATTTGTGCTTGCCTAGACTAGTCTATGACACGTCTTGAAGACAGGAAGGATCATACTCCTTTATTTAATATTACTTAGAAGCTACCAGATGCTGTCCTTCCTGCCTGTTCATTCCCTCCCAAAATTCAGCAGAAGGCCGTTTGGCCCAGTGTCCTGCTGGAACGCTCTTTTGGAGCATGCTTGACTGTTTTCTTTAAAGCAGTTGGAAAGCCTTGTGAGAGAACCACTGGGAGTTCATCACAGATTATTTGTAGAAAGAATTCTTCAGGGAAATGGGGGCTTGGAGGTACTGGCAAAAGCTTTCCTTTGTAAAAGTAAATAAGGCTCCATTTTCTCTGCTATTTATACATTATCTTTCCCTCTGCCTTTTAATCATTCTGCAAATGGCCTCACAAGGTCCTGATGGGTAGGCACGGGGCCATTTCTGTGCGCGGACACACACAGGCCCTGTGAGGAAGGTCAAAGTCCCTAGGGAGACAGGCTCTGAGGGGACCCAGGGTCAGGTGCAGATCTGGAGTGCTGCCTGCTGTTTCATGTCTACTCAGTGATCCAGATAAACATGTGGTGCTCCTGCTCGGTCACGGCAGTCTTGCTAAGCTGTGTGTGTGTGTGTGTGTGTGTGTGTGTGGTGTGTGTGTGTGTGGTGTGTGTGTGTGTGTTCGTATGCGCACGTGCACGCTCAGGTCTATGCACAAATTGTGTGCATGTTTTTTGCAGATCAGTAAAAGCAGGGACCATCGTCTCCACTCCATCAGAAAGTGGAGGCTGCTGTCCCATATAGCATCCCTTCATACTGTAGAGTTAAGTCCCCAGCACCCAGCCTGTGAGCTCTAAGGCCCACTGGGAATTGTAGTAATGTCCTATGCTCAACTATGGGCAGCAAAGTTCCTTAACCATGAGTGAGCGAGGGGCATGGCTTCCTTTGTGCCCTGGGAGAGTCACCCTCTTGTTTTTCAGTATTCCCCAGGACACTCTGGTTTTAGCCTCTGTGGGCCAAGCAGGAATTTCTTTCTGTGCAAGCAGAGAGGAATTTTGAGTAGCACATTGTTCTGCCTCTGCCGGTGAAGTTTAGAGTCAGATTGCTTTGCCCCATGTATGTCTCTTAAGGGAAAGAGTGGCTCCCGGCAGATTTCCATAACTCTTGGGGCCAACAGTTGAGTGATAACTTCAGTACACTCTAAAGTTTTGCTTTCGGCCCTCTTCATCCTTCTCACAAAAGTGTCTGAGCTCATCCCCCAGGCCATGTTTATGGGGACGGGAATCACTTGGGTGGAGAGCTTACATGCCGCTCAACTCTTCCAGTCACTCTCAGAACTGCGGTGTGTAAGTTCCAGGAGCTGACAACCAAAGGGAACACTGATGTCTCTGGCATTAGTGTTAGAGTTGCCCTCATATCTGAGATTCTGCTTTTCATTATTTTAGTCATTCAAGGTCAACCTTGGCTTGATTAAAAGCTAGGGAAAGTTCCCGAGACCAATAATCTACGAGATTAGGTTCCATATCATCCTGGGCAGTGATGATAATGTTCCACAACATCCCACTTTGTCCCATGAAGACCTGTGTCACCATCCTTTTGTCCAGCCTCTTTACAAGTCAGTAAAGAACTATTCTTTTTATTTTTGAAATTGAAATGTAGCCATACTTTCCTGCATTTTCTCTCTCAAGTTCAAATTCACAGCCTCTGTCCTCTTTTTTTTATCATTCTCTTCTTTCTCTCTCCCTCCCCTTCTCCCTCCTCCTTCTCACTCTCCCTTTCCCCTCTCCCTCTCCTTTCCCTCTCCCTCCCTCCTCTCTCCCCTTCTCCCTCTCTCCCCCTCTTTCTCCTTTTCCCTTCCTCCTCTGACACACACACACACACACACACACACACACAGGCTTACATGCATTAGGTGTAATTTTAGATAAATAGATGATACAAGTCTTTATGACTTTTCAGACATCCTTATGTTTCTTTTTCCCTCCCGCCTCCCTCCCTGCCGTGCTGATCCCCTCCTTCCCAGTTAACCGCTTTCTTGTTTCTCATTTCTTGCTCCATATTACTTTTACCTTGCTGTAGTGCCTCTCTGTTGTTCTTCCTCTGCCACGGTCCCTTTCTACTTTCCTGCTTTCTGAGTTACTCCAGGTTATACACTCACATCTGAAGATTTGGAACTAGGAACTACAGTGGAGAAAGAACGTTCAACATTTGTCTGTCTGACACAGGGTTACATGTCCTCAGTATTGTCCTTTCCAGTCCTATCCATTTGCCTGAAAACTTATTTTTTCTGTACAGCTGAATAATGTTTTATAGCTCAATGTATGACGTTTTCATTCTCCATTCATTAACTGAGAGGCATTTAGGTTGTTTCCACTTCCTGGTTATTTGAATTAGGGAATCAATGAACACGGCTGAGCAGGAACCTATGGCGTAGGATGTTGAGTCCTTTGGGTACATGCCAAAGCGTACCATATGGTAGATTTATTTTTTAGCTGTTTGAGGCTTTCTGATTTTCAGTGGTTGGACCAGTTTGCAGTCCCACTAGAAGTGAATGGAGGGGTTCCCCTTTCCCCACATCCCCTCCAGCATTGCCTTCTGGGATGAGATGTTTTGATTTGCTGAGGATGAACATTTTTGAATTTTTTTCTTAGCCAGTTTTATTTTTTCTTCTGGGAAATCTCTGTTCATTTTTCTCTTATTTTTTGTTTCTTAAGTTCTTTATATATTCTGGGTATTATACTGTTGGGTGTATAGTTGGCAAAAATTCTCTCCTGATCTATGGGTTTCTTCTTCACCTTTTATTTTCTTTAGCTGTGCAGGAGCTTTTCAGTTTTATGAAGTTCCACTTGTCATTTTGTGGTCTGAATTCTAGGGCAGATGGTGTCCTACTCAGGAGGTCCTTTCCTACACATATGTCATACAGGATACAACACACTCACTGCTTATGTTTTCTTCTTAGCATGTCTTAGTTAGGCTTTCTACTACTGTGAAGGGACAGCCTGACTGTGGCAATTCTTAATAAGGAAAATATTTAAATGGAGGAGACTTATAGTTTTAAAGGTTTAGTCCATTATTATCATGGTAAGAAGCATGGTGACACTCAGGCAGACCTGGTGCTGGAGAAGGAGTAGAGAACTCTACTTCCAGATCTTCAGGCAGCAGGAAGAGAGTGACACTGGGCCTGGCTTGAACATTTGAGTCTTTAAAGCCCACCTCCAGTGACACACTTCCTCCAACAAGGCCACACCCACTCTAACAAGGCCACACCTCCTAATGAGCATATGAGGCCCATTTTCATCAAACCGCCACATAGCAGTTTCAGTGTTTCAGGTTTTACATTGAGATCTTTGATCCATTTGGAGTTAGTTTTTGTGCAAAATGAGAATTATAGATGTATCTAATTTCATTCTTCTATATATGGACATTTGGTTTTCAGCTCAAATGACTATTTCAGCTCCTGACACAGTTTCTCTTTGTAGCTTTGGCTGTCTTGGAACTCTCTTGTAGACCAGGCTGGCCTAGAATTCAAAAGATCCTCCTGTTTCTACCTCCAGAATGCTGGAATTGAAGGTGTGTATCAACTGCCAGGCTGTATCTTCATTTCAATCAACCTTATGTTTTCTTGAGCAATACTCATTTATTCTCTTTAAGTAAATTGTTTTAAAGTTTGTTTAGCTGTTTCTTTGTTTCTCCTTTAAACTCCTTGAATTCTTTGGTAGGCTTACAATTGCCCTTTCCAATTCTATGTTCTGGTTACCTAGGTAATTACCTAGGTGAAACACCTAGGCAATTCTCATTGGAAAACATTTCTTTAGGACTGGTGGATGTTGGGAGGGAGTTACTGCCTTGATCTATTATTGTCTGCATATTGTTTATGAGCTCTGGATATATAGACTCCTCTTGTTAGTCTGTTGTCTGATGCAGACAGAGCAGACTGGGACAGAGCACAACACGTTTAGGTTGGGCTGGGCTTGAAGGTTGGATGGGGCTAAGGTAGGATGAAGTCAGGAGGGCACAGGGGACTGGGCTGACACACAGGATATGCAGCCTGATCCCAGCCTGGAACTTTGTGGGCAGGTCTGGGGATTGGGGAGTGTTCTTGGAGGGGAGAATCAGGTTGACTCAATATGTCTAGACGCTGGCTCAAGATGTATAGGATCTGGTTGGGCCAAATGGTGGGATGTGGCATGCAAAAGGCCAGTAAGCTATAGAAGAAGCAAACAGAGCTATCCAGACCAGGCTGGGGCACTGGCTTTGGGTCCAGGGATAAATTTGGAGGTTTGGGGAATTTTATGAAGTAGAGGATCAGATAGGCTCACCTGGCTGAATTAGCGCAAGATGAGCAGACCTGGCTGGGTTGAGAGGTTAGATGAGGCATGGAAATGTGGACAGCACAAATGGACAATCAGCACTGGGTCTCAAGAATTAGTCTGTCATGGAAGCACTTATGGACCAATGCTTCTGGACTGCTACAGGAGGTGGGGTAGTGTAGACGTGGAAGCTTGGGGCAGGTCCCTGCTGACAAGACCTCAGCTGAGCCAGACACAGTGGTGGTCATGTATGGCTGGTGCCTACATCCAGAGTGTTAACTGTCCTGTTTGATCATGTTTGCTAGAGTTCGTAGTAACAGAATGTGCAGCAGTTGCTTGGGAATGGCTTATTCTCTAGGGAAAGGGGGAGGGACAAGGAAGCATACTCATGTGGGGGTGGGGCAACTGCCTGAAGAAAGACACTTTCTCCATCACACAAATAGATGACTTCTGGCTCTTTTAGACTTTTTTCTTTCTTCTTGGTGATTTCCCCCCATGACTGGAAATGAGAACCCTTCTTCTAGTTCTTCCCCCGGTCAGCCCCCTCTACTTTGCTTCCATCTTGCTTGGTTACAGCTAGCTCTAGGCATTGTCCTTGACTGTCATCAAGTGTGTGCATACACTATGAGATGCGCTGAAGAGCCTGGACATCTAGAAGCCTTGCTTAGTTTGGGCTTTGTTTAAGCCTGTTTTTGTTTGTGTTTTATTGCTGTGAAGAGACACTTGACTACAGCAACTCTTATAAAGGAAAACATTTAATTGGGATTGGCTTACAGTTCAGAGGTTCAGTCCATTATCCTCACAGCAGGAAGCATGGCAGCGTGCAGGCAGGCATGGTGCTGGAGGAGCACCATCTGTCTGCTGAATCAGCAGGCAGCAGGAAGAGACTGAGACACACTAGGCCTGGCTTGAGCTGAGATCTCAAAGCCTGCCCTCAGTGACATACTTCCTCCAACAAGGCCACATCTCCTAATACTGCCACTCCCTATGGACATTATAGACCTATAGGGATCATTTTTAATTAAACCATCAGACCTGCCTTATGCACAAAGATGAGACAGCTCAGTTTTTATGATCTTAGCCTGAAAAATTTAAGGTGGAGGGTAAAGCAGCCTTAGAAACTTGTCACACGTGGAACTAAGAACAGCAGCTGTAACTACTACTGCTTAGAAGTAAGCTGAGTCGGTTTTCAGATCGTCTGGTGGCTCCATGGATTACCACAGCAGAGAACATGGCGGCCCAGAGGAAATGAACCGTATCATCAAGAGCAACTGGAATGAAATTGTTCATAACTTTGATAATATGAATTTAAAGGAGTCCCTTCTTTGAGGTACCTATGCTTATGGTTTTGAGAAGCCTTCAGCTATCCAGCAGAGAGCTATTATCCCTTGTATTAAATATCTAAAAGGTAATTTTGGCTCTGGGAGATTATATGGGAGCAACTTGTCATGCTTGCGTTGGAGAAACAAATGCTCAAAATGAAATGCAGAAGTTTCAGACTGAAGCCCCTCATATTGTTGTTAGTACTCCAGGGAGAGTGTTTGATTTGCTAACCAGAAGATTCCTTTCTCCAAAATGGATCAGAATGTTTGTTTTGGATGAAGCAGATGAAATGTTGAGCGGAGGGTTTAAGGATTTGATCTATGAGATTTTCCAAAAATTAAATACAAGCATTCAGGTTTTGTTGCTTTCCGCCACAATGCCAACTGATGTGCTAGACGTGACCAAGAAATTCATGAGAGATCCAATTTGAATTCTGGTGATGAAGGAAGAGTTGACCCTTGAAGGAATTAAACAATTTTATATTAATGTTGAGTGAGAGGAGCAGAAGCTGAACACGCTTTGTGACTTGTAGGAGACGTTGACTATCACAGAAGCAGTTATTTTTCTCAATACAAGGCACAAAGTGGACTAGCTCATGGAGAAAGTGCATGCCAGGGCCTTCACTGTTTCTGCTCTGCATGGTGATATGGACCAGAAGGAAAGAGATGTCATCATGAGGGAATTCTGACCAGGGTCAAGCCGTGTTCTGATCACTACTGACTTGTTGGCTTGTGGAATTGACATGCAACAAGTATCCTTGGTTATAAACTACGATCTACCTACCAATCGTGAAAACTATATTCACAGGAGTTGATAGTGACAGTTGATGACGAGATGGCACTCAGAAATGGTGTTGACATAACTTAGGATGTGAAATCATAAGAGAAACAGCACACTGTTTGAATAAAGAGCGAGCCAAATTGGCAGAGGGGTTAATTTGGGAGGGAAGGTGTGGCTATAAACTTTGCTACTGAAGAAGACAAGAGAACTCTTTGTGACATTGAGACTTTCTACAATACTACAGTGGATGAAATGCCCATGAATGTGGCTGACATAATTTAATTTCTAGGATGAGATAGTTTTGAATGCTGGGCTCGCTGTTGCTGAATAGGTGATCACAATGCACATTGTGCTTCTTTGAGGATATTGAATCTTGTCTCAATTCTCATAATGGATCACAAATACAGATTCTGATAGCAAAGTGACTTTAGTCCTGAGCTCTTGTGAGGAAAGGAATTGGCTTTATCCTCTTTAGAGTTGGACTGTTGGGGTGGGTATAAAAGATGGGGGTCTGTAAAATCTTTTTTTTTTTTTTTTTTTAGAAATTCATTTACTAGTTATGTAGAAATGGTTGTATTAGATGTTTACTATCATTTAATAATATACTTGTGGATTGAAAGATATAAGTGCTGTATAAAATCAGCCAGTTATATTAAATTAGCATATCTGCTTTTATTGTGTTTGTCATTAGCTGGACTAGAAAGGCCTTTAAAAGTGATTTTTCTTTTAGAGAAAACTTGAATGCATTCTGTTGGTATTGTATTTTATTCAATAAAGTATTTAATTTGTGATAAGTGTGAACTGCACCCGGTTGCTAAGCCTCAGTAAGCAATCGTCCTAGGTAGAGTTAACCTTCCAGTAAATTGCCATATTCCACGTCTTAATAAAGTTTGAATGTTAAATAAAATTGTATATTCACGTTAAAAAACCGACAACAAGAGAACAAGCAAACAAACAGACAAACAAAAAGAAGTAAGCAAGGCCTGCTGTTTACCCAGGAACAGGACTGAGGATTTCACATGGAATTGGCAGCTCATGTATGGAGGTTAACATTCTGAGAAGCCATGGGTTTGGCTATTAAACTCAGCTTTCCTATGCTACAGCCCCAAGCTTATCAGCTTGAGTGGCTCTCTTTGCTGAGTTCTCATCCTCATCAGCCATTATCATCAGGGAGGACCTGAAGGAAGACCCAAGTTTCCTGAACCATTCAGTTTTCTGTTGCTACAACAACGAATCCAAGGCTTGAAAAGAAAAGGGGGTTGGCTGGGTGGCACACACCTTTTAATCCTACCACTCAGCAGGCAGAGTTCTGCAGGCAGATCTCTGGTCTACAGAGTGAGTTCCAGGACTGCCAGGGTTACACAGAAAAACCTTGTCTTGAAAACCAAAGGTTCAAGGGGCGTGGCTCTTCATCAGCATAGGCTCAGTTCTGGTGAGATGATGCAGTTGATGACATCATAATAGTGTGTGAGAGTCACATGGTGAGACAAGAAGCTGGAGGGTAATCAGGGAGGGTCAGTCATGCTCTTTCATAACAACCTCTCTTAAACCCAATCACAAAGGAACGCACATGGTATGCACTCACTAATAAGTGGATATTAGCCCAAAAGCTCAAAATAAACAAGTTACAATGCACCCAGCACAGGAAGCTCAAGAAGAAGGAGGACTTAAGTGAGGGTGCTTTGGTTCCTCTGAGAAAGGGAACAAAATACTCACAGGAACAATAAGGGAGACAATATGTGGAGCAGAGACTGAAGTAAAGGCCACCCAGAGACTGCCCTACCTGGGGATTCACTCTATAAACAGTCACCAAACCCTGACACTACTATGGAGGACAAGAAGTGTATACCAAAAGGAGCATGCTATGGTTGTCTCTGGAGGGGCCCTGCCAGAGTCTTACAAATACAGAGGCAGATGCTAGCAGCCAAACATTGGACTGGCGTGGCATCCCCAATGGGGGACCTGGAGAGTGGTCCGGAGGAGATGAAAGGGTTTACAGCCCCATGGGAAGAACAATGATTTCGGCCACCCAGGCGCCCCGGGACTCCTAGGGACTAAACCATCAACCAAGGGGTACACATGGTTCCAGCCAAAAATGTGGCAGAGGAAGGCCTTGTTGGGCATCCGTGGGAGGAGTGGTCCTTGGTCAGGTAAAGGCTCACTAGAGGTCCCAACAAAGGGAAATCGAGGGGGCGAGGTGGGAGTGTGTCGGGTGGAGGGGCATATACGTGGAGGCAGGGGGTGGGAGGAGGGGTTGGGGATCTTTGGGGAGGGGGAAATCGGGAAAGGTTTTACCATTGGCAATGTAAATGAAGATGATATTCAATTAAAAAAAAAGTCAGGGTCTCATCTGAATTTTATCCCTTCCTCCCAAGGGCAACTCCCCATGACCTAATTATTTGCCACTAGGCTCTACCACACACACACACACACACACACACACACACACACACACACATATATAATTTGATATTTTCTTTATTTACATTTCTTTTTTGTTCTTGGATATTTTTTAATTTATATTTTAAATGTTGTCCCCTTTCCAGGTCTCCCCTTTGGAACCCTCCTACTCCATCTCCCTTCCCCCCTGCCTATATGAGGGTGCCCCCCCCACCTGCTCCCATCCGCCCACCCTGGCATTACCCCACACTGGGGCATTGAACACCCTCAGGCCTAAGGGCCTCTCCTCCCACTGATGTTCAACAAGGCCATCTTCTCTGTGGCCAGCTGGGCTCTACCTCAACACACACACACACTACTTCCCAACATTACCATGCTAGGGACCAAGCTCACAGCACATGGACCTTGGGAGACATACTGAGTCTACAAGGGAATCCCAGTCCTCCTTAATGCCCATGTACGCATGTAGCTCATACAGAGTTGGAATACCTGCTACAGCCAACTTTCCCAGTCAAATTCTCATCTGGCTGCCTTCTTGCCTGCTGTCCTTGCTTCTCATATGTAGAGACTCTGTATTGCTGTTCTTTTCTTGGGACTTATATATTTCCAACACCCTTGCCTTGGCCTGTTCTAGCCTGGTTCCAGGTCATCTCTGGTCCCAGATATTTTAGTGGAAACTTACTTACTTAGAACCTATGCTGCTCCAGGGTCTCAGGCTTAACTATGGGAATTCAGAGAATGAGGATAGCTGGGACCTGAAATCACTTAGCCTCAAGTGATCTCTCTTCAAACTCATACTTAAAAATATACAAGGAAGTACTGAAAATGGCCAAAAAAGCAACATAGCACTGCCCAGGAATAGTATCAACAATTGCTAGCCTTGACCAGGACTCCCATTATCTTCAGCAACAATGAGGGAGCCAGAAGGACAATTGGGGACATTTTCATTGTTAGTGGCTCAGTTGGCCAGAGGTGGAAGAATCCTTGGCTCTAGTCAAGGTTTAAAGAAGTCATTGAGTCCAGTAGAGGCCTGAGACGTCCCTTTCTCTGGTGGGGTGGTTGTGAGTCTGGACCCTGTCTCCCAGCCTGCTTGCAATCCAGACAGAAATGAAACCTTAGGTTGGCCACACTGCATGATGAAAGGTGTGGCACTCCTGAAGTGCGCTGCTGCTAGCAGAGCTCAGATGAACCTAGTTTTGCTTTTCAGTAGAACTTTACATGAAAGAGCAGTCCCCAAGTGTCCCCACTCACAGGGATTCACTTACCCTTAGAATGTCAGAAAAAATTGGTTCTCTGGAATGGAGAAAGCAAGTGCCTGACACACTGGCCATGATATCAGGCCTGGAGAGAGCTGGCTTTGCTTTTAGCTGTAGTTTCCCAGGGGAATTTTAGGGGACCAGGGGTCAGAGAACAGGCAAAGAGTGACCCCATGCAGAGTGCTCTCACACATAGAGATCCTTACAGAGTCAGTTGGATAGATACACTGAACCAATGAGCATGGTCTAAGCTGCCCACAGTGATTACAGCTGAAAATACAAGTTTTGAAATGTTAGTTTTAGGAAGAAATAAACAATGATCTGAGGATTGGCATTTCATGCTTTCTATGAGCTATAAGGATACACACACACACACACACACACACACACACACACACATATATACATCACACTATGGAGCTTGGGAAGAAGTAGAGGTACAGGCTATTGCGAGGAAGAAAGTACAAATGAGAAGCAATAATCAAAGACACAGCGTTTGAAAACTCCAGACCTGAGCACAAAGAGGCTTGGACCAGAGAGTAACTTCAGTGAAGATGTGTCATCTATGCTGAGAGATTCAAACTCACCAGTTAATTTAGTCATCGATTCAGATGCACGGAGAAGCTTTGCCGGCGGGAGCTAGAGTTAGGTGTGCAGAGTTGGTACAGAGCTGGAGTGTGGCAGCAAATGCAGAAGACAGCGGGCAAGTTCAAAGTTCTCAGAAAAATCATGTTTTGTTTTACTTACCCCCAATTTAAGTTTTATATGACAAGAAAGTCTTTTTGGTGTGCAAGGGCTCTGGAAGGATGCTAAGTGTCACAAGCCCCATTAACGAGGGAAGACTCAAACACAAACACCCAGGACCGGATGTGTCAACTCTTACTGTCTACACAGGGTGAAAAGGGAGCCGCCAGCAGAATGGAGGTTAAAGACACAGAATGAACAAAGTCTGGGATGTGCTACTGTGACATGCACTCTGATCCTGCTTACAGACTGGAGCCAAGGAGATGAAGACAAACAGATTTCCTGCCGGATGGCGTGATGTTCCAGAGACAGTAGAAAACAAGGAAGTGAAGAGGACAGTTGTAGATAGTGGTGAAGTTACAGAACAGATGGTGGCCGGTGCAGGCGAGGGTAGAGGCTGCTAGATCCATCCCTTGAGGTGGCTCTGGGCTGGGGAGTTAAAGTGTCTGTCAGGTGGTAATGTCAGGGAAGCATTCGGGGAGTGGAGAGTGAGTAGGGCCTGGGGCTAGCTCTGTGAACAAGAGAGGCAGTCACTGTGGTGAGGCTGACACTGTGGAGGGACTGTCATCATGGTGGGGTGTTCTCCATGGTGAGGCTATCACCATGGAGAGGTGGTCAGCACGATGAGATTGTCACCATGTGAGGTTGTCAGTGTGGTTGTTGAGCATAGCATGAAGGTCCTTGTACCCACAGATCTCCAGAGAATCCAGGACTGTTAGGTAAACAGGATTGTCTTTCCAATAGGAAAGGCAAAAAACCTGTTCTTCCATTCAGAAAGCTGAGAATTGGAAGTCATTAACAGTTTGGTCATCTGCTGTTGGGCAAGGCTGTATCAAGCTCCTATAACCAGGACCAGAGGTAGCTAGTAATCTAAATGACCCTTAGATCCAGAGGCTCTCCCAAGTTTCCATAACCAGAATGTCCTAGTTAGAGTCTCTATTGCTGTGACAAAAACACCATGACTGAAAAGCAAATTGGGGAGGAAAAGGTTAATTTAGCTTACACTTTGATATTATAATCCATCATTGGACAAAGTCAGGATAGGAACCCAAGCAGGACTGAACCTGGAGGCAGGAGCTGATGCAGAGGCCATGGAGAGATGCCACTAACTGATTTGCTTCCCATGGCTTCCTTGGCCTGTTTTCTTGTAGAACCCATGACCATTAGCCTAGGGATGGCACCACCCACCATGGGCTGGGTCCTTCCCTGCGGATCACTCATTGAGAAAATGCCTTACAGCTGGCTTTCATAGAAGCATTCACTCAACTGAGGCTCCTTCTCTCAAGGTTAACTTGTGTCAGGTTGACATATAAAACCAACTAGTACACAGGACCCGAGGTGGCTAAGAGCCTAAATGACCTCTATCTATATGACTGAGACCAGGCCAGACCCTTAGGTCCTAAAGCTAGTACAGGTAGTGCATCTCTAGAACCCATCTTCTAGGAAGAAATGACATGCACTCTGAGTTGAGTTTGAATGTACTGTGCACCAGGGATTGTATTACACCAGGAAACTTTCTGTCTTCAAATTGTAGTGGACTTAAGTACATTGCGAATGATCAGCCTGGTATTGGACTCCCCGAAAGCTGATCCAGGTTGATGAAGTCAATCTGCACCGGGTTTTCATTCTTATCTCTTCTTGCTGTTCCCTTCCCTGCATGACACCTATAGGAACCCTCTCATGTGGTGAGGCGGTCACTGTGGCAAGATGGTCACTGTCTCAGGGCAGTCACTGTTGCAGAAGGTGTAGGCCTGGGCAGGGAGGTGGGTGAGAGCAGACAAGATAGCCTTGCGCACATGGTGAAGCATCTGGATTTTCTTCTCAGTCATGTGGGGTCAGAGAGCCAGAGCAGAGCCAAGACCCCCTGAATGTGTTCAGGAACAAGAGTGACACTTGTTTGGAGTGTTGGAGAATGAGGGTTGATGGGCCGTGCTCACACAGAGCGAGAACTTGCTGATGGCAGGAGGGAAAGGTCTTAGCAACAGCAGGGCCATCTTCTGATGTGGGTATCAGAGGGGAGCAGGCTCAGAAAGATGAGGGTTCTGGCTCTCTTTTTGAAAAGGAAAATGAGCCTGGACTCTGGGAAGAAGCCCGAACCACCCCCTGACCCCACCCCCATGTCGATTTAGGCTGTGGATCTGAGGAAGGCACAGGCCTGAGGCTGGTGTACTTCCAGGTCAGAGGGGAGCATGGTAACCACAGAGAATTTGTTCGAAGTTAGAATGGAAAAAAAAATCTAGTATAGCAGACAAGAGTGGTTGATATCAGAGAGAAGTGCCACCCTCCAGGCGGTCACAGAAAATAAGATGTGTGCTCTGGGACATGGTGGGCACACAGATACTGTGGAGAGAGAGAGCTCCACATTTTGCATTTTTCCATCCCTTAGCAAGTGACATCCATCTTCATTGTCAGCTCAGAGTTTGTGATGGCTGCTGGAGCTCCAGCCATTCCAGCTGTGTTCTCACCTTGGATAGAAGAACGGCAGAGGAGCAGGAAAGGCTCCGGCTGTGTGAGCCAGTCAGTCTTCCTCAGTTTGTTCTCCACTCACAGTTTCTCTGTGCCCTTGGCCACCCGCCTCTGTAGAAAGGAGGGCGCCTAAGACAGCTTTTCAGATTCTTACTTTTTGTATCTGCAACAGGGAGTTCACCCACTCACAGTACATGACTCACGTATGTTCTCTTATTCATGAACCGAATCAACATGAACATATCAATCATGTGTAAAAGCAGTGTGCCTCGGCTGAACACAGAGCTTAAAGCACCGAGGCATGGTGGCCCGAGTGGCCTGATAAGAAGCAACAACTTTTATCTCTACTTGACATCTGCACCGGCCCTCTGAGAAGCAGGATGGAAAGTCGCTGTCCCTGCTTCTCCGTGACTTAGCGCACCCAGACTGGCAGTGCTCCCGTGTGGGATTTGGAGACCACAGCCTGCAAGGTGGAGTCCTAGAGACTGTCCCACTGCCTGTGGCGGGGCAGACTGGCGCCCTCCACACCTGTGTGGCAGGCTGGTGGCCAGCTGTGAAGTCCTCCTGGCAGGTCTCTGCAGGCCCTGCAGACTGGCTGGCTGGGATAGCTCCTGCAGGAAACCATCAAACAATGGATGGCTACAGCCTGGAGCTCGGGGCACACCCACAGAGACTTCCCCTGAATGTTCTGGAATGCTTGCTGTGGCTGACCTTGGCACTGATTTATGAAGTACCTTAAAAATAGTTTTTACCTAGAGGTAACACGTGGCCTGATTCTTGAGGCCACAATGACCATTGTCCTGGTCGATGACTTCAGCTACAGTTGAGCTCACTATTATATTCATCCAGTACTCTTAACAAGGCCCGGCTTTTGAGCGCAGTTTCCCCCAGAGCTCAGGGAAACCGTCTTCTCTTTCCTTAAGTAGTGATGGATGAAATCATCCCCTCTGCACAGCCCCTTCCGGAGCCTGTGCCTGGGGTTCCGTTGTGTCCATACCCAGGTTTCTGAAGTTGATGTCACTCAGCTGGCCAGCTGGGGATGGCTGCCTGCCTGTTTCTGCAGCCTGTCCCCAGTGGCCTTTGACCCCAGGTGACAAACACACTTTTCTCATCAGTCGATGGAAGGTGCCTCTGTTTCACCAGCCAGAGCCCAGGTCACCCTGTCACCCTCCCCCTTGCAGGCTGGAAGGCCAGGTACCCTCATATTCCTCACCTTAACCAGGTGATTGGCTGCAGTCTCTCAGGTGGGCAGGTTCCCTCCCACCTGCCAGAGGGGCTCAGTGAGAGCCTGCCGTGTCTTCCTGGCTGCCGTTGTGTTTTCTCCCTTTCCTTTTACTCTCTTCCTCGTCCTCCTCCTCTTCTTTTAAGAAAGTACTTAGAATTCACAGCCAAATTTGAGTGAGAAGATGCAGCCATGAATTCTAACTGATGTGCATCATATCACATCCGTCTCCCAGAGTGAATATCACATCTGTGAGGACTGCAGTGCGGAGGGGAAGGGCCTGGGCTTTCTAGGGAAGCAGGTGTGTGTTCCACACATTTCTTGGGTAGGGCAAAGTAGCACAAAGTGTTGTGGTGGGTGTCAAGTGAAATGCTGTTTAGGAAGTGTCGGGAAGCACACCAGCCCTGCAGATACTGTGTTTTTTGCAGAAGGCCGTCTAAGATGGCACAGTTGTCCTGGCTGCTGAGTGTCTTGGGGAACTGCTTTCCCCTTCGAGGGGGTCCTTAGTTTATGCTGAAGTCAGTATTATGGAAGTGGAGCGCTAGCATGAGCTATTCTGAGGCTCAGCCTGTTCTGTGGCTCCCACTCTGCCCAGTGTCCTCCGAAACTGATGAGACAGCTCACAGAAGAGGAGGAGAGGAGAGAGTCCCTTGTAGAAGAACTCGGGACTAGCAAATGGCGTTCCATGGGTAAGGACACAGCTGTTCATTCAGGATAGCAACAGCCATTGCTTTTTATTAGCGTCTGTAGAACAGGGTTTTCTCAGCACATAGTTGCTCATGTGCTTCTCACCATCGTCTTCGGGACCAGTGATGGGAATGTTGCCTCCTTTTTGAAAATCTCAAGGAAGTGATGATGTTCAGAGCAATTATTTAAAACTTTAAAAATTTATTCTTTGGAAATTCATAATGTGTGTGAATGAAGTAGTTTGATCTTATCAACGTCCTACTACCTCTTACCAACTGTCTGGGATCCACTAATCCACCTCACTCAGGATTCATGTCCTTTTAAAAATTTTACTGTAATTAATTAATAACCCCATTGAGTTCAGTCACTGCTGACCGTATGCGACTGGGGTGAATGGGTGTGGGGTTGGGGTTCTCTAATGGGGTACAGGCAATCCACCAGCAGCCACAACCCTAAGAAAAGATGACTTCCCCATCCTCACCAACCATTAACTGCCAATAGTTCCTCAGCTGGGGGTGGGGCTCTGGAGCCCCGCCCCTATCCATGCTGGGATGCTGCTGCCTTAGACAGGTCTTCCCTGTGTAGGCACAGCTATCCTCACCCTCTAGCTGCATGTGTGAGTGTGAGTGTGAGTATGAGTGTGAGTGTGAGTGCCCATCTACAACTGAGCACTCACACTCACCAGTTCTCAGCACTTTGACAAGTTGTGTGTGTCTGCATTAACTAACTAGTACCTGCTTGTCTTTGTTAGGGTTTCTATTTCTGGGATAAAGACACGACCAAAAGCAACTTAGGGAGGAGAGGGTTTATTTTGTCTTACACTTCCAGGTAAGCATAATAGTCCCAGTTGGGGAGACGGGGCAGGAACTCAAGCAGAGCAAGACCCTGGTGTGGTGCTGCTTACAACTGCCTGCAGTTACATCGAACAGGTTACCTGCTGGGGATGTATGGGAAGGTGGGAAAAAGAGACGGAGACCAAGCTTGAATAATACCTGCTATTCAAGGCCTCAAAGTTTAATGAAGAATTCCAAATATATAGGCAGGGGAAAAGGCTGGAAGCTTCTCAGCAGACCCAGTTCGTTGCTCCACAGGTGGCTAGTTTTTCTCAGGAAACTGCAGATCCTTGAAGAACAATGGGCTTCACCTTGGTCTGAGCACTTCACCCTAGGTGGAGGGGGTTATGGCTCACACAGGAGTTCCTACTCAAAGGCTGGGAGAGGAACTTCATATTGGTCAATGTCAAGTTCCTGCCAGGTGGCATGGCACCTCAGTAAGGCTCTCTACACTTACTTTCTCAGCCTGCTTTCTTATAGCATCCAGGACTACCTGGCTAGGGGTGGTGTCACCCACAGTGGGTGGTGCCCTTCTGCATTAACCACTAATTAAGAAGTACATCACAGGTTTGTCCACAGCTCAATCTGGAGGGGGTATTTTTTCAATTGAGGGGTCCTTTTCCCAAGTGACTCTGTGTCAAGTTAACTTATTACCATCCAACACACTGCTATAAAGAGACGATTTCTGAATCAGCCTGAAAAGCAGCACAAATCTGAGTGTAAACACAACTGATAAGGAGCTGGTTTGACAACATGACCATGCAGTGAAAGAACATCAGTAAGTTCCCCTTTGGGGCCTACGGTCTCCCCAGCAATGGGATATGACTGGGTTTACAGTACCAGGTATCAAATTTACCTCCTGAGCAACAGGCCTCAGATCAATCAGAAAGTGGTTGCTTACCCACATACCCGCCATGCCACCCTTTCATGAGTGGACACAACATGTAGAATACAGGGTGGGTCCTATATAATGCTAAGTATGACTATTGATGCCTTTCTTAACAAGCAGATTGTATTATATCTTCAGCACTGTGAAAGGAACCCAGCAGAGAGACCAGAGAGACTTTTCTATCTGCTTGAGATTGATTTCTCAATGTCCTGTAATAAAAAAAATAATGTTTTCAGCAGTAGGTCTCACCATTTAGTTATGGTGATCAACCAAGCGCAATGGCAGTAGGCTGGGTTTCTTGGTGCTTTGGAACCTTTCCAACTAAAATCTCACAGAGAGGTTTCCCACACTGGGCATTGAGATTTTCATTAACTAACACATGTCTTCTGGGAGCAGCATTGTCCTCCTATGCAGAGTGCCCTGAAAACACAGACACACACAGACCCACACACACAGACCCACACAGACCCACACAGACCCACACAGACCCACACAGACCCACACAGACACACAGACACACACACACACACAGACACACACAGACCCACACAGACCCACAGACCCACAGATCCCCCCCCCCCCACACACACACAGAGAGAGAGAGAGAGAGAGAGAGAGAGAGAGAGAGAGAGAGAGAGATTGTATTAGTCAAGGTTTTACTGCTGTCAACAGGCATCATGACTGAGGCAATTTTATAAGGACATTTAATTGGGGCTGGCTGACAGGTTCAGAGGTTCAGTTCCTTATCATCAAGGTCTGAGCATGGCAGCATCCAGGCAGGCACAGTACAGGAGGAGCTGAGAGTTCTACATCTTCATCTGAAGGCTGCTAGGAGAAGACTGGCTTCCAGGCAGCTAGGGTGAGGGTCTTAAAGCCCACACACACAGTGACACACCTCCTCCAACAAGGTCACATTTCCTAATAGTGCCATTCCCTGGGCCAAGCATATATAAACTATCAAACACACACACACACACACACACACACACACACACACACACACACACACGCGCGTGCGCGCGCGCACACGCGCAAAATCAGCTTAAAGAACAGTGGACTAGCACAAGGTTTCTTCATGTGCCTTTAGATTTGGTTAACCCACTCCCTGCACTCCCTGCTGTGTTCTGCCCACCTGCTCTCATCATACATATACCTTTAACTTGGAGTATCCTAACTCTGTCCTCCCATGCCACCGTGTTCTACGATTGTGTCTAATTGTGTTTTTTACTTTGGTTACTCTGGAAATTCACAAAATTTAGTAAATGTTGGGGAATGTTCTAGAAAAACAAATGGACTTGGAATGAAGATCAAGTATTGTCTGCCTTCTCTTCTTCCATCTTCTCTTTCCAACTCTGCAGCTTCTGGAAAATCAACAGCCACAATAAAGGTCACAGCGGCAGCCCAGGAGCCACTGCTTGTCTTGGAAAACTGTCCTTTCCTCCAGGGAATTGGCAGTCTTTCAAAGAATGTCCCTAGAGGAATTGCTTAACCTGTTAATGCCTTCCTGCTCGCAGGAGAGCTGTCCTTATCTGATTCAGCTAAGCTCTCAGTGCACAAAGTCTTTTTCTTAGTGGGATTTGTTAAAAGCCACCCATGTGGCAGCCTAGCAGAACACCTCCTTGAGCTGATGGCGACAGGTGAGGGGAAGGAGCCAACAGGAGAACTGAAAAGGAAAATGAGGACTGAGGTGTGTGTAGGGGCCTTCGTAAAGCTCTGGCACATTTGGTGGAGCCTATGAGGCCCCTTGCACATACACGACTGTGCACATGCTCAAGGATGCGTGCATCTTTAAGAAAGACCTGGAGAAATTCTAATCTTTTGCTTCTGGTTGGCCTTGAGATTCTGGGGACCCAAAAGGGAAGGCTATGGCAAAACTGTCAATCACTTGGCTGAGATTCGAAGGCTTCTTTCAAGACGCACACAGAATCAAGACTGATGGTCTCAGTGCTCCCGGCCGTGAAGGAAATGGATGGATGAGCATTGGCCTCTCACCAAGCTTACCAAACAGCGTTCTGTGGTCACACACAGAGCTCACAAAAGTCACCCAAAAAGCAGACAGCAGCACCATCTTCAACAAGTTGCACAACAAAGGCTTCTTTTCAGAGCTGCTGGGCTGTATTATTTAAAATATCCAGCTTTGTCATGAAGAAACAGCAAATTACCATTTTCATAGTAAACAGCCAATGAAAACTGTTCTGGAGGAGAGCCATAATTGTACCTATGATTAAGTTTTAAAGCAGATATTTAAAACATGTTCATAAAACTAAGGAGACCACACATAAGCATCTAAGGGAGAGTGTAGGGATGTGTCTCACTAGATAAAGAATGTCACAGTGGAAAGTAGCCTGTAGGTGTCCTTGAGTTGACAAATTGAAAAGTGACAAATTGAAAAGTCCACAGGAGTGGCTCAGCAGCAGACCCAGGGAGTGGCAGGCAGATGTCCCCTGAGAATGTGTCAATGAAGGGGTGGAGAAGAAAAGGAATAAAGATGAACTGAACTCAAAAGACCCAGGAGTTGCCACCAAGCCTACAAAATAAAGGGGGTCCCAGGAGGAGAGTGGGGAAAGGACTGAGAGAATAATTGAAATACTACCTGAAAACGTCCCAAGTCTGATGGACAATATTTGTCCATATTAAAGAAACCGCAGCAAACTTTGCGTATCATAACTGCAGAGACCCTCCTCCCTCCCTGCACACAAACTGT
Source organism: Apodemus sylvaticus (assembly GCF_947179515.1). Taxonomy (NCBI): domain Eukaryota; kingdom Metazoa; phylum Chordata; class Mammalia; order Rodentia; family Muridae; genus Apodemus; species Apodemus sylvaticus. Next base: position 149,536,612 of record NC_067473.1, on the reverse strand, counting down.
ACACACATACACACGGCCAAACCAAAGACAATTTAAGGGCAGTGATAGGAAGTGGCAGTCTGGCTAACAGCTGCTGTGTTATCAGAAGGGGCAGGGACTGTGAGATGACATATATTCAGGCTGTAGAAAGAAGAAAAACCCCAACCAAACATTTCCTATTCGGAAAAATTGCACTTAAAAATGGAGGTGAGAGGCGCATGTAATGACTACACTGAGACTTGAGGTCTCAAGGCGGGGTGGGTACCCAAGGTGGGGGAGGCTTTTCTTTCTCTGAGGAGAAGGGGAGGGTATAAGGGGGGAAGGGATTTGTGAGAGTGGGGCTGAGAGGAGAGGAGGGAGGGGGCTGCTATCAGGATGCAAGGCAAATAAATAAGTAAATAAATGAAAAAAATGATTGTTACAATGTTAAAAAACAAAACAAAAATAAATAAAAACGGAGGCAGGTTTAGATCAGCCCCAGAGAAGCAGAAGCTGCTGGGACCTATCAAAACAAGGAGTCTTCAGGATGGAATGAAAGGCCTGTAGGGGCAGCTTGCCTTGTCTGTCAGGGTGGCCTGGCCTTGCTCTGTCGCCCTCTCTCTCTTCTGTCTCCTGGGTTGGGTCTCTGCCCACTTGCTTGCACTGCTTTTTCTGCAGCCCTCTGAGCTGTGCGCTCACAGGACACCAGTTTCTAGACAGCGGAGGCTTGCCCATTGATCAAGGGTATGCCACAGCTTCTGTGTGACAGCCTCTAGATCAAGCACTCTGGGCCCATTTGGAGGACAGCATAAGGTAGTGAGTGAGCTTGCAAGACTCCGACATAGGAATGAGATACTGTGCATGGAAGCCTGCTTGCGATGGAAAATGAGAGTAGCTTCTCACAGTCTCACAAAGAAAACATAGAAAAATTAGAAAAATTATAGAAACAACATACAAAACCACACAAACACATACATACACAAACATATGAGAACAGCACACACACACACACACAGACATACACACACAGGCATACACACACATACCCACAGACATACACACAAACACACAGACATACACACACACAGACACACACAGACACACACAGCCATATATGAATGTACAAACAGAGGAATGCAAATCAAAAGGCCTGTGTTTTGTGTTTCTCTTGTTTTTCTCATTTAAAAGAGTGCAAAGCAGTAACTATAGAAGTAGGTGAATAGGCATGCAAAAGAATACAGACTTTTGCTGTTTCCATGACAACAAAGGAGATGGAAAGAGTGGAGCAGCATCGAAGCAGAGTTCTATGTAGTATCAAATTAAGTTGGCATTAGTTTGAACTACACCTTTACATTAAACTGTTGGTTATAGGGCTGGAGAGGTGGCTCAGTGGTTTGGAGCACTGGCTGCTCTTCCAGAGGACCTGACTGGGGTTCAATTCCCAGCACCTACAGGGCAGCTCACAATTGACTGTAACTGCAGTTCC